>NW_027192665.1:2100606-2400693 GCF_949987515.2 Delphinus delphis | reverse complement strand
TAGGGGACGGGTGAGGGTCAGGCTTCGGGGAAGGGTTAGGGTTAGGGTTCGGGCTAGGGTTAGGGTTAGGGGACGGGGACGGTGTAGGGTCCAGGTGAGGGTACGGCAAAGCTTTAGGGGGAGCGTGCGTGTGAGGGCGCGGGTTAGTGTTAGCGTACGGGTTAGGATTAGGGGACGGGTGAGGGTCAGGCTTCGGGGAAGGGTTAGGGATAGGGTTCGGGCTAGGGTTAGGGGACGGGGACGGGGACGGTTTAGGGTCCAGGTGAGGGTACGGCAACGCTTTAGGGGGAGCGTGCGTGGGATGGCGCGGGTTAGTGTTAGCGTACGGGTTAGGATTAGGGGACGGGTGAGGGTCAGGCTTCGGGGAAGTGTTAGGGTTAGGGTTCGGGCTAGGGTTAGGGTTAGGGGACGGGGACGGTTTAGGGTCCAGGTGGGTGTACGGCAACGCTTTAGGGGGAGCGTGCGTGTGGGGGCGCGGGTTAGTGTTAGTGTACGGGTTAGGATTAGGGTACGGGTGAGGGTCAGGCTTCGGGGAAGGGTTAGGGTTAGGTTTCGGGCTAGGGTTAGGGTTAGGGGACGGGGACGGTTTAGGGTCCAGGTGAGGGTACGGCAACCCTTTAGGGGGAGCGTGCATGTGACGGCGCGGGTTAGTGTTAGCGTACGGGTTAGGATTAGGGGACGGGTGAGGGTCAGGCTTCGGGGAAGGGTTAGGGTTAGGGTTCGGGCTAGGGTAAGGGTCAGGGGAAGGGGACGGTTTAGGGTCCAGGTGAGGGTACGGCAACGCTTTAGGGGGAGAGTGCGTGTGAGGGCGCAGGTTAGTGTTAGCGTACGGGTTAGGATTAGGGGACGGGTGAGGGTCAGGCTTCGGGGAAGGGTTAGGTTTAGGGTTCAGGCTAGGGTTAGGGTTAGGGGACGGGGACGGTTTAGGGTCCAGGTGGGGGTACGGCAACGCTTTAGGGGGAGCGTGCGTGTGAGGGTGCGGGTTAGTGTTAGCGTACGGGTTAGGATTAGGGGACGGGTGAGGGTCAGGCTCGGGGAAGGGTTAGGGTTAGGGTTCGGGCTAGGGTTAGGGTTAGGGGACGGGGAAAGTTTAGGGTCCAGGTGAGGGTACGATAAAGCTTTAGGGGGCGCGTGCGTGTTAGGGCGCGGGTTAGTGTTAGCGTACGGGTTAGGATTAGGGGACGGGTGAGGGTCAGGCTTCGGGGAAGGGTTAGGTTTAGGGTTCGGGCTAGGGTTAGGGGACGGGGACGGGGACGGCTTAGGGTCCAGGTGAGGGTACGGCAACGCTTTAGGGGGAGCGTGCGTGTGAGGGCGCAGGTTAGTGTTAGCGTAAGGGTTAGGATTAGGGGACGGGTGAGGGTCAGGCTTCGGGGAAGGGTTAGGGTTAGGGTTCTGCTAGGGTTAGGGTTAGGGGACGGGGACGGTTTAGGGTCCAGGTGAGGGTACGGCAACGCTTTAGGGGGAGCTTGCGTGTGAGGGCGCGGGTTAGTGTTAGCGTACGGGTTAGGATTAGGGGACGGGTGAGGGTCAGGCTTCGGGG
Source organism: Delphinus delphis (assembly GCF_949987515.2). Taxonomy (NCBI): domain Eukaryota; kingdom Metazoa; phylum Chordata; class Mammalia; order Artiodactyla; family Delphinidae; genus Delphinus; species Delphinus delphis. The sequence goes on along the minus strand of NW_027192665.1, from coordinate 2,399,153 downwards.
AAGGGTTAGGGTTAGGGTTCAGGCTAGGGTTAGGGTTAGGGGACGGGGACGGTTTAGGGTCCAGGTGAGGGGACGGCAACGCTTTAGGGGGAGTGTGCGTGTGAGGGCGCGGGTTAGTGTTAGCGTACGGGTTAGGATTAGGGGACGGGTGAGGGTCAGGCTTTGGGGAAGGGTTAGGGTTAGGGTTCGGGGTAGGGTTAGGGATAGGGGATGGGGACGGTTTAGAGTCCAGGTGAGGGTACGGCAACGCTTTAGGCGGAGCGTGCGTGTGAGGGCGCGGGTTAGTGTTAGCGTACGGGTTAGGATTAGGGGACGGGTGAGGGTCAGGCTTCGGGGAAGGGTTAGGGTTAGGGTTCGGGCTAGGGTTAGGGTTAGGGGACGGGGACGGTTTATGGTCCACGTGAGGGTACGGCAACGCTTTAGGGGGAGCGTGCGTGTGAGGGCGCGGGTTAGTGTTAGCGTACGGGTTAGGATTAGGGGACGGGTGAGGGTCAGGTTTCGGGGAAGGGTTAGGGTTAGGGTTCGGGCTAGGGTTAGGGTTAGGGGACGGGGACGGTTTAGGGTCCAGGTGAGGGTACGGCAACGCTTTAGGGGGAGCTTGCGTGTGAGGGCGCGGGTTAGTGTTAGCGTACGGGTTAGGATTAGGGGACGGGTGAGGGTCAGGCTTCGGGGAAGGGTTAGGGTTAGGGTTCGGGCTAGGGTTAGGGTTAGGGGACGGGGACGGTTTAGGGTCCAGGTGAGGGTACGGCAACGCTTTAGGGGGAGCGTGCGTGTGAGGGTGCGTGTTAGTGTTAGCGTACGGGTTAGGATTAGGGGACGGGTGAGGGTCAGGCTTCGGGGAAGGGTTAGGGTTAGGGTTCGGACTAGGGTTAGGGTTAGGGGACGGGGACGGTTTCGGGTCCAGGTGAGGGTACGGCAACGCTTTAGGGGGAGCGTGCGTGTGAGAGCGCGGGTTAGTGTTAGCGTACGGGTTAGGATTAGGGGACGGGTGAGGGTCAGGCTTCGGGGAAGCGTTAGGGTTAGGGTTCGGGCTAGGGTTAGGGTTAGGGGACGGGGACGGTTTAGGGTCCAGGTGAGGGTACGGCAAAGCTTTAGGGGGAGCGTGCGTGTGAGGGCGCGGGTTAGTGTTAGCGTACGGGTTAGGATTAGGGGACGGGTGAGGGTCAGGCTTCGGGGAAGGGTTAGGGTTAGGGTTCGGGCTAGGGTTAGGGTTAGGGGACGGGGACGGTTTAGGGTCCAGGTGAGGGTACGGCAACGCTTTAGGGGGGGCGTGCGTGTGAGGGCGCGGGTTAGTGTTAGCGTACGGGTTAGGTTTAGGGGACGGGTGAGGGTCTGGCTTCGGGGAAGGGTTAGGGTTAGGGTTCGGGCTAGGGTTAGGGTTAGGGGACGGGGACGGTTTAGGGTCCAGGTGAGGGCACGGCAACGCTTTAGGGGGAGAGTGCGTGTGAGGGCGCGGGTTAGTGTTAGCGTACGGGTTAGGATTAGGGGACGGGTGAGGGTCAGGCTTCGGGGAAGGGTTAGGTTTAGGGTTCTGGCTAGGGTTAGGGTTAGGGGACGGGGACGGTTTAGGGTCCAGGTGAGGGTACGGCAACGCTTTAGGGGGAGCGTGCGTGTGAGGGCGCGGGTTAGTGTTAGCGTACGGGTTAGGATTAGGGTACGGGTGAGGGTCAGGCTTCGGGGAAGTGTTAGGGTTAGGGTTCGGGCTAGGGTTAGGGTTAGGGGACGGGGACGGTTTAGGGTCCAGGTGAGGGGACGGCAACGCTTTAGGGGGAGCGTGCGTGTGAGGGCGCGGGTTAGTGTTAGCGTACGGGTTAGGATTAGGGTACGGGTGAGGGTCAGGCTTCGGGGAAGGGTTAGGGTTAGGGTTCGGGCTAGGGTTAGGGTTAGGGGACGGGGACGGTTTAGGGTCCAGGTGAGGGTACGGCAACGCTTTAGGGGGAGCGTGCGTGTGAGGGCGCGGGTTAGTGTTAGCGTACGGGTTAGGATTAGGGGACGGGTGAGGGTCAGGCTTCGGGGAAGGGTTAGGGTTAGGGTTCGGGCTCGGGTTAGGGTTAGGGGACGGGGACGGTTTAGGGTCCAGTTGAGGGTACGGCAACGCTTTAGGGGGAGCGTGCATGTGAGGGGCGGGTTAGTGTTAGCGTACGGGTTAGGATTAGGTTACGGGTGAGGGTCAGGCTTCGGGGAAGGGTTAGGGTTAGGGTTCGGGCTAGGGTTAGGGTTAGGGGACGGGGACGGTTTAGGGTCCAGGTGAGGGTACGGCAACGCTTTAGGGGGAGCATGCGTGTGAGGGCGCGGGTTAGTGTTAGCGTACGTGTTAGGATTAGGGGACGGGTGAGGGTCAGGCTTCGGGGAAGGGTTAGGATTAGGGTTCGGGCTAGGGTTAGGGTTAGGGGACGGGGACGGTTTAGGGTCCAGGTGAGGGTACGGCAACGCTTTAGGGGGAGCGTGCGTGTGAGGGTGCGTGTTAGTGTTAGCGTACGGGTTAGGATTAGGGGATGGGTGAGTGTCAGGCTTCGGGGAAGGGTTAGGTTTAGGGTTCTGCTAGGGTTAGGGTTAGGGGACGGGGACGGTTTAGGGTACAGATGAGGGGACGGCAACGCTTTAGGGGGAGCGTGCGTGTGAGGGCGCGGGTCAGTGTTAGCGTACGTGTTAGGATTAGGGGACGGGTGAGGGTCAGGCTTTGGGGAAGGGTTAGGTTTAGGGTTCTGCTAGGGTTAGGGTTAGGGTACGGGGACGGTTTAGGGTCCAGGTGAGGGGACGGCAACGCTTTAGGGGGAGCGTGCGTGTGAGGGCGCGCGTTAATGTTAGCGTACGGCTTAGGATTAGGGGACGGGTGAGGGTCAGGCTTCAGGGAAGGGTTAGAGTTAGGGTTCGGGCTAGGGTTAGGGTTAGGGTACGGGGACGGTTTAGGGTCCAGGTGAGGGTACGGCAACGCTTTAGGGGGAGCGTGCGTGTGAGGGCGCGGGTTAGTGTTAGCGTACGGGTTAGGATTAGGGGACGGGTGAGGGTCAGGCTTCGGGGAAGGGTTAGGGTTAGGGTTCGGGCTAGGGTTAGGGTTAGGGGACGGGGACAGTTTAGGGTCCAGGGGAGGGTACGGCAACGCTTTAGGGGGAGCGTGCGTGTGAGGGCGCGGGTTAGTGTTAGCGTACGGGTTAGGATTAGGGGACGGGTGAGGGTCAGGCTTCGGGGAAGGGTTAGGGTTAGGGTTCGGGCTAGGGTTAGGGTTAGGGGATGGGGACGGTTTAGGGTCCAGGTGAGGGTACGGCAACGCTTTAGGGGGAGCGTGCGTGTGAGGGCACGGGTTAGTGTTAGCGTACGGGTTAGGATTAGGGGACGGGTGAGGGTCAGGCTTCGGGGAAGGGTTAGGGTTATGGTTCGGGCTAGGGTTAGGGTTAGGGGATGGGGACGGTTTAGGGTCCAGGTGAGTGTACGGCAACGCTTTAGGGGGAGCGTGCGTGTGAGGGCGCGGGTTAGTGTTAGCGTACGGGTTAGGATTAGGGGACGGGTGAGGGTTAGGCTTCGGGGAAGGGTTAGGGTTAGGGTTCGGGCTAGGGTTAGGGTTACGGGACGGGGACGGTTTAGGGTCCAGGTTAGGGTACGGCAACGCTTTAGGGGGAGCGTGCGTGTGAGGGCGCGTGTTAGTGTTAGCGTACGGTTTAGGATTAGGGGACGGGTGAGGGTCAGGCTTCGGGGAAGTGTTAGGGTTAGGGTTCGGGCTAGGGTTAGGATTAGGGGACGGGGACGGTTTAGGGTCCAGGTGAGTGTACGGCAACGCTTTAGGGAGAGGGTGCGTGTGAGGGCGCGGGTTAGTGTTGGCGTACGGGTTAGGATTAGGGGACGGGTGAGGGTCAGGCTTCGGGGAAGGGTTAGGGTTAGGGTTCGGGCTAGGGTTAGGGTTAGGGGACGGGGACGGTTTAGGGTCCAGGTGAAGGTACGGCAACCCTTTAGGGGGAGCGTGCGTGTGAGGGCACGGGTTAGTGTTAGCGTACGGGTTAGGATTAGGGGACGGGTGAGGGTCAGGCTTCGGGGAAGTGTTAGGGTTAGGGTTCGGGCTAGGGTAAGGGTTAGGGGACGGGGACGGTTTAGGGTCCAGGTGAGGGTACGGCAACGCTTTAGGGGGAGCGTGCGTGTGAGGGCGCGGGTTAGTGTTAGCGTACGGGTTAGGATTAGGGGACGGGTGAGGGTCAGGCTTCGGGGAAGGGTTAGGGTTAGGGTTCAGGCTAGGGTTAGGGTTAGGGGACGGGGACGGTTTAGGGTCCAGGTGAGGGTACGTCAACGCTTTAGGGGGAGCGTGCGTGAGAGGGTGCGGGTTAGTGTTAGCGTACGGGTTAGGATTAGGGGACGGGTGAGGGTTAGGCTTCGGGGAAGTGTTAGGGTTAGGGTTCGGGCTAGGGTTAGGGTTAGGGGACGGGGACGGTTTAGGGTCCAGGTGAGGGTACGGCAAAGCTTTAGGGGGAGCGTGCGTGTGAGGGCGCGGGTTAGTGTTAGCGTACGGGTTAGGATTAGGGGACGGGTGAGGGTCAGGCTTCGGGGAAGGGTTAGGGTTAGGGTTCGGGCTAGGGTTAGGGTTAGGGGACGGGGAAAGTTTAGGGTCCAGGTGAGGGTACGATAAAGCTTTAGGGGGAGCGTGCGTGTTAGGGCGCGGGTTAGTGTTAGCGTACGGGTTAGGATTAGGGGACGGGTGAGGGTCAGGCTTCGGGGAAGTGTTAGGGTTAGGGTTCGGGCTAGCGTTAGGGTTAGGGGACGGGGACGGTTTAGGGTCCAGGTGAGGGTACGGCAACGCTTTAGGGAGAGGGTGCGTGTGAGGGCGCGGGTTAGTGTTAGCGTACGGGTTAGGATTAGGGGACGGGTGAGGGTCAGGCTTCGGGGAAGGGTTAGGGTTATGGTTCGGGCTAGGGTTAGGGTTAGGGGATGGGGACGGTTTAGGGTCCAGGTGAGTGTACGGCAACGCTTTAGGGGGAGCGTGCGTGTGAGGGCGCGGGTTAGTGTTAGCGTACGGGTTAGGATTAGGGGACGGGTGAGGGTTAGGCTTCGGGGAAGGGTTAGGGTTAGGGTTCGGGCTAGGGTTAGGGTTACGGGACGGGGACGGTTTAGGGTCCAGGTTAGGGTACGGCAACGCTTTAGGGGGAGCGTGCGTGTGAGGGCGCGTGTTAGTGTTAGCGTACGGTTTAGGATTAGGGGACGGGTGAGGGTCAGGCTTCGGGGAAGTGTTAGGGTTAGGGTTCGGGCTAGGGTTAGGATTAGGGGACGGGGACGGTTTAGGGTCCAGGTGAGTGTACGGCAACGCTTTAGGGAGAGGGTGCGTGTGAGGGCGCGGGTTAGTGTTGGCGTACGGGTTAGGATTAGGGGACGGGTGAGGGTCAGGCTTCGGGGAAGGGTTAGGGTTAGGGTTCGGGCTAGGGTTAGGGTTAGGGGACGGGGACGGTTTAGGGTCCAGGTGAAGGTACGGCAACCCTTTAGGGGGAGCGTGCGTGTGAGGGCACGGGTTAGTGTTAGCGTACGGGTTAGGATTAGGGGACGGGTGAGGGTCAGGCTTCGGGGAAGTGTTAGGGTTAGGGTTCGGGCTAGGGTAAGGGTTAGGGGACGGGGACGGTTTAGGGTCCAGGTGAGGGTACGGCAACGCTTTAGGGGGAGCGTGCGTGTGAGGGCGCGGGTTAGTGTTAGCGTACGGGTTAGGATTAGGGGACGGGTGAGGGTCAGGCTTCGGGGAAGGGTTAGGGTTAGGGTTCAGGCTAGGGTTAGGGTTAGGGGACGGGGACGGTTTAGGGTCCAGGTGAGGGTACGTCAACGCTTTAGGGGGAGCGTGCGTGAGAGGGTGCGGGTTAGTGTTAGCGTACGGGTTAGGATTAGGGGACGGGTGAGGGTTAGGCTTCGGGGAAGTGTTAGGGTTAGGGTTCGGGCTAGGGTTAGGGTTAGGGGACGGGGACGGTTTAGGGTCCAGGTGAGGGTACGGCAAAGCTTTAGGGGGAGCGTGCGTGTGAGGGCGCGGGTTAGTGTTAGCGTACGGGTTAGGATTAGGGGACGGGTGAGGGTCAGGCTTCGGGGAAGTGTTAGGGTTAGGGTTCGGGCTAGGGTAAGGGTTAGGGGACGGGGACGGTTTAGGGTCCAGGTGAGGGTACGGCAACGCTTTAGGGGGAGCGTGCGTGTGAGGGCGCGGGTTAGTGTTAGCGTACGGGTTAGGATTAGGGGACGGGTGAGGGTCAGGCTTCGGGGAAGGGTTAGGGTTAGGGTTCAGGCTAGGGTTAGGGTTAGGGGACGGGGACGGTTTAGGGTCCAGGTGGGGGTACGGCAACGCTTTAGAGGGAGCGTGCGTGAGAGGGTGCGGGTTAGTGTTAGCGTACGGGTTAGGATTAGGGGACGGGTGAGGGTCAGGCTTCGGGGAAGGGTTAGGGTTAGGGTTCGGGCTAGGGTAGGGTTAGGGGACGGGGACGGTTTAGGGTCCAGGTGGGGGTACGGCAACGCTATTTAGGGGGAGCGTGCGTGTGGGGGCGCGGGTTAGTGTTAGCGTACGGGTTAGGATTAGGGTACGGGTGAAGGTCAGGCTTCGGGGAAGGGTTAGGGTTAGGTTTCGGGCTAGGGTTAGTGTTAGGGGACGGGGACGGTTTAGGGTCCAGGTGAGGGTACGGCAACCCTTTAGGGGGAGCGTGCATGTGAGGGCGCGGGTTAGTGTTAGCGTACGGGTTAGGATTAGGGGACGGGTGAGGGTCAGGCTTCGGGGAAGGGTTAGGGTTAGGGTTCGGGCTAGGGTAAGGGTCAGGGGAAGGGGACGGTTTAGGGTCCAGGTGAGGGTACGGCAACGCTTTAGGGGGAGAGTGCGTGTGAGGGCGCAGGTTAGTGTTAGCGTATGGGTTAGGATTAGGGGACGGGTGAGGGTCAGGCTTCGGGGAAGGTTTAGGTTTAGGGTTCAGGCTAGGGTTAGGGTTAGTGGACGGGGACGGTTTAGGGTCCAGGTGGGGGTACGGCAACGCTTTAGGGGGAGCGTGCGTGTGAGGGTGCGGGTTAGTGTTAGCGTACGGGTTAGGATTAGGGGACGGGTGAGGGTCAGGCTTCGGGGAAGGGTTAGGGTTAGGGTTCGGGCTAGGGTTAGGGTTAGGGGACGGGGAAAGTTTAGGGTCCAGGTGAGGGTACGATAAAGCTTTAGGGGGAGCGTGCGTGTTAGGGCGCGGGTTAGTGTTAGCGTACGGGTTAGGATTAGGGGACGGGTGAGGGTCAGGCTTCGGGGAAGGGTTAGGTTTAGGGTTCGGGCTAGGGTTAGGGGACGGGGAAGGGGACGGCTTAGGGTCCAGGTGAGGGTACGGCAACGCTTTAGGGGGAGCGTGCGTGTGAGGGCGCAGGTTAGTGTTAGCGTAAGGGTTAGGATTAGGGGACGGGTGAGGGTCAGGCTTCGGGGAAGGGTTAGGGTTAGGGTTCTGCTAGGGTTAGGGTTAGGGGACGGGGACGGTTTAGGGTCCAGGTGAGGGGACGGCAACGCTTTAGGGGGAGTGTGCGTGTGAGGGCGCGGGTTAGTGTTAGCGTACGGGTTAGGATTAGGGGACGGGTGAGGGTCAGGCTTTGGGGAAGGGTTAGGGTTAGGGTTCGGGGTAGGGTTAGGGATAGGGGATGGGGACGGTTTAGAGTCCAGGTGAGGGTACGGCAACGCTTTAGGCGGAGCGTGCGTGTGAGGGCGCGGGTTAGTGTTAGCGTACGGGTTAGGATTAGGGGACGGGTGAGGGTCAGGCTTCGGGGAAGGGTTAGGGTTAGGGTTCGGGCTAGGGTTAGGGTTAGGGGACGGGGACGGTTTATGGTCCAGGTGAGGGTACGGCAACGCTTTAGGGGGAGCGTGCGTGTGAGGGCGCGGGTTAGTGTTCGTACGGGTTAGGATTAGGGGACGGGTGAGGGTCAGGTTTCGGGGAAGGGTTAGGGTTAGGGTTCGGGCTAGGGTTAGGGTTAGGGGATGGGGACGGTTTAGGGTCCAGGTGAGGGTACGGCAACGCTTTAGGGGGAGCGTGCGTGTGAGGGCGTGGGTTAGTGTTAGCGTACGGGTTAGGATTAGGGGACGGGTGAGGGTCAGGCTTCGGGGAAGGGTTAGGGTTAGGGTTCGGGCTAGGGTTAGAGTTAGGGGACGGGGACGGTTTAGGGTTCAGGTGAGGGTACGGCAACGCTTTAGGGGGAGCGTGCATGTGAGGGCGCGGGTTAGTGTTAGCGTAAGGGTTAGGATTAGGGGACGGGTGAGGGTCAGGCTTCAGGGAAGGGTTAGGGTTAGGGTTCGGGCTAGGGTTAGGGTTAGGGGACGGGGACGGTTTAGGGTCCAGGTGAGGGTACGGCAACGCGTTAGGGGGAGCGTGCGTGTGAGGGCGCGGGTTAGTGTTAGCGTACGGGTTAGGATTAGGGGACGGGTGAGAGTCAGGCTTCGGGGAAGGGTTAGGGTTAGGGTTCGCGCTAGGGTTAGGGTTAGGGGACGGGGACGGTTTCGGGTCCAGGTGAGGGTACGGCAACGCTTTAAGGGAGCGTGCGTGTGAGGGCGCGGGTTAGTGTTAGCGTACGTGTTAGGATTAGGGGACAGGTGAGGGTCAGGCTTCGGGGAAGGGTTAGGGTTAGGGTTCGGCCTAGGGTTAGGGTTAGGGGACGGGGACGGTTTCGGGTCCAGGTGAGGGTACGGCAACGCTTTAGGGGGAGCGTGCGTGTGAGGGCTCGGGTTATTGCTAGCGTACGGGTTAGGATTAGGGGACGGGTGAGGGTCAGGCTTCGGGGAAGGGTTAGGGTTAGGGTTCGGGCTAGGGTTAGGGTTCGGGGACGGGGACAGTTTAGGGTCCAGGTGAGGGTACGGCAAAGCTTTAGGGGGAGCGTGCGTGTGAGGGCGCGGGTTAGTGTTAGCGTACGGGTTAGGATTAGGGGACGGGTGAGGGTCAGGCTTCGGGGAAGGGTTAGGGTTAGGGTTCAGGCTAGGGTTAGGGTTAGGGGACGGGGTCGGTTTAGGGTCCAGGTGGGGGTACGGCAACGCTTTAGGGGGAGCGTGCGTGTGAGGGTGCGGGTTAGTGTTAGCGTACGGGTTAGGATTAGGGGACGGGTGAGGGTCAGGCTTCGGGGAAGGGTTAGGGTTAGGGTTCGGGCTAGGGTTAGGGTTAGGGGACGGGGAAAGTTTAGGGTCCAGGTGAGGGTACGATAAAGCTTTAGGGGGAGCGTGCGTGTTAGGGCGCGGGTTAGTGTTAGCGTACGGGTTAGGATTAGGGGACGGGTGAGGGTCAGGCTTCGGGGAAGTGTTAGGGTTAGGGTTCGGGCTAGGGTTAGGGTTAGGGGACGGGGACGGTTTAGGGTCCAGGTGAGGGTACGGCAACGCTTTAGGGAGAGGGTGCGTGTGAGGGCGTGGGATAGTGTTGGCGTACAGGTTAGGATTAGGGGACGGGTGAGGGTCAGGCTTCGGGGAAGGGTTAGGGTTAGGGTTCGGGCTAGGGTTAGGGTTAGGGGATGTGGACGGTTTAGGGTCCAGGTGAAGGTACAGCAACCCTTTAGGGGGAGCGTGCGTGTGAGGGCGCGGGTTAGTGTTAGCGTACGGGTTAGGATTAGGGGACGGGTGAGGGTCAGGCTTCGGGGAAGTGTTAGGGTTAGGGTTCGGGCTAGGGTAAGGGTTAGGGGACGGGGACGGTTTAGGGTCCAGGTGAGGGTACGGCAACGCTTTAGGGGGAGCGTGCGTGAGAGGGTGCGGGTTAGTGTTAGCGTACGGGTTAGGATTAGGGGACGGGTGAGGGTCAGGCTTCGGGGAAGGGTTAGGGTTAGGGTTCGGGCTAGGGTTAGGGTTAGGGGACGGGGACGGTTTAGGGTCCAGGTGAGGGTACGGCAAAGCTTTAGGGGGAGCGTGCGTGTGAGGGCGCGGGTTAGTGTTAGCGTACGGGTTAGGATTAGGGGACGGGTGAGGGTCAGGCTTCGGGGAAGGGTTAGGGATAGGGTTCGGGCTAGGGTTAGGGGACGGGGACGGGGACGGTTTAGGGTCCAGGTGAGGTTACGGCAACGCTTTAGGGGGAGCGTGCGTGGGATGGCGCGGGTTAGTGTTAGCGTACGGGTTAGGATTAGGGTACGGGTGAGGGTCAGGCTTTGGGGAAGGGTTAGGGTTAGGTTTCGGGCTAGGGTTAGGGTTAGGGGACGGGGACGGTTTAGGGTCCAGGAGAGGGTACGGCAACCCTTTAGGGGGAGCGTGCATGTGACGGCGCGGGTTAGTGTTAGCGTACGGGTTAGGATTAGGGGACGGGTGAGGGTCAGGCTTCGGGGAAGGGTTAGGGTTAGGGTTCGGGCTAGGGTAAGGGTCAGGGGAAGGGGACGGTTTAGGGTCCAGGTGAGGGTACGGCAACGCTTTAGGGGGAGAGTGCGTGTGAGGGCGCAGGTTAGTGTTAGCGTACGGGTTAGGATTAGGGGACGGGTGAGGGTCAGGCTTCGGGGAAGGGTTAGGTTTAGGGTTCAGGCTAGGGTTAGGGTTAGGGGACGGGGACGGTTTAGGGTCCAGGTGGGGGTACGGCAACGCTTTAGGGGGAGCGTGCGTGTGAGGGCGCGGGTTAGTGTTAGCGTACGGGTTAGGATTAGGGGACGGGTGAGGGTCAGGCTTCGGGGAAGGGTTAGGGTTAGGGTTCGGGCTAGGGTTAGGGTTAGGGGACGGGGAAAGTTTAGGGTCCAGGTGAGGGTACGATAAAGCTTTAGGGGGCGCGTGCGTGTTAGGGCGCGGGTTAGTGTTAGCGTACGGGTTAGGATTAGGGGACGGGTGAGGGTCAGGCTTCGGGGAAGGGTTAGGTTTAGGGTTCGGGCTAGGGTTAGGGGACGGGGACGGGGACGGCTTAGGGTCCAGGTGAGGGTACGGCAACGCTTTAGGGGGAGCGTGCGTGTGAGGGCGCAGGTTAGTGTTAGCGTAAGGGTTAGGATTAGGGGACGGGTGAGGGTCAGGCTTCGGGGAAGGGTTAGGGTTAGGGTTCTGCTAGGGTTAGGGTTAGGGGACGGGGACGGTTTAGGTCCAGGTGAGGGTACGGCAACGCTTTAGGGGGAGCTTGCGTGTGAGGGCGCGGGTTAGTGTTAGCGTACGGGTTAGGATTAGGGGACGGGTGAGGGTCAGGCTTCGGGGAAGGGTTAGGGTTAGGGTTCAGGCTAGGGTTAGGGTTAGGGGACGGGGACGGTTTAGGGTCCAGGTGAGGGGACGGCAACGCTTTAGGGGGAGTGTGCGTGTGAGGGCGCGGGTTAGTGTTAGCGTACGGGTTAGGATTAGGGGACGGGTGAGGGTCAGGCTTTGGGGAAGGGTTAGGGTTAGGGTTCGGGGTAGGGTTAGGGATAGGGGATGGGGACGGTTTAGAGTCCAGGTGAGGGTACGGCAACGCTTTAGGCGGAGCGTGCGTGTGAGGGCGCGTTTAGTGTTAGCGTACGGGTTAGGATTAGGGGACGGGTGAGGGTCAGGCTTCGGGGAAGGGTTAGGGTTAGGGTTCGGTCTAGGGTTAGGGTTAGGGGACGGGGACGGTTTATGGTCCAGGTGAGGGTACGGCAACGCTTTAGGCGGAGCGTGCGTGTGAGGGCGCGTTTAGTGTTAGCGTACGGGTTAGGATTAGGGGACGGGTGAGGGTCAGGCTTCGGGGAAGGGTTAGGGTTAGGGTGCGGACTAGGGTTAGGGTTAGGGGACGGGGACGGTTTCGGGTCCAGGTGAGGGTACGGCAACGCTTTAGGGGGAGCTTGCGTGTGAGAGCGCGGGTTAGTGTTAGCGTACGGGTTAGGATTAGGGGACGGGTGAGGGTCAGGCTTCGGGGAAGCGTTAGGGTTAGGGTTCGGGCTAGGGTTAGGGTTAGGGGACGGGGACGGTTTAGGGTCCAGGTGAGGGTACGGCAAAGCTTTAGGGGGAGCGTGCGTGTGAGGGCGCGGGTTAGTGTTAGCGTACGGGTTAAGATTAGGGGACGGGTGAGGGTCAGGCTTCGGGGAAGGGTTAGGGTTAGGGTTCGGGCTAGGGTTAGGGTTAGGGGACGGGGACGGTTTAGGGTCCAGGTGAGGGTACGGCAACGCTTTAGGGGGAGCGTGCGTGTGAGGGCGCGGGTTAGTGTTAGCGTACGGGTTAGGTTTAGGGGACGGGTGAGGGTCTGGCTTCGGGGAAGGGTTAGGGTTAGGGTTCGGGCTAGGGTTAGGGTTAGGGGACGGGGACGGTTTAGGGTCCAGGTGAGGGTACGGCAACGCTTTAGGCGGAGCGTGCGTGTGAGGGCGCGGGTTAGTGTTAGCGTACGGGTTAGGATTAGGGGACGGGTGAGGGTCAGGCTTCGGGGAAGGGTTAGGTTTAGGGTTCGGGCTAGGGTTAGGGTTATGGGACGGGGACGGTTTAGGGTCTAGGTGAGGGTACGGCAACGCTTTAGGGGGAGCGTGCGTGTGAGGGCGCGGGTTAGTGTTAGCGTACGGGTTAGGATTAGGGTACGGGTGAGGGTCAGGCTTCGGGGAAGGGTTAGGGTTAGGGTTCGGGCTAGGGTTAGGGTTAGGGGACGGGGACGGTTTAGGGTCCAGGTGAGGGTATGGCAACGCTTTAGGGGGAGCGTGCGTGTGAGGGCGCGGGTTAGTGTTAGCGTACGGGTTAGGATTAGGGTACGGGTGAGGGTCAGGCTTCGGGGAAGGGTTAGGGTTAGGGTTCGGGCTAGGGTTAGGGTTAGGGGACGGGGACGGTTTAGGGTCCAGGTGAGGGTACGGCAACGCTTTAGGGGGAGCGTGCGTGTGAGGGCGCGGGTTAGTGTTAGCGTACGGGTTAGGATTAGGGGACGGGTGAGGGTCAGGCTTCGGGGAAGGGTTAGGGTTAGGGTTTGGGCTAGGGTTAGGGTTAGGGGACGGGGACGGTTAAGGGTCCAGTTGAGGGTACGGCAACGCTTTAGGGGGAGCGTGCATGTGAGGGGCGGGTTAGTGTTAGCGTACGGGTTAGGATTAGGTTACGGGTGAGGGTCAGGCTTCGGGGAAGGGTTAGGGTTAGGGTTCGGGCTAGGGTTAGGGTTAGGGGACGGGGACGGTTTAGGGTCCAGGTGAGGGTACGGCAACGCTTTAGGGGGAGCGTGCGTGTGAGGGCGCGGGTTAGTGTTAGCGTACGTGTTAGGATTAGGGGAAGGGTGAGGGTCAGGCTTCGGGGAAGGGTTAGGGTTAGGGTTCGGGCTAGGGTTAGGGTTAGGGGATGGGGAAAGTTTAGGGTCCAGGTGAGGGTACGATAAAGCTTTAGGGGGAGCGTGCGTGTTAGGGCGCGGGTTAGTGTTAGCGTACGGGTTAGGATTAGGGGACGGGTGAGGGTCAGGCTTCGGGGAAGTGTTAGGGTTAGGGTTCGGGCTAGGGTTAGGGTTAGGGGACGGGGACGGTTTAGGGTCCAGGTGAGGGTACGGCAACGCTTTAGGGAGAGGGTGCGTGTGAGGGCGCGGGATAGTGTTGGCGTACGGGTTAGGATTAGGGGACGGGTGAGGGTCAGGCTTCGGGGAAGGGTTAGGGTTAGGGTTCGGGCTAGGGTTAGGGTTAGGGGATGGGGACGGTTTAGGGTCCAGGTGAAGGTACGGCAACCCTTTAGGGGGAGCGTGCGTGTGAGGGCGCGGGTTAGTGTTAGCGTACGGGTTAGGATTAGGGGACGGGTGAGGGTCAGGCTTCGGGGAAGTGTTAGGGTTAGGGTTCGGGCTAGGGTAAGGGTTAGGGGACGGGGACGGTTTAGGGTCCAGGTGAGGGTACGGCAACGCTTTAGGGGGAGCGTGCGTGTGAGGCCGTGGGTTAGTGTTAGCGTACGGGTTAGGATTAGGGGACGGGTGAGGGTCAGGCTTCGGGGAAGGGTTAGGGTTAGGGTTCGGGCTAGGGTTAGGGTTAGGGGACGGGGACGGTTTAGGGTCCAGGTGGGGGTACGGCAACGCTTTAGGGGGAGCGTGCGTGAGAGGGTGCGGGTTAGTGTTAGCGTACGGGTTAGGATTAGGGGACGGGTGAGGGTCAGGCTTCGGGGAAGGGTTAGGGTTAGGGTTCGGGCTAGGGTTAGGGTTAGGGGACGGGGACGGTTTAGGGTCCAGGTGAGGGTACGGCAAAGCTTTAGGGGGAGCGTGCGTGTGAGGGCGCGGGTTAGTGTTAGCGTACGGGTTAGGATTAGGGGACGGGTGAGGGTCAGGCTTCGGGGAAGGGTTAGGGATAGGGTTCGGGCTAGGGTTAGGGGACGGGGACGGGGACGGTTTAGGGTCCAGGTGAGGTTACGGCAACGCTTTAGGGGGAGCGTGCGTGGGATGGCGCGGGTTAGTGTTAGCGTACGGGTTAGGATTAGGGGACGGGTGAGGGTCAGGCTTCGGGGAAGTGTTAGGGTTAGGGTTCGGGCTAGGGTTAGGGTTAGGGGACGGGGACGGTTTAGGGTCCGGTGGGGGCACGGCAACGCTTTAGGGGGAGCGTGCGTGTGGGGGCGCGGGTTAGTGTTAGCGTACGGGTTAGGATTAGGGGACGGGTGAGGGTCAGGCTTCGGGGAAGGGTTAGGGTTAGGGTTCGGGCTAGGGTAAGGGTCAGGGGAAGGGGACGGTTTAGGGTCCAGGTGAGGGTACGGCAACGCTTTAGGGGGAGAGTGCGTGTGAGGGCGCAGGTTAGTGTTAGCGTACGGGTTAGGATTAGGGGACGGGTGAGGGTCAGGCTTCGGGGAAGGGTTAGGTTTAGGGTTCAGGCTAGGGTTAGGGTTAGGGGACGGGGACGGTTTAGGGTCCAGGTGGGGGTACGGCAACGCTTTAGGGGGAGCGTGCGTGTGAGGGTGCGGGTTAGTGTTAGCGTACGGTTTAGGATTAGGGGACGGGTGAGGGTCAGGCTTCGGGGAAGGGTTAGGGTTAGGGTTCGGGCTAGGGTTAGGTTTAGGGGACGGGGAAAGTTTAGGGTCCAGGTGAGGGTACGATAAAGCTTTAGGGGGCGCGTGCGTGTTAGGGCGCGGGTTAGTGTTAGCGTACGGGTTAGGATTAGGGGACGGGTGAGGGTCAGGCTTCGGGGAAGGGTTAGGTTTAGGGTTCGGGCTAGGGTTAGGGGACGGGGACGGGGACGGCTTAGGGTCCAGGTGAGGGTACGGCAACGCTTTAGGGGGAGCGTGCGTGTGAGGGCGCAGGTTAGTGTTAGCGTAAGGGTTAGGATTAGGGGACGGGTGAGGGTCAGGCTTCGGGGAAGGGTTAGGGTTAGGGTTCTGCTAGGGTTAGGGTTAGGGGACGGGGACGGTTTAGGGTCCAGGTGAGGGTACGGCAACGCTTTAGGGGGAGCTTGCGTGTGAGGGCGCGGGTTAGTGTTAGCGTACGGGTTAGGATTAGGGGACGGGTGAGGGTCAGGCTTCGGGGAAGGGTTAGGGTTAGGGTTCAGGCTAGGGTTAGGGTTAGGGGACGGGGACGGTTTAGGGTCCAGGTGAGGGGACGGCAACGCTTTAGGGGGAGTGTGCGTGTGAGGGCGCGGGTTAGTGTTAGCGTACGGGTTAGGATTAGGGGACGGGTGAGGTTCAGGCTTTGGGGAAGGGTTAGGGTTAGGGTTCGGGGTAGGGTTAGGGATAGGGGATGGGGACGGTTTAGAGTCCAGGTGAGGGTACGGCAACGCTTTAGGCGGAGCGTGCGTGTGAGGGCGCGGGTTAGTGTTAGCGTACGGGTTAGGATTAGGGGACGGGTGAGGGTCAGGCTTCGGGGAAGGGTTAGGGTTAGGGTTCGGGCTAGGGTTAGGGTTAGGGGACGGGGACGGTTTATGGTCCAGGTGAGGGTATGGCAACGCTTTAGGGGGAGCGTGCGTGTGAGGGCGCGGGTTAGTGTTAGCGTACGGGTTAGGATTAGGGGACGGGTGAGGGTCAGGTTTCGGGGAAGGGTTAGGGTTAGGGTTCGGGCTAGGGTTAGGGTTAGGGGACGGGGACGGTTTAGGGTCCAGGTGAGGGTACGGCAACGCTTTAGGGGGAGCTTGCGTGTGAGGGCGCGGGTTAGTGTTAGCGTACGGGTTAGGATTAGGGGACGGGTGAGGGTCAGGCTTCGGGGAAGGGTTAGGTTTAGGGTTCTGCTAGGGTTAGGGTTAGGGGACGGGGACGGTTTAGGGTCCAGGTGAGGGGACGGCAACGCTTTAGGGGGAGCGTGCGTGTGAGGGCGCGCGTTAATGTTAGCGTACGGCTTAGGATTAGGGGACGGGTGAGGGTCAGGCTTCAGGGAAGGGTTAGAGTTAGGGTTCGGGCTAGGGTTAGGGTTAGGGTACGGGGACGGTTTAGGGTCCAGGTGAGGGTACGGCAACGCTTTAGGGGGAGCGTGCGTGTGAGGGCACGGGTTAGTGTTAGCGTACGGCTTAGGATTAGGGGACGGGTGAGGGTCAGGCTTCGGGGAAGGGTTAGTGTTAGGGTTCGGGCTAGGGTTAGGGTTAGGGGACGGGGACAGTTTAGGGTCCAGGGGAGGGTACGGCAACGCTTTAGGGGGAGCGTGCGTGTGAGGGCGCGGGTTAGTGTTAGCGTACGGGTTAGGATTAGGGGACGGGTGAGGGTCAGGCTTCGGGGAAGGGTTAGGGTTAGGGTTCGGGCTAGGGTTAGGGTTAGGGGATGGGGACGGTTTAGGGTCCAGGTGAGGGTACGGCAACGCTTTAGGGGGAGCGTGCGTGTGAGGGCACGGGTTAGTGTTAGCGTACGGGTTAGGATTAGGGGACGGGTGAGGGTCAGGCTTCGGGGAAGGGTTAGGGTTAGGGTTCGGGCTAGGGTTAGGGTTAGGGGATGGGGACGGTTTAGGGTCCAGGTGAGGGTACGGCAACGCTTTAGGGGGAGCGTGCGTGTGAGGGCGCGGGTTAGTGTTAGCGTACGGGTTAGGATTAGGGGACGGGTGAGGGTCAGGCTTCGGGGAAGGGTTAGGGTTAGGGTTCGGGCTAGGGTTAGGGTTAGGGGATGGGGACGGTTTAGGGTCCGGTGGGGGCACGGCAACGCTTTAGGGGGAGCGTGCGTGTGGGGGCGCGGGTTAGTGTTAGCGTACGGGTTAGGATTAGGGGACGGGTGAGGGTCAGGCTTCGGGGAAGGGTTAGGGTTAGGGTTCGGGCTAGGGTTAGGGTTAGGGGACGGGGACGGTTTAGGGTCCGGTGGGGGCACGGCAACGCTTTAGGGGGAGCGTGCGTGTGGGGGCGCGGGTTAGTGTTAGCGTACGGGTTAGGATTAGGGGACGGGTGAGGGTCAGGCTTCGGGGAAGGGTTAGGGTTAGGGTTCGGGCTAGGGTTAGGTTTAGGGGACGGGGAAAGTTTAGGGTCCAGGTGAGGGTACGATAAAGCTTTAGGGGGCGCGTGCGTGTTAGGGCGCGGGTTAGTGTTAGCGTACGGGTTAGGATTAGGGGACGGGTGAGGGTCAGGCTTCGGGGAAGGGTTAGGTTTAGGGTTCGGGCTAGGGTTAGGGGACGGGGACGGGGACGGCTTAGGGTCCAGGTGAGGGTACGGCAACGCTTTAGGGGGAGCGTGCGTGTGAGGGCGCAGGTTAGTGTTAGCGTAAGGGTTAGGATTAGGGGACGGGTGAGGGTCAGGCTTCGGGGAAGGGTTAGGGTTAGGGTTCTGCTAGGGTTAGGGTTAGGGGACGGGGACGGTTTAGGGTCCAGGTGAGGGTACGGCAACGCTTTAGGGGGAGCTTGCGTGTGAGGGCGCGGGTTAGTGTTAGCGTACGGGTTAGGATTAGGGGACGGGTGAGGGTCAGGCTTCGGGGAAGGGTTAGGGTTAGGGTTCAGGCTAGGGTTAGGGTTAGGGGACGGGGACGGTTTAGGGTCCAGGTGAGGGGACGGCAACGCTTTAGGGGGAGTGTGCGTGTGAGGGCGCGGGTTAGTGTTAGCGTACGGGTTAGGATTAGGGGACGGGTGAGGTTCAGGCTTTGGGGAAGGGTTAGGGTTAGGGTTCGGGGTAGGGTTAGGGATAGGGGATGGGGACGGTTTAGAGTCCAGGTGAGGGTACGGCAACGCTTTAGGCGGAGCGTGCGTGTGAGGGCGCGGGTTAGTGTTAGCGTACGGGTTAGGATTAGGGGACGGGTGAGGGTCAGGCTTCGGGGAAGGGTTAGGGTTAGGGTTCGGGCTAGGGTTAGGGTTAGGGGACGGGGACGGTTTATGGTCCAGGTGAGGGTATGGCAACGCTTTAGGGGGAGCGTGCGTGTGAGGGCGCGGGTTAGTGTTAGCGTACGGGTTAGGATTAGGGGACGGGTGAGGGTCAGGTTTCGGGGAAGGGTTAGGGTTAGGGTTCGGGCTAGGGTTAGGGTTAGGGGACGGGGACGGTTTAGGGTCCAGGTGAGGGTACGGCAACGCTTTAGGGGGAGCTTGCGTGTGAGGGCGCGGGTTAGTGTTAGCGTACGGGTTAGGATTAGGGGACGGGTGAGGGTCAGGCTTCGGGGAAGGGTTAGGTTTAGGGTTCTGCTAGGGTTAGGGTTAGGGGACGGGGACGGTTTAGGGTCCAGGTGAGGGGACGGCAACGCTTTAGGGGGAGCGTGCGTGTGAGGGCGCGCGTTAATGTTAGCGTACGGCTTAGGATTAGGGGACGGGTGAGGGTCAGGCTTCAGGGAAGGGTTAGAGTTAGGGTTCGGGCTAGGGTTAGGGTTAGGGTACGGGGACGGTTTAGGGTCCAGGTGAGGGTACGGCAACGCTTTAGGGGGAGCGTGCGTGTGAGGGCACGGGTTAGTGTTAGCGTACGGCTTAGGATTAGGGGACGGGTGAGGGTCAGGCTTCGGGGAAGGGTTAGTGTTAGGGTTCGGGCTAGGGTTAGGGTTAGGGGACGGGGACAGTTTAGGGTCCAGGGGAGGGTACGGCAACGCTTTAGGGGGAGCGTGCGTGTGAGGGCGCGGGTTAGTGTTAGCGTACGGGTTAGGATTAGGGGACGGGTGAGGGTCAGGCTTCGGGGAAGGGTTAGGGTTAGGGTTCGGGCTAGGGTTAGGGTTAGGGGATGGGGACGGTTTAGGGTCCAGGTGAGGGTACGGCAACGCTTTAGGGGGAGCGTGCGTGTGAGGGCACGGGTTAGTGTTAGCGTACGGGTTAGGATTAGGGGACGGGTGAGGGTCAGGCTTCGGGGAAGGGTTAGGGTTAGGGTTCGGGCTAGGGTTAGGGTTAGGGGATGGGGACGGTTTAGGGTCCAGGTGAGGGTACGGCAACGCTTTAGGGGGAGCGTGCGTGTGAGGGCGCGGGTTAGTGTTAGCGTACGGGTTAGGATTAGGGGACGGGTGAGGGTCAGGCTTCGGGGAAGGGTTAGGGTTAGGGTTCGGGCTAGGGTTAGGGTTACGGGACGGGGACGGTTTAGGGTCCAGGTGAGGGTACGGCAACGCTTTAGGGGGAGCGTGCGTGTGAGGGCGCGTGTTAGTGTTAGTGTACGGGTTAGGATTAGGGGACGGGTGAGGGTCAGGCTTCGGGGAAGGGTTAGGGTTAGGGTTCAGGCTAGGGTTAGGGTTAGGGGACGGGGACGGTTTAGGGTCCAGGTGGGGGTACGGCAACGCTTTAGGGGGAGCGTGCGTGAGAGGGTGCGGGTTAGTGTTAGCGTACGGGTTAGGATTAGGGGACGGGTGAGGGTCAGGCTTCGGGGAAGGGTTAGGGTTAGGGTTCGGGCTAGGGTTAGGGTTAGGGGACGGGGACGGTTTAGGGTCCAGGTGAGGGTACGGCAACGCTTTAGGGGGAGCGTGCGTGTGAGGGCGCGGGTTAGTGTTAGCGTACGGGTTAGGATTAGGGGACGGGTGAGGGTCAGGCTTCGGGGAAGGGTTAGGGTTAGGGTTCGGGCTAGGGTAAGGGTCAGGGGACGGGGACGGTTTAGGGTCCAGGTGAGGGTACGGCAACGCTTTAGGGGGAGAGTGCGTGTGAGGGCGCAGGTTAGTGTTAGCGTACGGGTTAGGATTAGGGGACGGGTGAGGGTCAGGCTTCGGGGAAGGGTTAGGGTTAGGGTTCAGGCTAGGGTTAGGGTTAGGGGACGGGGACGGTTTAGGGTCCAGGTGGGGGTACGGCAACGCTTTAGGGGGAGCGTGCGTGTGAGGGTGCGGGTTAGTGTTAGCGTACGGGTTAGGATTAGGGGACGGGTGAGGGTCAGGCTTCGGGGAAGGGTTAGGGTTAGGGTTCGGGCTAGGGTTAGGGTTAGGGGACGGGGAAAGTTTAGGGTCCAGGTGAGGGTACGATAAAGCTTTAGGGGGAGCGTGCGTGTTAGGGCGCGGGTTAGTGTTAGCGTACGGGTTAGGATTAGGGGACGGGTGAGGGTCAGGCTTCGGGGAAGGGTTAGGTTTAGGGTTCGGGCTAGGGTTAGGGGACGGGGACGGGGACGGCTTAGGGTCCAGGTGAGGGTACGGCAATGCTTTAGGGGGAGCGTGCGTGTGAGGGCGCAGGTTAGTGTTAGCGTAAGGGTTAGGATTAGGGGACGGGTGAGGGTCAGGCTTCGGGGAAGGGTTAGGGTTAGGGTTCTGCTAGAGTTAGGGTTAGGGGACGGGGACGGTTTAGGGTCCAGGTGAGGGGACGGCAACGCTTTAGGGGGAGCGTGCGTGTGAGGGCGCGGGTTAGTGTTAGCGTACGGGTTAGGATTAGGGGACGGGTGAGGGTCAGGCTTTGGGGAAGTGTTAGGGTTAGGGTTCGGGGTAGGGTTAGGGTTAGGCTATGGGGACGGTTTAGGGTCCAGGTGAGGGTACGGCAACGCTTTAGGCGGAGCGTGCGTGTGAGGGCGCGGGTTAGTGTTAGCGTACGGGTTAGGATTAGGGGACGGGTGAGGGTCAGGCTTCGGGGAAGGGATAGGGTTAGGGTTCGGGCTAGGGTTAGGGTTAGGGGACGGGGACGGTTTAGGGTCCAAGTGAGGGTACAGCAACGCTTTAGGGGGAGCGTGCGTGTGAGGGCACGGGTTAGTGTTAGCGTACGGGTTAGGATTAGGGGACGGGTGAGGGTCAGGCTTCGGGGAAGTGTTAGGGTTAGGGTTCGGGCTAGGGTAAGGGTTAGGGGACGGGGACGGTTTAGGGTCCAGGTGAGGGTACGGCAACGCTTTAGGGGGAGCGTGCGTGTGAGGGCGCGGGTTAGTGTTAGCGTACGGGTTAGGATTAGGGGACGGGTGAGGGTCAGGCTTCGGGGAATGGTTAGGGTTAGGGTTCAGGCTAGGGTTAGGGTTAGGGGACGGGGACGGTTTAGGGTCCAGGTGGGGGTACGGCAACGCTTTAGGGGGAGCGTGCGTGTGAGGGCGCGGGTTAGTGTTAGCGTACGGGTTAGGATTAGGGGACGGGTGAGGGTCAGGCTTCGGGGAAGGGTTAGGGATAGGGTTCGGGCTAGGGTTAGGGGACGGGGACGGGGACGGTTTAGGGTCCAGGTGAGGGTACGGCAACGGTTTAGGGGGAGCGTGCGTGTGAGGGCGCGGGTTAGTGTTAGCGTACGGGTTAGGATTAGGGGACGGGTGAGGGTCAGGCTTCGGGGAAGGGTTAGGGTTAGGGTTCGGGCTAGGGTAAGGGTCAGGGGACGGGGACGGTTTAGGGTCCAGGTGAGGGTACGGCAACGCTTTAGGGGGAGAGTGCGTGTGAGGGCGCAGGTTACTGTTAGCGTACGGGTTAGGATTAGGGGACGGGTGAGGGTCAGGCTTCGGGGAAGGGTTAGGGTTAGGGTTCAGGCTAGGGTTAGGGTTAGGGGACGGGGACGGTTTAGGGTCCAGGTGGGGGTACGGCAACGCTTTAGGGGGAGCGTGCGTGTGAGGGTGCGGGTTAGTGTTAGCGTACGGGTTAGGATTAGGGGACGGGTGAGGGTCAGGCTTCGGGGAAGGGTTAGGGTTAGGGTTCGGGCTAGGGTTAGGGTTAGGGGACGGGGAAAGTTTAGGGTCCAGGTGAGGGTACGATAAAGCTTTAGGGGGAGCGTGCGTGTTAGGGCGCGGGTTAGTGTTAGCGTACGGGTTAGGATTAGGGGACGGGTGAGGGTCAGGCTTCGGGGAAGGGTTAGGTTTAGGGTTCGGGCTAGGGTTAGGGGACGGGGACGGGGACGGCTTAGGGTCCAGGTGAGGGTACGGCAATGCTTTAGGGGGAGCGTGCGTGTGAGGGCGCAGGTTAGTGTTAGTGTAAGGGTTAGGATTAGGGGACGGGTGAGGGTCAGGCTTCGGGGAAGGGTTAGGGTTAGGGTTCTGCTAGGGTTAGGGTTAGGGGACGGGGACGGTTTAGGGTCCAGGTGAGGGGACGGCAACGCTTTAGGGGGAGCGTGCGTGTGAGGGCGCGGGTTAGTGTTAGCGTACGGGTTAGGATTAGGGGACGGGTGAGGGTCAGGCTTTGGGGAAGGGTTAGGGTTAGGGTTCGGGGTAGGGTTAGGGTTAGGCTATGGGGACGGTTTAGGGTCCAGGTGAGGGTACGGCAACGCTTTAGGCGGAGCGTGCGTGTGAGGGCGCGGGTTAGTGTTAGCGTACGGGTTAGGATTAGGGGACGGGTGAGGGTCAGGCTTCGGGGAAAGGATAGGGTTAGGGTTCGGGCTAGTGTTAGGGTTAGGGGACGGGGACGGTTTAGGGTCCAAGTTAGGGTACAGCAACGCTTTAGGGGGAGCGTGCGTGTGAGGGCGCGGGTTAGTGTTAGCGTACGGGTTAGGATTAGGGGACGGGTGAGGGTCAGGCTTCGGGGAAGGGTTAGGGTTAGGGTTCAGGCTAGGGTTAGGGTTAGGGGACCGGGACGGTTTAGTGTCCAGGTGAGAGTACGGAAACACTTTAGGGGGAGCGTGCGTGTGAGGGCGCGGGTTAGTGTTAGTGTACGGGTTAGGATTAAGGGACGGGTGAGGGTCAGGCTTCGGGGAAGGGTTAGGGTTAGGGTTCGGGCTAAGGTTAGGGTTAGGGGACGGGGACGGTTTAGTGTCCAGGTGAGGGTACGGCAACGCTTTAGGGGGAGCGTGCGTGTGAGGGCGCGGGTTAGTGTTAGCGTACGGGTCAGGATTAGGGGACGGGTGAGGGTCAGGCTTCGGGGAAGGGTTAGGGTTAGGGTTCGGGCTAGGGTTAGGGTTAGGGGACGGGGACGGTTTAGCGTCCAGGTGAGGGTACGGCAACGCTTTAGGGGGAGCGTGCGTGTGAGGGCGCGGGTTAGTGTTAGCGTACGGGTTAGGATTAGGGGACGGGTGAGGGTCAGGCATCGGGGATGGGTTAGGGATAGGGTTCGGGCTAGGGTTAGGGGACGGGGACGGGGACGGTTTAGGGTCCAGGTGAGGTTACGGCAACGCTTTAGGGGGAGCGTGCGTGGGAGGGCGCGGGTTAGTGTTAGCGTACGGGTTAGGATTAGGGGACGGGTGAGGGTCAGGTTTCGGGGAAGTGTTAGGGTTAGGGTTCGGGCTAGGGTTAGGGTTAGGGGACGGGGACGGTTTAGGGTCCAGGTGAGGGTACGGCAACGCTTTAGGGGGAGCGTGCATGTGAGGGCGCGGGTTAGTGTTAGCGTACGGGTTAGGATTAGGGTACGGGTGAGGGTCAGGCTTCGGGGAAGGGTTAGGGTTAGGTTTCGGGCTAGGGTTAGGGTTAGGGGACGGGGACGGTTTAGGGTCCAGGTGAGGGTACGGCAACCCTTTAGGGGGAGCGTGCGTGTGAGGGCGCGGGTTAGTGTTAGCGTACGGGTTAGGATTAGGGGACGGGTGAGGGTCAGGCTTCGGGGAAGGTTTAGGGTTATGGTTCGGGCTAGGGTAAGGGTCAGGGGACGGGGACGGTTTAGGGTCCAGGTGAGGGTACGGCAACGCTTTAGGGGGAGAGTGCGTGTGAGGGCGCAGGTTAGTGTTAGCGTACGGGTTAGGATTAGGGGACGGGTGAGTGTCAGGCTTCGGGGAAGGGTTAGGGTTAGGGTTCAGGCTAGGGTTAGGGTTAGGGGACGGGGACGGTTTAGGGTCCAGGTGGGGGTACGGCAACGCTTTAGGGGGAGCGTGCGTGTGAGGGTGCGGGTTAGTGTTAGCGTACGGGTTAGGATTAGGGGACGGGTGAGGGTCAGGCTTCGGGGAAGGGTAGGGTTAAGGTTCGGGCTAGGTTTAGGGTTAGGGGACGGGGAAAGTTTAGGGTCCAGGTGAGGGTACGATAAAGCTTTAGGGGGAGCGTGCGTGTTAGGGCGCGGGTTAGTGTTAGCGTACGGGTTAGGATTAGGGGACGGGTGAGGGTCAGGCTTCGGGGAAGGGTTAGGTTTAGGGTTCGGGCTAGGGTTAGGGGACGGGGACGGGAACGGCTTAGGGTCCAGGTGAGGGTACGGCAACGCTTTAGGGGGAGCGTGCGTGTGAGGGCGCAGGTTAGTGTTAGCGTAAGGGTTAGGATTAGGGGACGGGTGAGGGTCAGGCTTCGGGGAAGGGTTAGGGTTAGGGTTCTGCTAGGGTTAGGGTTAGGGGACGGGGACGGTTTAGGGTCCAGGTGAGGGGACGGCAACGCTTTAGGGGGAGCGTGCGTGTGAGGGCGCGGGTTAGTGTTAGCGTACGGGTTAGGATTAGGGGACGGTTGAGGGTCAGGCTTTGGGGAAGGGTTAGGGTTAGGGTTCGGGGTAGGGTTAGGGTTAGGGGATGGGGACGGTTTAGGGTCCAGGTGAGGGTACGGCAACGCTTTAGGCGGAGCGTGCGTGTGAGGGCGCGGGTTAGTGTTAGCGTACGGGTTAGGATTAGGGGACGGGTGAGGGTCAGGCTTCGGGGAAGGGATAGGGTTAGGGTTCAGCCTAGGGTTAGGGTTAGGGGACGGGGACGGTTTAGGGTCCAAGTGAGGGTACAGCAACGCTTTAGGGGGAGCGTGTGTGTGAGGGCGCGGGTTAGTGTTAGCGTACGGGTTAGGATTAGGGGACGGGTGAGGGTCAGGCTTCGGGGAAGGGTTAGGGTTAGGGTTCAGGCTAGGGTTAGGGTTAGGGGACCAGGACTGTTTAGTGTCCAGGTGAGAGTACGGAAACGCTTTAGGGGGAGCGTGCGTGTGAGGGCGCGGGTTAGTGTTAGTGTACGGGTTAGGATTAAGGGACGGGTGAGGGTCAGGCTTCGGGGAAGGGTTAGGGTTAGGGTTCGGGCTAGGGTTAGGCTTAGGGGACGGGGACGGTTTAGTGTCCAGGTGAGGGTACGGCAACGCTTTAGGGTGAGCGTGCGTGTGAGGGCGCGGGTTAGTGTTAGCGTACGGGTCAGGATTAGGGGACGGGTGAGGGTCAGGCTTCGGGGAAGGGTTAGGGTTAGGGTTCGGGCTAGGGTTAGGGTTAGGGGACGGGGACGGTTTAGGGTCCAGGTGAGGGTACGGCAACGCTTTAGGGGAAGCGTGCGTGTGAGGGCGCGGGGTAGTGTTAGCGTACGGGTTAGGATTAGGGGACGGGTGAGGGTCAGGCTTCGGGGAAGGTTTAGGGTTAGGGTTCGGGCTAGGGTTAGGGTTAGGGGACGGGGACGGTTTATGTTCCAGGTGAGGGTACGGCAACGCTTTAGGGGGAGCGTGCGTGTGAGGGCGCGCGTTAGTGTTAGCGTACGGCTTAGGATTAGGGGACGGGTGAGGGTCAGGCTTCGGGGAAGTGTTAGGGTAAGGGTTCGGGCTAGGGTTAGGGTTAGCGGACGGGGACGGTTTAGGGTCCAGGTGAGGGTACGGCAACGCTTTAGGGGGAGCGTGCGTGTGAGGGCGCGGGTTAGTGTTAGCGTACGGGTTAGGATTAGGGGACGGGTGAGGGTCAGGCTTCGGGGAAGGGTTAGGGTTAGGGTTCAGTCTAGGGTTAGTGTTAGGGGACGGGGACGGTTTAGGGTCCAGGTGAGGGTACAGCAACGCTTTAGGGGGAGCGTGCGTGTGAGGGCGTGGGTTAGTGTTAGCGTACGGGTTAGGATTAGGGGACGGGTGAGGGTCAGGCTTCGGGGAAGGGTTAGGGTTAGGGTTCGGGCTAGGGTTAGGGTTAGGGGACGGGGACGGTTTAGGGTCCAGGTGAGGGTACGGCAACGCTTTAGGGGGAGCGTGCGTGTGAGGGCTCGGGTTAGTGTTACAGTACGGGTTAGGATTAGGGGACGGGTGAGGGTCAGGTTTCGGGGAAGGGTTAGGGTTAGGGTTCGGGCTAGGGTTAGGGTTAGGGGACGGGGACGGTTTAGGGTCCAGGTGAGGGTACGGCAACGCTTTAGGGGGAGCGTGCGTGTGAGGGCGCGGGTTAGTGTTAGCGTACGGGTTAGGATTAGGGGACGGGTGAGGGTCAGGCTTCGGGGAAGGGTTAGGGTTAGGGTTCGGGCTAGGGTTAGTGTTAGGGGACGGGGAGGGTTTAAGGTCCAGGTGAGGGTACGGCAACGCTTTAGGGGGAGCGTGCATGTGAGGGCGCGGGTTAGTGTTAGCGTAAGGGTTAGGATTAGGGGACGGGTGAGGGTCAGGCTTCGGGGAAGGGTTAGGGTTAGGGTTCGCGCTAGGGTTAGGGTTAGGGGACGGGGACGGTTTCGGGTCCAGGTGAGGGTACGGCAACGCTTTAGGGGGAGCGTGCGTGTGAGGGCGCGGGTTAGTGTTAGCGTACGTGTTAGGATTAGGGGACAGGTGAGGGTCAGGCTTGGGGGAAGGGTTAGGGTTAGGGTTCGGGCTAGGGTTAGGGTTAGGGGACGGGGACGGTTTCGGGTCCAGGTGAGGGTACGGCAACGCTTTAGGGGGAGCGTGCGTGTGAGGGCTCGGGTTAGTGCTAGCGTACGAGTTAGGATTAGGGGACGGGTGAGGGTCAGGCTTCGGGGAAGGGTTAGGGTTAGGGTTCGCGCTAGGGTTAGGGTTAGGGGACGGGGACGGTTTCGGGTCCAGGTGAGGGTACGGCAACGCTTTAGGGGGAGCGTGCGTGTGAGGGCGCGGGTTAGTGTTAGCGTACGTGTTAGGATTAGGGGACAGGTGAGGGTCAGGCTTGGGGGAAGGGTTAGGGTTAGGGTTCGGGCTAGGGTTAGGGTTAGGGGACGGGGACGGTTTCGGGTCCAGGTGAGGGTACGGCAACGCTTTAGGGGGAGCGTGCGTGTGAGGGCTCGGGTTAGTGCTAGCGTACGAGTTAGGATTAGGGGACGGGTGAGGGTCAGGCTTCGGGGAAGGGTTAGGGTTAGGGTTCGGGCTAGGGTTAGGGTTAGGGGACGGGGACGGTTTAGGGTCCAGGTGAGGGTACGGCAACGCTTTAGGGGGAGCGTGCGTGTGAGGGCGCGGGTTAGTGTTAGCGTACGGGTTAGGTTTAGGGGATGGGTGAGGGTCTGGCTTCGGGGAAGGGTTAGGGTTAGGGTTCGGGCTAGGGTTAGGGTTAGGGGATGGGGACGGTTTAGGGTCCAGGTGAGGGCACGGCAACGCTTTAGGGGGAGCGTGCGTGTGAGGGCGTGGGTTAGTGTTAGCGTACGGGTTAGGATTAGGGGACGGGTGAGGGTCAGGCTTCGGGGAAGGGTTAGGTTTAGGGTTCGGGCTAGGGTTAGGGGACGGGGACGGGGACGGTTTAGGGTCCAGGTGAGGGTACGGCAACGCTTTAGGGGGAGCGTGCGTGTGAGGGTGCGGGTTAGTGTTAGCGTACGGGTTAGGATTAGGGGACGGGTGAGTGTCAGGCTTCGGGGAAGGGTTAGGTTTAGGGTTCTGCTAGGGTTAGGGTTAGGGGACGGGGACGGTTTAGGGTCCAGGTGAGGGGACGGCAACGCTTTAGGGGGAGCGTGCGTGTGAGGGCGCGGGTTAGTGTTAGCGTACGGGTTAGGATTAGGGGACGGGTGAGGGTCAGGCTTTGGGGAAGGGTTAGGGTTAGGGTTCGGGGTAGGGTTAGGGTTAGGCTATGGGGACGGTTTAGGGTCCAGGTGAGGGTACGGCAACGCTTTAGGCGGAGCGTGCGTGTGAGGGCGCGGGTTAGTGTTAGCGTACGGGTTAGGATTAGGGGACGGGTGAGGGTCAGGCTTCGGGGAAAGGATAGGGTTAGGGTTCGGGCTAGTGTTAGGGTTAGGGGACGGGGACGGTTTAGGGTCCAAGTTAGGGTACAGCAACGCTTTAGGGGGAGCGTGCGTGTGAGGGCGCGGGTTAGTGTTAGCGTACGGGTTAGGATTAGGGGACGGGTGAGGGTCAGGCTTCGGGGAAGGGTTAGGGTTAGGGTTCAGGCTAGGGTTAGGGTTAGGGGACCGGGACGGTTTAGTGTCCAGGTGAGAGTACGGAAACACTTTAGGGGGAGCGTGCGTGTGAGGGCGCGGGTTAGTGTTAGTGTACGGGTTAGGATTAAGGGACGGGTGAGGGTCAGGCTTCGGGGAAGGGTTAGGGTTAGGGTTCGGGCTAAGGTTAGGGTTAGGGGACGGGGACGGTTTAGTGTCCAGGTGAGGGTACGGCAACGCTTTAGGGGGAGCGTGCGTGTGAGGGCGCGGGTTAGTGTTAGCGTACGGGTCAGGATTAGGGGACGGGTGAGGGTCAGGCTTCGGGGAAGGGTTAGGGTTAGGGTTCGGGCTAGGGTTAGGGTTAGGGGACGGGGACGGTTTAGCGTCCAGGTGAGGGTACGGCAACGCTTTAGGGGGAGCGTGCGTGTGAGGGCGCGGGTTAGTGTTAGCGTACGGGTTAGGATTAGGGGACGGGTGAGGGTCAGGCATCGGGGATGGGTTAGGGATAGGGTTCGGGCTAGGGTTAGGGGACGGGGACGGGGACGGTTTAGGGTCCAGGTGAGGTTACGGCAACGCTTTAGGGGGAGCGTGCGTGGGAGGGCGCGGGTTAGTGTTAGCGTACGGGTTAGGATTAGGGGACGGGTGAGGGTCAGGTTTCGGGGAAGTGTTAGGGTTAGGGTTCGGGCTAGGGTTAGGGTTAGGGGACGGGGACGGTTTAGGGTCCAGGTGAGGGTACGGCAACGCTTTAGGGGGAGCGTGCATGTGAGGGCGCGGGTTAGTGTTAGCGTACGGGTTAGGATTAGGGTACGGGTGAGGGTCAGGCTTCGGGGAAGGGTTAGGGTTAGGTTTCGGGCTAGGGTTAGGGTTAGGGGACGGGGACGGTTTAGGGTCCAGGTGAGGGTACGGCAACCCTTTAGGGGGAGCGTGCGTGTGAGGGCGCGGGTTAGTGTTAGCGTACGGGTTAGGATTAGGGGACGGGTGAGGGTCAGGCTTCGGGGAAGGTTTAGGGTTATGGTTCGGGCTAGGGTAAGGGTCAGGGGACGGGGACGGTTTAGGGTCCAGGTGAGGGTACGGCAACGCTTTAGGGGGAGAGTGCGTGTGAGGGCGCAGGTTAGTGTTAGCGTACGGGTTAGGATTAGGGGACGGGTGAGTGTCAGGCTTCGGGGAAGGGTTAGGGTTAGGGTTCAGGCTAGGGTTAGGGTTAGGGGACGGGGACGGTTTAGGGTCCAGGTGGGGGTACGGCAACGCTTTAGGGGGAGCGTGCGTGTGAGGGTGCGGGTTAGTGTTAGCGTACGGGTTAGGATTAGGGGACGGGTGAGGGTCAGGCTTCGGGGAAGGGTAGGGTTAAGGTTCGGGCTAGGTTTAGGGTTAGGGGACGGGGAAAGTTTAGGGTCCAGGTGAGGGTACGATAAAGCTTTAGGGGGAGCGTGCGTGTTAGGGCGCGGGTTAGTGTTAGCGTACGGGTTAGGATTAGGGGACGGGTGAGGGTCAGGCTTCGGGGAAGGGTTAGGTTTAGGGTTCGGGCTAGGGTTAGGGGACGGGGACGGGGACGGCTTAGGGTCCAGGTGAGGGTACGGCAACGCTTTAGGGGGAGCGTGCGTGTGAGGGCGCAGGTTAGTGTTAGCGTAAGGGTTAGGATTAGGGGACGGGTGAGGGTCAGGCTTCGGGGAAGGGTTAGGGTTAGGGTTCTGCTAGGGTTAGGGTTAGGGGACGGGGACGGTTTAGGGTCCAGGTGAGGGGACGGCAACGCTTTAGGGGGAGCGTGCGTGTGAGGTCGCGGGTTAGTGTTAGCGTACGGGTTAGGATTAGGGGACGGTTGAGGGTCAGGCTTTGGGGAAGGGTTAGGGTTAGGGTTCGGGGTAGGGTTAGGGTTAGGGGATGGGGACGGTTTAGGGTCCAGGTGAGGGTACGGCAACGCTTTAGGCGGAGCGTGCGTGTGAGGGCGCGGGTTAGTGTTAGCGTACGGGTTAGGATTAGGGGACGGGTGAGGGTCAGGCTTCGGGGAAGGGATAGGGTTAGGGTTCAGCCTAGGGTTAGGGTTAGGGGACGGGGACGGTTTAGGGTCCAAGTGAGGGTACAGCAACGCTTTAGGGGGAGCGTGCGTGTGAGGGCGCGGGTTAGTGTTAGCGTACGGGTTAGGATTAGGGGACGGGTGAGGGTCAGGCTTCGGGGAAGGGTTAGGGTTAGGGTTCAGGCTAGGGTTAGGGTTAGGGGACCAGGACTGTTTAGTGTCCAGGTGAGAGTACGGAAACGCTTTAGGGGGAGCGTGCGTGTGAGGGCGCGGGTTAGTGTTAGTGTACGGGTTAGGATTAAGGGACGGGTGAGGGTCAGGCTTCAGGGAAGGGTTAGGGTTAGGGTTCGGGCTAGGGTTAGGCTTAGGGGACGGGGACGGTTTAGTGTCCAGGTGAGGGTACGGCAACGCTTTAGGGTGAGCGTGCGTGTGAGGGCGCGGGTTAGTGTTAGCGTACGGGTCAGGATTAGGGGACGGGTGAGGGTCAGGCTTCGGGGAAGGGTTAGGGTAAGGGTTCGGGCTAGGGTTAGGGTTAGCGGACGGGGACGGTTTAGGGTCCAGGTGAGGGTACGGCAACGCTTTAGGGGGAGCGTGCGTGTGAGGGCGCGGGTTAGTGTTAGCGTACGGGTTAGGATTAGGGGACGGGTGAGGGTCAGGCTTCGGGGAAGGGTTAGGGTTAGGGTTCAGTCTAGGGTTAGTGTTAGGGGACGGGGACGGTTTAGGGTCCAGGTGAGGGTACAGCAACGCTTTAGGGGGAGCGTGCGTGTGAGGGCGTGGGTTAGTGTTAGCGTACGGGTTAGGATTAGGGGACGGGTGAGGGTCAGGCTTCGGGGAAGGGTTAGGGTTAGGGTTCGGGCTAGGGTTAGGGTTAGGGGACGGGGACGGTTTAGGGTCCAGGTGAGGGTACGGCAACGCTTTAGGGGGAGCGTGCGTGTGAGGGCGCGGGTTAGTGTTAGCGTACGGGTTAGGATTAGGGGACGGGTGAGGGTCAGGCTTCGGGGAAGGGTTAGGGTTAGGGTTCGGGCTAGGGTTAGGGTTAGGGGACGGGGAGGGTTTAAGGTCCAGGTGAGGGTACGGCAACGCTTTAGGGGGAGCGTGCATGTGAGGGCGCGGGTTAGTGTTAGCGTAAGGGTTAGGATTAGGGGACGGGTGAGGGTCAGGCTTCGGGGAAGGGTTAGGGTTAGGGTTCGGGCTAGGGTTAGGGTTAGGGGACGGGGACGGTTTAGGGTCCAGGTGAGGGTACGGCAACGCGTTAGGGGGAGCGTGCGTGTGAGGGCGTGGGTTAGTGTTAGCGTACGGGTTAGGATTAGGGGACGGGTGAGGGTCAGGCTTCGGGGAAGGGTTAGGGTTAGGGTTCGCGCTAGGGTTAGGGTTAGGGGACGGGGACGGTTTCGGGTCCAGGTGAGGGTACGGCAACGCTTTAGGGGGAGCGTGCGTGTGAGGGCGCGGGTTAGTGTTAGCGTACGGGTTAGGATTAGGGGACGGGTGAGGGTCAGGCTTCGGGGAAGGGTTAGGGTTAGGGTTCAGTCTAGGGTTAGTGTTAGGGGACGGGGACGGTTTAGGGTCCAGGTGAGGGTACAGCAACGCTTTAGGGGGAGCGTGCGTGTGAGGGCGTGGGTTAGTGTTAGCGTACGGGTTAGGATTAGGGGACGGGTGAGGGTCAGGCTTCGGGGAAGGGTTAGGGTTAGGGTTCGGGCTAGGGTTAGGGTTAGGGGACGGGGACGGTTTAGGGTCCAGGTGAGGGTACGGCAACGCTTTAGGGGGAGCGTGCGTGTGAGGGCGCGGGTTAGTGTTAGCGTACGGGTTAGGATTAGGGGACGGGTGAGGGTCAGGCTTCGGGGAAGGGTTAGGGTTAGGGTTCGGGCTAGGGTTAGGGTTAGGGGACGGGGAGGGTTTAAGGTCCAGGTGAGGGTACGGCAACGCTTTAGGGGGAGCGTGCATGTGAGGGCGCGGGTTAGTGTTAGCGTAAGGGTTAGGATTAGGGGACGGGTGAGGGTCAGGCTTCGGGGAAGGGTTAGGGTTAGGGTTCGGGCTAGGGTTAGGGTTAGGGGACGGGGACGGTTTAGGGTCCAGGTGAGGGTACGGCAACGCGTTAGGGGGAGCGTGCGTGTGAGGGCGTGGGTTAGTGTTAGCGTACGGGTTAGGATTAGGGGACGGGTGAGGGTCAGGCTTCGGGGAAGGGTTAGGGTTAGGGTTCGCGCTAGGGTTAGGGTTAGGGGACGGGGACGGTTTCGGGTCCAGGTGAGGGTACGGCAACGCTTTAGGGGGAGCGTGCGTGTGAGGGCGCGGGTTAGTGTTAGCGTACGGGTTAGGATTAGGGGACGGGTGAGGGTCAGGCTTCGGGGAAGGGTTAGGGTTAGGGTTCAGTCTAGGGTTAGTGTTAGGGGACGGGGACGGTTTAGGGTCCAGGTGAGGGTACAGCAACGCTTTAGGGGGAGCGTGCGTGTGAGGGCGTGGGTTAGTGTTAGCGTACGGGTTAGGATTAGGGGACGGGTGAGGGTCAGGCTTCGGGGAAGGGTTAGGGTTAGGGTTCGGGCTAGGGTTAGGGTTAGGGGACGGGGACGGTTTAGGGTCCAGGTGAGGGTACGGCAACGCTTTAGGGGGAGCGTGCGTGTGAGGGCGCGGGTTAGTGTTAGCGTACGGGTTAGGATTAGGGGTCGGGTGAGGGTCAGGCTTCGGGGAAGGGTTAGGGTTAGGGTTCGGGCTAGGGTTAGGGTTAGGGGACGGGGAGGGTTTAAGGTCCAGGTGAGGGTACGGCAACGCTTTAGGGGGAGCGTGCATGTGAGGGCGCGGGTTAGTGTTAGCGTAAGGGTTAGGATTAGGGGACGGGTGAGGGTCAGGCTTCGGGGAAGGGTTAGGGTTAGGGTTCGGGCTAGGGTTAGGGTTAGGGGACGGGGACGGTTTAGGGTCCAGGTGAGGGTACGGCAACGCGTTAGGGGGAGCGTGCGTGTGAGGGCGTGGGTTAGTGTTAGCGTACGGGTTAGGATTAGGGGACGGGTGAGGGTCAGGCTTCGGGGAAGGGTTAGGGTTAGGGTTCGCGCTAGGGTTAGGGTTAGGGGACGGGGACGGTTTCGGGTCCAGGTGAGGGTACGGCAACGCTTTAGGGGGAGCGTGCGTGTGAGGGCGCGGGTTAGTGTTAGCGTACGGGTTAGGATTAGGGGACGGGTGAGGGTCAGGCTTCGGGGAAGGGTTAGGGTTAGGGTTCAGTCTAGGGTTAGTGTTAGGGGACGGGGACGGTTTAGGGTCCAGGTGAGGGTACAGCAACGCTTTAGGGGGAGCGTGCGTGTGAGGGCGTGGGTTAGTGTTAGCGTACGGGTTAGGATTAGGGGACGGGTGAGGGTCAGGCTTCGGGGAAGGGTTAGGGTTAGGGTTCGGGCTAGGGTTAGGGTTAGGGGACGGGGACGGTTTAGGGTCCAGGTGAGGGTACGGCAACGCTTTAGGGGGAGCGTGCGTGTGAGGGCGCGGGTTAGTGTTAGCGTACGGGTTAGGATTAGGGGACGGGTGAGGGTCAGGCTTCGGGGAAGGGTTAGGGTTAGGGTTCGGGCTAGGGTTAGGGTTAGGGGACGGGGAGGGTTTAAGGTCCAGGTGAGGGTACGGCAACGCTTTAGGGGGAGCGTGCATGTGAGGGCGCGGGTTAGTGTTAGCGTAAGGGTTAGGATTAGGGGACGGGTGAGGGTCAGGCTTCGGGGAAGGGTTAGGGTTAGGGTTCGGGCTAGGGTTAGGGTTAGGGGACGGGGACGGTTTAGGGTCCAGGTGAGGGTACGGCAACGCGTTAGGGGGAGCGTGCGTGTGAGGGCGTGGGTTAGTGTTAGCGTACGGGTTAGGATTAGGGGACGGGTGAGGGTCAGGCTTCGGGGAAGGGTTAGGGTTAGGGTTCGCGCTAGGGTTAGGGTTAGGGGACGGGGACGGTTTCGGGTCCAGGTGAGGGTACGGCAACGCTTTAGGGGGAGCGTGCGTGTGAGGGCGCGGGTTAGTGTTAGCGTACGTGTTAGGATTAGGGGACAGGTGAGGGTCAGGCTTGGGGGAAGGGTTAGGGTTAGGGTTCGGGCTAGGGTTAGGGTTAGGAGACGGGGACGGTTTCGGGTCCAGGTGAGGGTACGGCAACGCTTTAGGGGGAGCGTGCGTGTGAGGGCTCGGGTTAGTGCTAGCGTACGAGTTAGGATTAGGGGACGGGTGAGGGTCAGGCTTCGGGGAAGGGTTAGGGTTAGGGTTCGGGCTAGGGTTAGGGTTAGGGGACGGGGACGGTTTAGGGTCCAGGTGAGGGTACGGCAACGCTTTAGGGGGAGCGTGCGTGTGAGGGCGCGGGTTAGTGTTAGCGTACGGGTTAGGTTTAGGGGATGGGTGAGGGTCTGGCTTCGGGGAAGGGTTAGGGTTAGGGTTCGGGCTAGGGTTAGGGTTAGGGGATGGGGACGGTTTAGGGTCCAGGTGAGGGCACGGCAACGCTTTAGGGGGAGCGTGCGTGTGAGGGCGTGGGTTAGTGTTAGCGTACGGGTTAGGATTAGGGGACGGGTGAGGGTCAGGCTTCGGGGAAGGGTTAGGTTTAGGGTTCGGGCTAGGGTTAGGGGACGGGGACGGGGACGGTTTAGGGTCCAGGTGAGGGTACGGCAACGCTTTAGGGGGAGCGTGCGTGTGAGGGTGCGGGTTAGTGTTAGCGTACGGGTTAGGATTAGGGGACGGGTGAGTGTCAGGCTTCGGGGAAGGGTTAGGTTTAGGGTTCTGCTAGGGTTAGGGTTAGGGGACGGGGACGGTTTAGGGTCCAGATGAGGGGACGGCAACGCTTTAGGGGGAGCGTGCGTGTGAGGGCGCGGGTTAGTGTTAGCGTACGGGTTAGGATTAGGGGACGGGTGAGGGTCAGGCTTCGGGGAAGGGTTAGGGTTAGGGTTCTGCTAGGGTTAGGGTTAGGGGACGGGGACGGTTTAGGGTCCAGGTGAGGGGACGGCAACGCTTTAGGGGGAGCGTGCGTGTGAGGGCGCGGGTTAGTGTTAGCGTACGGGTTAGGATTAGGGGACGGGTGAGGGTCAGGCTTCGGGGAAGGGTTAGCGTTAGGGTTCGGGCTAGGGTTAGGGTTAGGGGACGGGGACGGTTTAGGGTCCAGGTGAGGGTACGGCAACGCTTTAGGGGGAGCGTGCGTGTGAGGGCGCGGGTTAGTGTCAGCGTACGGGTTAGGATTAGGGGACGGGTGAGGGTCAGGCTTCGGGGAACGGTTAGGGTTATGGTTCGGGCTAGGGTTAGGGTTAGGGGACGGGGACGGTTTAGGGTCCAGGTGAGGGTACGGCAACGCTTTAGGGGGAGCGTGCGTGTGAGGGCGCGGGTTAGTGTTAGCGTACGGGTTAGGATTAGGGGACGGGTGAGGGTCAGCCTTCGGGGAAGGGTTAGGGTTAGGGTTCGGGCTAGGGTTAGGGTTAGGGGACGGGGACGGTTTAGGGTCCAGGTGAGTGTACGGCAACGCTATAGGGGGAGCGTGCGTGTGAGGGGCGGGTTAGTGTTAGCGTACGGGTTAGGATTAGGGTACGGGAGAGGGTGAGGCTTCGGGGAAGGGTTAGTGTTAGGGTTCGGGCTAGGGTTAGGGTTAGGGGACGGGGACGGTGTAGGGTCCAGGTGAGGGTACGGCAACGCTTTAGCAGGAGCGTGCGTGTGAGGGCGCGTGTTAGTGTTAGCGTACGGGTTAGGATTAGGGGACGGGTGAGGGTCAGGCTTCGGGGAAGGGTTAGGTTTAGGGTTCTGCTAGGGTTAGGGTTAGGGGACGGGGACGGTTTAGGGTCCAGGTGAGGGGACGGCAACGCTTTAGGGGGAGCGTGCGTGTGAGGGCGCGGGTTAGTGTTAGCGTACGGGTTAGGATTAGGGGCCGGGTGAGGGTCAGGCTTCGGGGAAGGGTTAGGGTTAGGGTTCGGGCTAGGGTTAGGGGACGGGGACAGGGACGGTTTAGGGTCCAGGTGAGGGTACAGCAACCCTTTAGGGGGAGCGTGCGTGTGAGGGCGCGGGTTAGTGTTAGCGTACGGGTTAGGATTAGGGTACGGGTGAGGGTCAGGCTTCAGGGAAGGGTTAGGGTTACGGTTCGGGCTAGGGTTAGGGTTAGGGGACGGGGACGGTTTAGGGTCCAGGTGAGGGTACGGCAACGCTTTAGGGGGAGCGTGCGTGTGAGGGTGCGTGTTAGTGTTAGCGTACGGGTTAGGTTTAGGGGTCGGGTGAGGGTCAGGCTTCGGGGAAGGGTTAGGGTTAGGGTTCGGGCTAGGGTTAGGGTTAGGGGACGGGGACGGTTTAGGGTCCAGGTGAGGGTACGGCAACGCTTTAGGGGGAGCGTGCGTGTGAGGGCGCGGGTTAGTGTTAGCGTACGGGTTAGGATTAGGGGACGGTTGAGGGTCAGGCTTCGGGGAAGGGTTAGGGTTAGGGTTCGGGGTAGGGTTAGGGTTAGGGGACGGGGACGGTTTACGGTCCAGGTGAGGGTACGGCAACGCTTTAGGGGGAGCGTGCGTGTGAGGGCGCGGGTTAGTGTTAGCGTACGGGTTAGGATTAGGGGACGGGTGAGGGTCAGGCTTCGGGGAAGGGTTAGGGTTAGGGTTGGGGCTAGGGTTAGGTTTAGGGGACGGGGACGGTTTAGGGTCCAGGTGAGGGTACGGCAACGTTTTAGGGGGAGCGTGCGTGTGAGGGCGCGGGTTAGCGTTAGCGTACGGGTTAGGATTAGGGGACGGGTGAGGGTCAGGCTTCGGGGAAGTGTTAGGGTTAGGGTTCGGGCTAGGGTTAGGGTTAGCGGACGGGGACGGTTTAGGGTCCAGGTGAGGGTACGGCAACGCTTTAGGGGGAGCGTGCGTGTGAGGGCGCGGGTTAGTGTTAGCGTACGGGTTAGGATTAGGGGACGGGTGAGGGTCAGGCTTCGGGGAAGTGTTAGGGTTAGGGTTCGGCTAGGCTTAGGGTTAGGGGATGAGGACGGTTTAGGGTCCAGGTGAGGGTACGGCAACGCTTTAGGGGGAGCGTGCGTGTGAGGGCGCGGGATAGTGTTGGCGTACGGGTTAGGATTAGGGGACGGGTGAGGGTCAGGCTTCGGGGAAGGGTTAGGGTTAGGGTTCAGGCTAGGGTTAGGTGACGGGGACGGGGACGGTTTAGGGTCCAGGTGAGGGTACGGCAACGCTTTAGGGGGAGCGTGCGTGTGAGGGCGCGGGTTAGTGTTAGCGTACGGGTTAGGATTAGGGGACGGGTGAGGGTCAGGCTTCGGGGAAGGGTTAGGGTTAGGGTTCGGCGAGGGTTAGGGTTAGGGGACGGGGACAGTTTAGGGTCAAGGTGAGGGTACGGCAACGCTTTAGGGGGAGCGTGCGTGTGAGGGCACGGGTTAGTGTTGGCGTACGGGTTAGGATTAGGGGACGGGTGAGGGTCAGGCTTCGGGGAAGGGTTAGGGTTAGGGTTGGGGCTAGGGTAAGGGTTAGGGGATGGGGACGGTTTAGGGTCCAGGTGAGGGTACGGCAACTCTTTAGGGGGAGAGTGCGTGTGAGGGTGCGGGTTAGTGTTAGCGTACGGGTTAGGATTATGGGACGGGTGAGGGTCAGGCTTCAGGGAAGGGTTAGGGTTAGGGTTCAGGCTAGGGTTAGGGTTAGGGGACGGGGACGGTTTAGGGTCCAGGTGGGGGTACTGCAACGCTTTAGGGGGAGCGTGCGTGTGAGGTTGTGGGTTAGTGTTAGCGTACGGGTTAGGATTAGGGGACGGGTGAGGGTCAGGCTTCGGGAAAGTGTTAGGGTTAGGGTTCGATCTAGGTTTAGGGTTACGGGAAGGGGACGGTTTAGGGTCCAGGTGAGGGTACGGCAAAGCTTTACGGGGAGCGTGCGTGTGAGGGCGCGCGTTAGTGTTAGCGTACGGGTTAGGATTAGGGGACGGGTGAGGGTCAGGCTTCGGGGAAGGGTTAGGGTTAGGGTTCGGTCTAGGATTAGGGTTAGGGGACGGGGACGGTTTAGGGTCCAGGTGAGGGTACGGCAACCCTTTAGGGGGAGCGTGCGTGTGAGGGCGTGTGTTAGTGTTAGCGTACGGGTTAGGATTAGGGGACGGGTGAGGGTCAGGCTTCTGGGAAGGGTTAGGGTTAGGGTTCGGGCTACGGTTAGGGTTACGGGACGGGTATGGTTTAGGGTCCAGGTGAGGGTACGGCAACCCTTTAGGGGTAGCGTGCGTGTGAGGGCGCGCGTTAGTGTTAGCGTACGGCTTAGTATTAGGGGACGGGTGAGGGTCAGGCTTCGGGGAAGGGTTAGGGTTACGGTTCGGGCTAGGGTTAGGGTTAGGGGACGGGGACGGTTTAGGGTCCAGGTGAGGGTACGGCAACGCTTTAGGGGGAGCGTGCGTGTGAGGGCGCGGGTTAGTGTTAGCGTACGGGTTAGGATTAGGGGACGGGTGAGGGTCAGGCTTCGGGGAAGGGTTACGGGTATGGTTCGGGCTAGGGTTAGGGGACGGGGACGGGGACGGTTTAGGGTCCAGGTGAGGGTACGGCAATGCTTTAGGGGGACCGTGCGTGTCAGGGCGCGGGTTAGTGTTAGCGTACGGGTTAGGATTAGGGGACGGGTGACGGTCAGGCTTCGGGGAAGTGTTAGGGTTAGGGTTCGGGCTAGGGTTAGGGTTAGGGGACGGGGACGGTTTAGGGTCCAGGTGAGGGTACGGCAACGCTTTAGGGGGAGCGTGCGTGTGAGGGCGCGGGTTAGTGTTAGCGTACGGGTTAGGATTAGGGGACGGGTGAGGGTCAGGCTTCGGGGAAGGGTTAGGGTTAGGGTTCCGCCTAGGGTTAGGGTTAGGGGACGGGGACGGTTTAAGGTCCAGGTGAGGGTACGGCAACCCTTTAGGGGGAGCGTGCGTGTGAGAGCGCAGGTTAGTGTTAGCGTACGGGTTAGGATTAGGGGACGGGTGAGGGTCAGGCTTCGGGGAAGGGTTAGGGTTACGGTTCGGGCTAGGGTTAGGTTTAAGGGACGGGGACGGTTTAGGGTCCAGGTGAGGGTACGGCAACGCTTTAGGGGGAGCGTGCGTGTGAGGGCGCGGGTTAGTGTTAGCGTACGGGTTAGGATTAGGTTACGGGTGAGGGTCAGGCTTCGGGGAAGGGTTAGGGTTAGGTTTCGGGCTAGGTTTAGGGTTAGGGGACGGGGACGGTTTAGGGTCCAGGTGAGGGTACGGCAACCCTTTAGGGGGAGCGTGCGTGTGAGGGCGCGGGTTAGTGTTAGCGTACGGGTTAGGATAATTGGACGGGTGAGGGTCAGGCTTCGGGGAAGGGTTAGGTTTAGGGTTCGGGCTAGGGTAAGGGTCAGGGGACGGAGACGGTTTAGGGTCCAGGTGAGGGTACGGCAACGCTTTAGGGGGAGCGTGCGTGTGAGGGCGTGGGTTAGTGTTAGCGTAAGGGTTAGGATTAGGGGACGGGGGAGGGTCAGGCTACGGGGAAGGGTTAGGGTTAGGGTTCAGGCTAGGGTTAGGGTTAGGGGAAGGGGACGGTTTAGGGTCCAGGTGGGGGTACGGCAACGCTTTAGGGGGAGCGTGCGTTTGAGGGTGCGGGTTAGTGTTAGCGTACGGGTTAGGATTAGGGGACGGGTGATGGTCAGGCTTCGGGGAAGGGTTAGGGTTAGGGTTCGGTCTAGGGTTAGGGTTAGGGGACGGGGACGGTTTAGGGTCCAGGTGAGGGTACGGTAAAGCTTTAGGGGGAGTGTGCGTGTGAGGGCGCGGGTTAGTGTTAGCGTACGGGTTAGGATTATGGGACGGGTGAGGGTCAGGCTTCGGGGAAGGGTTAGGGTTAGGGTTCGGGCTAGGGTTAGGGGACGGGGACGGGGACGGCTTAGGGTCCAGGTGAGGGTACGGCAACGCTTTAGGGGGAGCGTGCGTGTGAGGGCGCGGGTTAGTGTTAGCGTACGGGATAAGATTAGGGGACAGGTGAGGGTCAGGCTTCGGGGAAGGGTTAGGGTTAGGGTTCTGCTAGGGTTAGGGTTAGGGGACGGGGACGGTTTAGGGTCCAGGTGAGGGTACGGCAACACTTTAGGGGGAGCGTGCGTGTGAGGGCGCGGGTTAGTGTTAGCGTACGGGTTAGGATTAGGGGACGGGTGAGGGTCAGGCTTCGGGGAAGGGTTAGGGAGAGGGTTCGCGCTAGGGTTAGGGTTAGGGGATGGGGACGGTTTAGGGTCCAAGTGAGGGTACGGCAACGCTTTAGGGGGAGCGTGCGTGTGAGGGCGCGGGTTAGTGTTAGCGTACGGGTTAGGATTAGGGGACGGGTGAGGGTCAGGCTTCGGGGAAGGGTTAGGGTTAGGGTTCGGGCTAGGGTTAGGGTTAGGGGACGGGGACGGTTTAGGGTCCAGGTGAGGGTACGGCAACGCTTTAGAGGGAGCGTGCGTGTGAGGGCGCGGGTTAGTGTTAGCGTACGGGTTAGGATTAGGGGACGGGTGAGGGTCAGGCTTCGGGGAAGTGTTAGGGTTAGGGTTCGGGCTAGGGTTAGGGTTAGGGGACGGGGACGGTTTAGGGTCCACGTGAGGGTACGGCAACGCTTTAGGGGGAGCGTGCGTGTGAGGGCGCGGGTTAGTGTTAGCGTACGGGTTAGGATTAGGGGACGGTTGAGGGTCAGGCTTCGGGGTAGGGTTACGGTTAGGGTTCGGGCTAGGGTTAGGGTTAGGGGACGGGGACGGTTTCGGGTCCAGGTGAGGGTACGGCAACGCTTTAGGGGGAGCGTGCGTGTGAGGGCGCGGGTTAGTGTTAGCGTACGGGTTAGGATTAGAGGACGGTGAGGGTCAGGCTTCGGGGAAGGTTTAGGGTTAGGGTTCGGGCTAGGGTTAGGGTTAGGGGACGGGGACGGTTTAGGGTCCAGGTGAGGGTACGGCAACGTTTTAGGGGGAGCGTGTGTGTGAGGGCGCGGTTTAGCGTTAGCGTACGGGTTAGGATTAGGGGACGGGTGAGGGTCAGGCTTCGGGGAAGGGTTAGGGTTAGGGTTCGGGCTAGGGTTAGGGTTAGGGGACGGGGACGGTTTAGGGTCAAGGTGAGGGTACGGCAACGCTTTAGGGGGAGCGTGCGTGTGAGGGCACGGGTTAGTGTTGGCGTACGGGTTAGGATTAGGGGACGGGTGAGGGTCAGGCTTCGGGGAAGGGTTAGGGTTAGGGTTCGGGCTAGGGTAAGGATTAGGGGACGGGGACGGTTTAGGGTCCAGGTGAGGGTACGGCAACGCTTTAGGGGGAGAGTGCGTGTGAGGGTGCGGGTTAGTGTTAGCGTACGGGTTAGGATTAGGGGACGGGTGAGGGTCAGGCTTCGGGGAAGTGTTAGGGTTAGGGTTCGGGCTAGGGTTAGGTGACGGGGACGGGGACGGTTTAGGGTCCAGGTGAGGGTACGGCAAAGCTTTAGGGGGAGCGTGCGTGTGAGGGCGCGGGTTAGTGTTAGCGTACGGGTTAGGATTAGGGGACGGGTGAGGGTCAGGCTTTGGGGAAGGGTTAGGGTTAGGGTTCGGGCTAGGGTTAGGGGAGGGGGACGGGGACGGTTTAGGGTCCAGGTAAGGGTACGGCAACGCTTTAGGGGGAGCGTGCGTGGGAGGGCGCGGGTTAGTGTTAGCGTACGGGTTAGGATTAGGGGACGGGTGAGGGTCAGGCTTCGGGGAAGTGTTAGGGTTAGGGTTCGGGCTAGGGTTAGGGTTAGGGGACGGGGACGGTTTAGGGTCCAGGTGAGGGTACGGCAACGCTTTAGGGGGAGCGTGCGTGAGAGGGCGCAGGTTAGTGTTAGCGTACGGGTTAGGATTAGGGGACGGGTGAGGGTCAGGCTTCGGGGAAGGGTTAGGGTTAGGGTTCGGGCTAGGGTTAGGGTTAGGGGACGGGGACGGTTTAGGGTCCAGGTGAGTGTACGGCAACCCTTTAGGGGGAGCATGCGTGTGAGGGCGTGGGTTAGTGTTAGCGTACGGGTTAGGATTAGGGGACGGGTGAGGGTCAGGCTTCGGGGAAGGGTTAGGTTTAGGGTTCGGGATACGGTTAGGGTTACGGGACGGGGACGGTTTAGGGTCCAGGTGAGGGTACGGCAACCCTTTAGGGGGAGCGTGCGTGTGAGGGCGCGCGTTAGTGTTAGCGTACGGCTTAGGATTAGGGGACGGGTGAGGGTCAGGCTTCGGGGAAGGGTTAGGGTTACGGTTCGGGCTAGGGTTAGGGTTAGGGGACGGGGACGGTTTAGGGTCCAGGTGAGGGTACGGCAACGCTTTAGGGGGAGCGAGTGTGTGAGGGCGCGGGTTAGATTAGCGTACGGGTTAGGATTAGGGGACAGGTGAGGGTCAGGCTTCGGGGAAGGGTTACGGGTAGGGTTCGGGCTAGGGTTAGGGTTAGGGGACGGGGACGGTTTAGGGTCCAGGTGAGGGTACGGCAACGCTTTAGGGGGAGTGTGCGTGTGAGGGCGCGGGTTAGTGTTAGCGTACGGGTTAGGATTAGGGGACGGGTGAGGGTCAGGCTTCGGGGTAGGGTTAGGGTTAGGGTTCGGGCTAGGTTTAGGGTTAGGGGACGGGGACGGTTTAGGGTCCAGGTGAGGGTACGGCAACCCTTTAGGGGGAGCGTGTGTGTGAGGGCGTGGGTTAGTGTTAGCGTACGGGTTAGGATTAGGGGACGGTTGAGGGTCAGGCTTCGGGGAAGGGTTAGGGTTAGGGTTCGGGCTAGGGTTAGGGTTAGGGGACGGGGACGGTTTAGGGTCCAGGTGAGGGTACGGCAACCCTTTAGGGGGAGCGTGCGTGTGAGGGCGCGCATTAGTGTTATCGTACGGCTTAGGATTAGGGGACGGGTGAGGGTCAGGCATCGGGGAAGGGTTAGGGTTATGGTTCGGGCTAGGGTTAGGGTTAGGGGACGGGGACGGTTTAGGGTCCAGGTGAGGGTACGGCAACGCTTTAGGGGGAGCGTGCGTGTGAGGGCGCCGGTTAGTGTTAGCGTACGGGTTAGGATTAGGGGACTGGTGAGGGTCAGGCTTCGGAGAAGGGTTAGGGTTAGGGTTCGGGCTAGGGTTAGGGGACGGGGATGGGGACGGTTTAGGGTCCAGGTGAGGGTACGGCAATGCTTTAGGGGGAGCGTGCGTGTCAGGGCGCGGGTTAGTGTTAGCGTACGGGTTAGGATTAGGGGACGGGTGACGGTCAGGCTTCGGGGAAGTGTTAGGGTTAGGGTTCGGGCTAGGGTTAGGGTTAGGGGACGGGGACGGTTTAGGGTCCAGG
The DNA here is from genome assembly GCF_949987515.2 of Delphinus delphis. Classification (NCBI taxonomy): domain Eukaryota; kingdom Metazoa; phylum Chordata; class Mammalia; order Artiodactyla; family Delphinidae; genus Delphinus; species Delphinus delphis. The sequence goes on along the minus strand of NW_027192665.1, from coordinate 2,356,114 downwards.
TGAGGGTACGGCAACGCTTTAGGGGGAGCGTGCGTGTGAGGGCGCGGGTTAGTATTAGCGTACGGGTTAGGATTAGGGGACGGGTGAGGGTCAGGCTTCGGGGAAGGGTTAGGGTTAGGGTTCGGGCTAGGGTTAGGGTTAGGGGACGGGGACGGTTTAAGGTTCAGGTGAGGGTACGGCAACCCTTTAGTGGGAGCGTGCGTGTGAGGGCGCGGGTTAGTGTTAGCGTACGGGTTAGGATTAGGGTACGGGTGAGGGTCAGGCTTCGGGGAAGGTTTAGGGTTACGGTTCGGGCTAGGGTTAGGGTTAGGGGACGGGGACGGTTTGCGGTCCAGGTGAGGGTACGGCAACGCTTTAGGGGGAGCGTGCGTGTGAGGGCGCGGGTTAGTGTTAGCGTACGGGTTAGGATTAGGGGACGGGTGAGGGTCAGGCTTCGGGGAAGGGTTAGGGTTAGGGTTCGGGCTAGGTTTAGGGTTAGGGGACGGGGACGGTTTAGGGTCCAGTTGGGGGTACGGCAACGCTTTAGGGGGAGCGTGCGTGTGAGGGTGCGGGTTAGTGTTAGCGTACGGGTTAGGATTAGGAGACGGGTGAGGGTCAGGCTTCGGGGAAGGGTTAGGGTTAGGGTTAGGACTAGGGTTAGGGTTAGGGGACGGGGAAGGTTTAGGGTCCAGGTGAGGGTACGGCAAAGCTTTAGGGGGAGCGTGCATGTGAGGGCGCGGGTTAGTGTTAGCGTACGGGTTAGGATTAGGGGACGGGTGAGGGTCAGGCTTCGGGGAAGGGTTAGGGTTAGGGTTCTGCTAGGGTTAGGGTTAGGGGACGGGGACGGTTTTGGGTCCAGGTGAGGGTACGGCAACCCTTTAGGGGGAGCGTGCGTGGGAGGGCGCGGGTTAGTGTTAGCGTACGGGTTAGTATTAGGGGACGGGTGAGGGTCAGGCTTCGGGGAAGGGTTAGGGTTAGGGTTCGGGCTAGGGTTAGGGTTAGGGGACGGGTCGGTTTAGGGTCCAGGTGAGGGTACGGCAACCCTTTAGGGGGAGCGTGCGTGTGAGGGCGCAGGTTAGTGTTAGCGTACGGGTTAGGATTAGGGGACGGGTGAGGGTCAGGCTTCGGGGAAGGGTTAGGGTTAGGGTTCGGGCTAGGGTTAGGGTTAGGGGACGGGGACGGTTTAGGGTCCATGTTTGGGTACGACAACGCTTTAGGGGGAGCGTGCGTGTGAGGGCGCGGGTTAGTATTAGCGTACGGGTTAGGATTAGGGGACGGGTGAGGGTCAGGCTTCGGGGAAGGGTTAGGGTTAGGGTTCGGGCTAGGGTTAGGGTTAGGGGACGGGGACGGTTTAAGGTTCAGGTGAGGGTACGGCAACCCTTTAGTGGGAGCGTGCGTGTGAGGGCGCGGGTTAGTGTTAGCGTACGGGTTAGGATTAGGGTACGGGTGAGGGTCAGGCTTCGGGGAAGGTTTAGGGTTACAGTTCGGGCTAGGGTTAGGGTTAGGGGACGGGGACGGTTTACGGTCCAGGTGAGGGTACGGCAACGCTTTAGGGGGAGCGTGCGTGTAAGGGCGTGGGTTAGTGTTAGCGTACGGGTTAGGATTAGGGGACGGGTGAGGGTCAGGCTTCGGGGAAGGGTTAGGGTTAGGGTTCGGGCTAGGTTTAGGGTTAGGGGACGGGGACGGTTTAGGGTCCAGGTGGGGGTACGGCAACGCTTTAGGGGGAGCGTGCGTGTGAGGGTGCGGGTTAGTGTTAGCGTACGGGTTAGGATTAGGGGACGGGTGAGGGTCAGGCTTCGGGGAAGTGTTAGGGTTAGGGTTAGGGCTAGGGTTAGTGTTAGGGGACGGGGAAGGTTTAGGGTCCAGGTGAGGGTACGGCAAAGCTTTAGGGGGAGCGTGCGTGTGAGGGCGCGGGTTAGTGTTAGCGTACGGGTTAGGATTAGGGGACGGGTGAGGGTCAGGCTTCGGGGAAGGGTTAGGGTTAGGGTTCTGCTAGGGTTAGGGTTAGGGGACGGGGACGGTTTTGGGTCCAGGTGAGGGTACGGCAACCCTTTAGGGGGAGCGTGCGTGGGAGGGCGCGGGTCAGTGTTACCGTACGGGTTAGTATTAGGGGACGGGTGAGGGTCAGGCTTCGGGGAAGGGTTAGGGTTAGGGTTCGGGCTAGGGTTAGGGTTAGGGGACGGGTCGGTTTAGGGTCCAGGTGAGGGTACGGCAACCCTTTAGGGGGAGCGTGCGTGTGAGGGCGCGCGTTAGTGTTAGCGTACGGCTTAGGATTAGGGGAATGGTGAGGGTCAGGCTTCGGGGAAGGGTTAGGGTTATGGTTCGGGCTAGGGTTAGGGTTAGGGGACGGGGACGGTTTAGGGTCCAGGTGTGGGTACGGCAACGCTTTAGGGGGAGCGTGCGTGTGAGGGCGCGGTTTAGTGTTAGCGTACGGGTTAGGATTAGGGGACGGGTGAGGGTCAGGCTTCGGGGAAGGGTTACGGGTAGGGTTCGGGCTAGGGTTAGGTGACGGGGACGGGGACGGTTTAGGGTCCAGGTGAGGGTACGACAATGCTTTAGGGGGAGCGTGCGTGGGAGGGCGCGGGTTAGTGTTAGCGTACGGGTTAGGATTAGGGGACGGGTGAGGGTCAGGCTTCGGGGAAGTGTTAGGGTTAGGGTTCGGGGTAGGGTTAGGGTTAGGGGACGGGGACGGTTTAGGGTCCAGGTGAGGGTACGGCAACGCTTTAGGGGGAGCGTGCGTGTGAGGGCGCGGGTTAGTGTTAGCGTACGGGTTAGGATTAGGGGACGGGTGAGGGTCAGGTTTCGGGGAAGGGTTAGGGTTAGGGTTCGGGCTAGGGTTAGGGGACGGGGACGGGGACGGTTTAGGGTCCAGGTGAGGGTACGGCAACGCTTTAGGGGGAGCGTGCGTGGGAGGGCGCGGGTTAGTGTTAGTGTACGGGTTAGGATTAGGGGACGGGTCAGGGTCAGGCTTCGGGGAAGTGTTAGGGTTAGGGTTCGGGCTAGGGTTAGGGTTAGGGGACGGGGACGGTTTAGGGTCCAGGTGAGGGTACGGCAACGCTTTAGGGGGAGCGTGCGTGGGAGGGCGCGGGTTAGTGTTAGCGTACGGGTTAGGATTAGGGGACGGGTGAGGGTCAGGCTTCGGGGAAGTGTTAGGGTTAGGGTTCGGGCTAGGGTTAGGGTTACGGGACGGGGATGGTTTAGGCTCCAGGTGAGGGTACGGCAACCCTTTAGCGGGAGCGTGCGTGTGAGGGCGTGGGTTAGTGTTAGCATACGGGTTAGGATTAGGGGACGGGTGAGGGTCAGGCTTCGGGTAAGGGTTAGGGTTAGGGTTCGGGCTAGGGTTAGGGTTACGGGACGGGGACGGTTTAGGGTCCAGGTGAGGGTACGGCAACCATTTAGGGGGAGCGTGCGTGTGAGGGCGCGCGTTAGTGTTAGCGTACGGCTTAGGATTAGGGGAATGGAGAGGGTCAGGCTTCGGGGAAGGGTTAGGGTTATGGTTCGGGCTAGGGTTAGGGTTAGGGGACGGGGACGGTTTAGGGTCCAGGTGTGGGTACGGCAACGCTTTAGGGGGAGCGTGCGTGTGAGGGCGCGGTTTAGTGTTAGCGTACGGGTTAGGATTAGGGGACGGGTGAGGGTCAGGCTTCGGGGAAGGGTAAAGGGTAGGGTTCGGGCTAGGGTTACGTGACGGGGACGGGGACGGTTTAGGGTCCAGGTGAGGGTACGGCAATGCTTTAAGGGGAGCGTGCGTGTCAGGGCGCGGGTTAGTGTTAGCGTACGGGTTAGGATTAGGGGACGGGTGACGCTCAGGCTTCGGGGAAGTGTTAGGGTTAGGGTTCGGGCTAGGGTTAGGGTTAGGGGACGGGGACGGTTTAAGGTTCAGGTGAGGGTACGGCAACGCTTTAGGGGGAGCGTGCGTGTGAGGGCGCAGGTTAGTGTTAGCGTACGGGTTAGGATTAGGGGACGGGTGAGGGTCAGGCTTCGGGGAAGGGTTAGGGTTAGGGTTCGGGCTAGGTTTAGGGGACGGGGACGGGGACGGTTTAGGGTCCATGTGAGGGTACGGCAACGCTTTAGGGGGAGCGTGCGTGGGAGGGCGCGGGTTAGTGTTAGCGTACGGGTTAGGATTAGGGGACGGGTGAGGGTCAGGCTTCGGGGAAGTGTTAGGGTTAGGGTTCGGGCTAGGGTTAGGGTTAGGGGATGGGTCGGTTTAGGGTCCAGGTGAGGGTACGGCAACCCTTTAGGGGGAGCGTGCGTGTGAGGGCGCAGGTTAGTGTTAGCGTACGGGTTAGGATTAGGGGACGGGTGAGGGTCAGGCTTCGGGGAAGGGTTAGGGTTAGGGTTCGGGCTAGGGTTAGGGTTAGGGGACGGGGACGGTTTAGGGTCCATGTTTGGGTACGACAACGCTTTAGGGGGAGCGTGCGTGTGAGGGCGCGGGTTAGTATTAGCGTACGGGTTAGGATTAGGGGACGGGTGAGGGTCAGGCTTCGGGGAAGGGTTAGGGTTAGGGTTCGGGCTAGGGTTAGGGTTAGGGGACGGGGACGGTTTAAGGTTCAGGTGAGGGTACGGCAACCCTTTAGTGGGAGCGTGCGTGTGAGGGCGCGGGTTAGTGTTAGCGTACGGGTTAGGATTAGGGTACGGGTGAGGGTCAGGCTTCGGGGAAGGTTTAGGGTTACAGTTCGGGCTAGGGTTAGGGTTAGGGGACGGGGACGGTTTACGGTCCAGGTGAGGGTACGGCAACGCTTTAGGGGGAGCGTGCGTGTAAGGGCGTGGGTTAGTGTTAGCGTACGGGTTAGGATTAGGGGACGGGTGAGGGTCAGGCTTCGGGGAAGGGTTAGGGTTAGGGTTCGGGCTAGGTTTAGGGTTAGGGGACGGGGACGGTTTAGGGTCCAGGTGGGGGTACGGCAACGCTTTAGGGGGAGCGTGCGTGTGAGGGTGCGGGTTAGTGTTAGCGTACGGGTTAGGATTAGGGGACGGGTGAGGGTCAGGCTTCGGGGAAGTGTTAGGGTTAGGGTTAGGGCTAGGGTTAGTGTTAGGGGACGGGGAAGGTTTAGGGTCCAGGTGAGGGTACGGCAAAGCTTTAGGGGGAGCGTGCGTGTGAGGGCGCGGGTTAGTGTTAGCGTACGGGTTAGGATTAGGGGACGGGTGAGGGTCAGGCTTCGGGGAAGGGTTAGGGTTAGGGTTCTGCTAGGGTTAGGGTTAGGGGACGGGGACGGTTTTGGGTCCAGGTGAGGGTACGGCAACCCTTTAGGGGGAGCGTGCGTGGGAGGGCGCGGGTTAGTGTTACCGTACGGGTTAGTATTAGGGGACGGGTGAGGGTCAGGCTTCGGGGAAGGGTTAGGGTTAGGGTTCGGGCTAGGGTTAGGGTTAGGGGACGGGTCGGTTTAGGGTCCAGGTGAGGGTACGGCAACCCTTTAGGGGGAGCGTGCGTGTGAGGGCGCGCGTTAGTGTTAGCGTACGGCTTAGGATTAGGGGAATGGTGAGGGTCAGGCTTCGGGGAAGGGTTAGGGTTATGGTTCGGGCTAGGGTTAGGGTTAGGGGACGGGGACGGTTTAGGGTCCAGGTGTGGGTACGGCAACGCTTTAGGGGGAGCGTGCGTGTGAGGGCGCGGTTTAGTGTTAGCGTACGGGTTAGGATTAGGGGACGGGTGAGGGTCAGGCTTCGGGGAAGGGTTACGGGTAGGGTTCGGGCTAGGGTTAGGTGACGGGGACGGGGACGGTTTAGGGTCCAGGTGAGGGTACGACAATGCTTTAGGGGGAGCGTGCGTGGGAGGGCGCGGGTTAGTGTTAGCGTACGGGTTAGGATTAGGGGACGGGTGAGGGTCAGGCTTCGGGGAAGTGTTAGGGTTAGGGTTCGGGGTAGGGTTAGGGTTAGGGGACGGGGACGGTTTAGGGTCCAGGTGAGGGTACGGCAACGCTTTAGGGGGAGCGTGCGTGTGAGGGCGCGGGTTAGTGTTAGCGTACGGGTTAGGATTAGGGGACGGGTGAGGGTCAGGTTTCGGGGAAGGGTTAGGGTTAGGGTTCGGGCTAGGGTTAGGGGACGGGGACGGGGACGGTTTAGGGTCCAGGTGAGGGTACGGCAACGCTTTAGGGGGAGCGTGCGTGGGAGGGCGCGGGTTAGTGTTAGTGTACGGGTTAGGATTAGGGGACGGGTGAGGGTCAGGCTTCGGGGAAGTGTTAGGGTTAGGGTTCGGGCTAGGGTTAGGGTTAGGGGACGGGGACGGTTTAGGGTCCAGGTGAGGGTACGGCAACGCTTTAGGGGGAGCGTGCGTGGGAGGGCGCGGGTTAGTGTTAGCGTACGGGTTAGGATTAGGGGACGGGTGAGGGTCAGGCTTCGGGGAAGGGTTAGGGTTAGGGTTCGGGCTAGGGTTAGGGTTACGGGACGGGGATGGTTTAGGCTCCAGGTGAGGGTACGGCAACCCTTTAGCGGGAGCGTGCGTGTGAGGGCGTGGGTTAGTGTTAGCATACGGGTTAGGATTAGGGGACGGGTGAGGGTCAGGCTTCGGGGAAGGGTTAGGGTTAGGGTTCGGGCTAGGGTTAGGGTTACGGGACGGGGACGGTTTAGGGTCCAGGTGAGGGTACGGCAACCATTTAGGGGGAGCGTGCGTGTGAGGGCGCGCGTTAGTGTTAGCGTACGGCTTAGGATTAGGGGAATGGAGAGGGTCAGGCTTCGGGGAAGGGTTAGGGTTATGGTTCGGGCTAGGGTTAGGGTTAGGGGACGGGGACGGTTTAGGGTCCAGGTGTGGGTACGGCAACGCTTTAGGGGGAGCGTGCGTGTGAGGGCGCGGTTTAGTGTTAGCGTACGGGTTAGGATTAGGGGACGGGTGAGGGTCAGGCTTCGGGGAAGGGTAACGGGTAGGGTTCGGGCTAGGGTTAGGTGACGGGGACGGGGACGGTTTAGGGTCCAGGTGAGGGTACGGCAATGCTTTAAGGGGAGCGTGCGTGTCAGGGCGCGGGTTAGTGTTAGCGTACGGGTTAGGATTAGGGGACGGGTGACGCTCAGGCTTCGGGGAAGTGTTAGGGTTAGGGTTCGGGCTAGGGTTAGGGTTAGGGGACGGGGACGGTTTAAGGTTCAGGTGAGGGTACGGCAACGCTTTAGGGGGAGCGTGCGTGTGAGGGCGCAGGTTAGTGTTAGCGTACGGGTTAGGATTAGGGGACGGGTGAGGGTCAGGCTTCGGGGAAGGGTTAGGGTTAGGGTTCGGGCTAGGTTTAGGGGACGGGGACGGGGACGGTTTAGGGTCCATGTGAGGGTACGGCAACGCTTTAGGGGGAGCGTGCGTGGGAGGGCGCGGGTTAGTGTTAGCGTACGGGTTAGGATTAGGGGACGGGTGAGGGTCAGGCTTCGGGGAAGTGTTAGGGTTAGGGTTCGGGCTAGGGTTAGGGTTAGGGGACGGGGACGGTTTAGGGTCCAGGTGAGGGTACGGCAACGCTTTAGTGGGAGCGTGCGTGTGAGGGCGCGGGTTAGTGTTAGCGTACGGGTTAGGATTAGGGGACGGGTGAGGGTCAGGCTTCGGGGAAGGGTTAGGGTTAGGGTTCGGGTTAGGGTTAGGGTTACGGGACGGGGACGGTTTAGGGTCCAGGTGAGGGTACGGCAACCCTTTAGGGGGAGCGTGCGTGTGAGGGCGTGGGTTAGTGTTAGCGTACGGGTTAGGATTAGGGGACGGGTGAGGGTCAGGCTTCGGGGAAGGGTTAGGGTTAGGGTTCGGGCTAGGGTTAGGTGACGGGGACGGGGACGGTTTAGGGTCCAGGTGAGGGTACGACAACGCTTTAGGGGGAGCGTGCGTGGGAGGGCGCGGGTTAGTGTTAGCGTACGGGTTAGGATTAGGGGACGGGTGAGGGTCAGGCTTAGGGGAAGGGTTAGGGTTAGGGTTCGGGCTAGGGTTATGGTTACGGGACGGGGACGTTTTAGGGTCCAGGTGAGGGTACGGCAACCATTTAGGGGGAGCGTGCGTGTGAGGGCGCGCGTTAGTGTTAGCGTACGGCTTAGGATTAGGGGAATGGTGAGGGTCAGGCTTCGGGGAAGGGTTAGGGTTATGGTTCGGGCTAGGGTTAGGGTTAGGGGACGGGGACGGTTTAGGGTCCAGGTGTGGGTACGGCAACGCTTTAGGGGGAGCGTGCGTGTGAGGGCGCGGTTTAGTGTTAGCGTAAGTGTTAGGATTAGGGGACGGGTGAGGGTCAGGCTTCGGGGAAGGGTTACGGGTAGGGTTCGGTCTAGGGTTAGGTGACGGGGACGGGGACGGTTTAGGGTCCAGCTGAGGGTACGACAATGCTTTAGGGGGAGCGTGCGTGGGAGGGCGCGGGTTAGTGTTAGCGTACGGGTTAGGATTAGGGGACGGGTGAGGGTCAGGCTTCGGGGAAGTGTTAGGGTTAGGGTTCGGGCTAGGGTTAGGGTTAGGGGACGGGGACGGTTTAGGGTCCAGGTGAGGGTACGGCAACGCTTTAGGGGGAGCGTGCGTGTGAGGGCGCGGGTTAGTGTTAGCGTACGGGTTAGGATTAGGGGACGGGTGAGGGTCAGGTTTCGGGGAAGGGTTAGGGTTAGGGTTCGGGCTAGGGTTAGGGGACGGGGACGGGGACGGTTTAGGGTCCAGGTGAGGGTACGGCAACGCTTTAGGGGGAGCGTGCGTGGGAGGGCGCGGGTTAGTGTTAGTGTACGGGTTAGGATTAGGGGACGGGTGAGGGTCAGGCTTCGGGGAAGTGTTAGGGTTAGGGTTCGGGCTAGGGTTAGGGTTAGGGGACGGGGACGGTTTAGGGTCCAGGTGAGGGTACGGCAACGCTTTAGGGGGAGCGTGCGTGTGAGGGCGCGGGTTAGTGTTAGCGTACGGGTTAGGATTAGGGGACGGGTGAGGGTCAGGCTTCGGGGAAGGGTTAGGGTTACGGTTCGGGCTAGGGTTAGGGTTAGGGGACGGGGACGGTTTACGGTCCAGGTGAGGGTACGGCAACGCTTTAGGGGGAGCGTGCGTGTGAGGGCGCCGGTTAGTGTTAGCGTACGGGTTAGGATTAGGGGACGGGTGAGGGTCAGGCTTCGGGGAAGGGTTAGGGTTAGGGTTCGGGCTAGGGTTAGGGGACGGGGACGGGGACGGTTTAGGGTCCAGGTGAGGGTACGGCAACGCTTTAGGGGGAGCGTGCGTGGGAGGGCGCGGGTTAGTGTTAGTGTACGGGTTAGGATTAGGGGACGGGTGAGGGTCAGGCTTCGGGGAAGTGTTAGGGTTAGGGTTCGGGCTAGGGTTAGGGTTAGGGGACGGGGACGGTTTAGGGTCCAGGTGAGGGTACGGCAACGCTTTAGGGGGAGCGTGTGTGTGAGGGCGCGGGTTAGTGTTAGCGTACGGGTTAGGATTAGGGGACGGGTGAGGGTCAGGCTTCGGGGAAGGGTTAGGGTTAGGGTTCGGGCTAGGATTAGGGGACGGGGACGGGGACGGTTTAGGGTCCAGGTGAGGGTACGACAACGCTTTAGGGGGAGCGTGCGTGGGAGGGAGCGGGTTAGTGTTAGCGTACGGGTTAGGATTAGGGGACGGGTGAGGGTCAGGCTTCGGGGAAGGGTTAGGGTTAGGGTTCGGGCTAGGGTTAGGGTTACGGGACGGGGACGTTTCAGGGTCCAGTGAGGGTACGGCAACCCTTTAGGGGGAGCGTGCGTGTGAGGGCGTGGGTTAGTGTTAGCGTACGGGTTAGGATTAGGGGACGGGTGAGGGTCAGGCTTCGGGGAAGGGTTAGGGTTAGGGTTCGGGCTAGGGTTAGGGTTACGGGACGGGGACGGTTTAGGGTCCAGGTGAGGGTACGGCAACCATTTAGGGGGAGCGTGCGTGTGAGGGCGCGCGTTAGTGTTAGCGTACGGCTTAGGATTAGGGGAATGGTGAGGGTCAGGCTTCGGGGAAGGGTTAGGGTTATGGTTCGGGCTAGGGTTAGGGTTAGGGGACGGGGACGGTTTAGGGTCCAGGTGTGGGTACGGCAACGCTTTAGGGGGAGCGTGCGTGTGAGGGCGCGGTTTAGTGTTAGCGTACGGGTTAGGATTAGGGGACGGGTGAGGGTCAGGCTTCGGGGAAGGGTAACGGGTAGGGTTCGGGCTAGGGTTAGGTGACGGGGACGGGGACGGTTTAGGGTCCAGGTGAGGGTACGGCAATGCTTTAGGGGGAGCGTGCGTGTCAGGGCGCGGGTTAGTGTTAGCGTACGGGTTAGGATTAGGGGACGGGTGACGCTCAGGCTTCGGGGAAGTGTTAGGGTTAGGGTTCGGGCTAGGGTTAGGGTTAGGGGACGGGGACGGTTTAAGGTTCAGGTGAGGGTACGGCAACGCTTTAGGGGGAGCGTGCGTGTGAGGGCGCAGGTTAGTGTTAGCGTACGGGTTAGGATTAGGGGACGGGTGAGGGTCAGGCTTCGGGGAAGGGTTAGGGTTAGGGTTCGGGCTAGGTTTAGGGTTAGGGGACGGGGACGGTTTAGGGTCCAGGTGGGGGTACGGCAACGCTTTAGGGGGAGCGTGCGTGTGAGGGTGCGGGTTAGTGTTAGCGTACGGGTTAGGATTAGGGGACGGGTGAGGGTCAGGCTTCGGGGAAGGGTTAGGGTTAGGGTTAGGGCTAGGGTTAGTGTTAGGGGACGGGGAAGGTTTAGGGTCCAGGTGAGGGTACGGCAAAGCTTTAGGGGGAGCGTGCGTGTGAGGGCGCGGGTTAGTGTTAGCGTACGGGTTAGGATTAGGGGACGGGTGAGGGTCAGGCTTCGGGGAAGGGTTAGGGTTAGGGTTCTGCTAGGGTTAGGGTTAGGGGACGGGGACGGTTTTGGGTCCAGGTGAGGGTACGGCAACCCTTTAGGGGGAGCGTGCGTGGGAGGGCGCGGGTTAGTGTTACCGTACGGGTTAGTATTAGGGGACGGGTGAGGGTCAGGCTTCGGGGAAGGGTTAGGGTTAGGGTTCGGGCTAGGGTTAGGGTTAGGGGACGGGGACGGTTTAGGGTCCAGGTGTGGGTACGGCAACGCTTTAGGGGGAGCGTGCGTGTGAGGGCGCGGTTTAGTGTTAGCGTACGGGTTAGGATTAGGGGACGGGTGAGGGTCAGGCTTCGGGGAAGGGTTACGGGTAGGGTTCGGGCTAGGGTTAGGTGACGGGGACGGGGACGGTTTAGGGTCCAGGTGAGGGTACGACAATGCTTTAGGGGGAGCGTGCGTGGGAGGGCGCGGGTTAGTGTTAGCGTACGGGTTAGGATTAGGGGACGGGTGAGGGTCAGGCTTCGGGGAAGTGTTAGGGTTAGGGTTCGGGGTAGGGTTAGGGTTAGGGGACGGGGACGGTTTAGGGTCCAGGTGAGGGTACGGCAACGCTTTAGGGGGAGCGTGCGTGTGAGGGCGCGGGTTAGTGTTAGCGTACGGGTTAGGATTAGGGGACGGGTGAGGGTCAGGTTTCGGGGAAGGGTTAGGGTTAGGGTTCGGGCTAGGGTTAGGGGACGGGGACGGGGACGGTTTAGGGTCCAGGTGAGGGTACGGCAACGCTTTAGGGGGAGCGTGCGTGGGAGGGCGCGGGTTAGTGTTAGTGTACGGGTTAGGATTAGGGGACGGGTGAGGGTCAGGCTTCGGGGAAGTGTTAGGGTTAGGGTTCGGGCTAGGGTTAGGGTTAGGGGACGGGGACGGTTTAGGGTCCAGGTGAGGGTACGGCAACGCTTTAGGGGGAGCGTGCGTGGGAGGGCGCGGGTTAGTGTTAGCGTACGGGTTAGGATTAGGGGACGGGTGAGGGTCAGGCTTCGGGGAAGGGTTAGGGTTATGGTTCGGGCTAGGGTTAGGGTTAGGGGACGGGGACGGTTTAGGGTCCAGGTGTGGGTACGGCAACGCTTTAGGGGGAGCGTGCGTGTGAGGGCGCGGTTTAGTGTTAGCGTACGGGTTAGGATTAGGGGACGGGTGAGGGTCAGGCTTCGGGGAAGGGTAACGGGTAGGGTTCGGGCTAGGGTTAGGTGACGGGGACGGGGACGGTTTAGGGTCCAGGTGAGGGTACGGCAATGCTTTAAGGGGAGCGTGCGTGTCAGGGCGCGGGTTAGTGTTAGCGTACGGGTTAGGATTAGGGGACGGGTGACGCTCAGGCTTCGGGGAAGTGTTAGGGTTAGGGTTCGGGCTAGGGTTAGGGTTAGGGGACGGGGACGGTTTAAGGTTCAGGTGAGGGTACGGCAACGCTTTAGGGGGAGCGTGCGTGTGAGGGCGCAGGTTAGTGTTAGCGTACGGGTTAGGATTAGGGGACGGGTGAGGGTCAGGCTTCGGGGAAGGGTTAGGGTTAGGGTTCGGGCTAGGTTTAGGGGACGGGGACGGGGACGGTTTAGGGTCCATGTGAGGGTACGGCAACGCTTTAGGGGGAGCGTGCGTTTGAGGGCGCGGGTTAGTGTTAGCGTACGGGTTAGGATTAGGGGACGGGTGAGGGTCAGGCTTCGGGGAAGTGTTAGGGTTAGGGTTCGGGCTAGGGTTAGGGTTAGGGGACGGGGACGGTTTAGGGTCCAGGTGAGGGTACGGCAACGCTTTAGTGGGAGCGTGCGTGTGAGGGCGCGGGTTAGTGTTAGCGTACGGGTTAGGATTAGGGGACGGGTGAGGGTCAGGCTTCGGGGAAGGGTTAGGGTTAGGGTTCGGGCTAGGGTTAGGGTTACGGGACGGGGACGGTTTAGGGTCCAGGTGAGGGTACGGCAACCCTTTAGGGGGAGCGTGCGTGTGAGGGCGTGGGTTAGTGTTAGCGTACGGGTTAGGATTAGGGGACGGGTGAGGGTCAGGCTTCGGGGAAGGGTTAGGGTTAGGGTTCGGGCTAGGGTTAGGTGACGGGGACGGGGACGGTTTAGGGTCCAGGTGAGGGTACGACAACGCTTTAGGGGGAGCGTGCGTGGGAGGGCGCGGGTTAGTGTTAGCGTACGGGTTAGGATTAGGGGACGGGTGAGGGTCAGGCTTAGGGGAAGGGTTAGGGTTAGGGTTCGGGCTAGGGTTAGGGTTACGGGACGGGGACGTTTTAGGGTCCAGGTGAGGGTACGGCAACCATTTAGGGGGAGCGTGCGTGTGAGGGCGCGCGTTAGTGTTAGCGTACGGCTTAGGATTAGGGGAATGGTGAGGGTCAGGCTTCGGGGAAGGGTTAGGGTTATGGTTCGGGCTAGGGTTAGGGTTAGGGGACGGGGACGGTTTAGGGTCCAGGTGTGGGTACGGCAACGCTTTAGGGGGAGCGTGCGTATGAGGGCGCGGTTTAGTGTTAGCGTAAGGGTTAGGATTAGGGGACGGGTGAGGGTCAGGCTTCGGGGAAGGGTTACGGGTAGGGTTCGGTCTAGGGTTAGGTGACGGGGACGGGGACGGTTTAGGGTCCAGGTGAGGGTACGACAATGCTTTAGGGGGAGCGTGCGTGGGAGGGCGCGGGTTAGTGTTAGCGTACGGGTTAGGATTAGGGGACGGGTGAGGGTCAGGCTTCGGGGAAGTGTTAGGGTTAGGGTTCGGGCTAGGGTTAGGGTTAGGGGACGGGGACGGTTTAGGGTCCAGGTGAGGGTACGGCAACGCTTTAGGGGGAGCGTGCGTGTGAGGGCGCGGGTTAGTGTTAGCGTACGGGTTAGGATTAGGGGACGGGTGAGGGTCAGGTTTCGGGGAAGGGTTAGGGTTAGGGTTCGGGCTAGGGTTAGGGGACGGGGACGGGGACGGTTTAGGGTCCAGGTGAGGGTACGGCAACGCTTTAGGGGGAGCGTGCGTGGGAGGGCGCGGGTTAGTGTTAGTGTACGGGTTAGGATTAGGGGACGGGTGAGGGTCAGGCTTCGGGGAAGTGTTAGGGTTAGGGTTCGGGCTAGGGTTAGGGTTAGGGGACGGGGACGGTTTAGGGTCCAGGTGAGGGTACGGCAACGCTTTAGGGGGAGCGTGCGTGTGAGGGCGCGGGTTAGTGTTAGCGTACGGGTTAGGATTAGGGGACGGGTGAGGGTCAGGCTTCGGGGAAGGGTTAGGGTTACGGTTCGGGCTAGGGTTAGGGTTAGGGGACGGGGACGGTTTAGGGTCCAGGTGAGGGTACGGCAACGCTTTAGGGGGAGCGTGCGTGTGAGGGCGCGGGTTAGTGTTAGCGTACGGGTTAGGATTAGGGGACGGGTGAGGGTCAGGCTTCGGGGAAGGGTTAGGGTTAGGGTTCGGGCTAGGGTTAGGGGACGGGGACGGGGACGGTTTAGGGTCCAGGTGAGGGTACGGCAACGCTTTAGGGGGAGCGTGCGTGGGAGGGCGCGGGTTAGTGTTATCGTACGGGTTAGGATTAGGGGACGGGTGAGGGTCAGGCTTCGGGGAAGGGTTAGGGTTAGGGTTCGGGCTAGGGTTAGGGTTACGGGACGGGGACGTTTCAGGGTCCAGTGAGGGTACGGCAACCCTTTAGGGGGAGCGTGCGTGTGAGGGCGTGGGTTAGTGTTAGCGTACGGGTTAGGATTAGGGGACGGGTGAGGGTCAGGCTTCGGGGAAGGGTTAGGGTTAGGGTTCGGGCTAGGGTTAGGGTTACGGGACGGGGACGGTTTAGGGTCCAGGTGAGGGTACGGCAACCATTTAGGGGGAGCGTGCGTGTGAGGGCGCGCGTTAGTGTTAGCGTACGGCTTAGGATTAGGGGAATGGTGAGGGTCAGGCTTCGGGGAAGGGTTAGGGTTATGGTTCGGGCTAGGGTTAGGGTTAGGGGACGGGGACGGTTTAGGGTCCAGGTGTGGGTACGGCAACGCTTTAGGGGGAGCGTGCGTGTGAGGGCGCGGTTTAGTGTTAGCGTACGGGTTAGGATTAGGGGACGGGTGAGGGTCAGGCTTCGGGGAAGGGTAACGGGTAGGGTTCGGGCTAGGGTTAGGTGACGGGGACGGGGACGGTTTAGGGTCCAGGTGAGGGTACGGCAATGCTTTAGGGGGAGCGTGCGTGTCAGGGCGCGGGTTAGTGTTAGCGTACGGGTTAGGATTAGGGGACGGGTGACGCTCAGGCTTCGGGGAAGTGTTAGGGTTAGGGTTCGGGCTAGGGTTAGGGTTAGGGGACGGGGACGGTTTAAGGTTCAGGTGAGGGTACGGCAACGCTTTAGGGGGAGCGTGCGTGTGAGGGCGCAGGTTAGTGTTAGCGTACGGGTTAGGATTAGGGGACGGGTGAGGGTCAGGCTTCGGGGAAGGGTTTGGGTTAGGGTTCGGGCTAGGGTTAGGGGACGGGGACGGGGACGGTTTAGGGTCCATGTGAGGGTACGGCAAGGCTTTAGGGGGAGCGTGCGTGGGAGGGCGCGGGTTAGTGTTAGCGTACGGGTTAGGATTAGGGGACGGGTGAGGGTCAGGCTTCGGGGAAGTGTTAGGGTTAGGGTTCGGGCTAGGGTTAGGGTTAGGGGACGGGGACGGTTTAGGGTCCAGGTGAGGGTACGGCAACGCTTTAGTGGGAGCGTGCGTGTGAGGGCGTGGGTTAGTGTTAGCGTACGGGTTAGGATTAGGGGACGGGTGAGGGTCAGGCTTCGGGGAAGGGTTAGGGTTAGGGTTCGGGCTAGGGTTAGGGTTACGGGACGGGGACGGTTTAGGGTCCAGGTGAGGGTACGGCAACCCTTTAGGGGGAGCGTGCGTGTGAGGGCGTGGGTTAGTGTTAGCGTACGGGTTAGGATTAGGGGACGGGTGAGGGTCAGGCTTCGGGGAAGGGTTAGGGTTAGGGTTCGGGCTAGGGCTAGGGTTACGGGACGGGGACGGTTTAGGGTCCAGGTGAGGGTACGGCAACCCTTTAGGGGGAGCGTGCGTGTGAGGGCGCACGTTAGTGTTAGCGTACGGCTTAGGATTAGGGGACGGGTGAGGGTCAGGCTTCGGGGAAGGGTTAGGGTTATGTTTCGGGCTAGGGTTAGGGTTAGGGGACGGGGACGGTTTAGGGTCCAGGTGAGGGTACGGCAACGCTTTAGGGGGAGCGTGCGTGTGAGGGCGTGGGTTAGTGTTAGCGTACGGGTTAGGATTAGGGGACGGGTGAGGGTCAGGCTTCGGGGAAGTGTTAGGGTTAGGGTTCGGGCTAGGGTTAGGGGACGGGGATGGGGACGGTTTAGGGTCCAGGTGATGTACGGCAATGCTTTAGGGGGAGCGTGCGTGTCAGGGCGCGGGTTAGTGTTAGCGTACGGGTTAGGATTAGGGGACGGGTGAGGGTCAGGCTTCGGGGAAGGGTTAGGGTTAGGGTTCGGGGTAGGGTTATGGTTACGGGACGGGGATTGTTTAGGGTCCAGGTGAGGGTACGGCAAGGCTTTAGGGGGAGCGCGCGTGTGAGGGCGCGGGTTAGTGTTAGTGTACGGGTTAGGATTAGGGGATGGGTGAGGGTCAGGCTTCGGGGAAGGGTTAGGGTTAGGGTTCGGGCTAGGGTTAGTGTTAGAGGACGGGGACGGTTTAGGGTCCAGGGGAGGGTACGACAATGCTTTAGGGGGAGCGTACGTCTGAGGGCGCGGGTTAGTGTTAGCGTACTGGTTAGGATTAGGTTTCGGGTGAGGGTCAGGCTTCGGGGAAGGGTTAGGGTTAGGGTTCGGGCTAGGGTTAGGGTTAGGGGACGGGGACGGTTTAGGGTCCATGGGAGGGTACGGCAATGAATTGGGGGAGCGTAGCTGTGAGGGCGCGTGTTTGTTTTCGCTTACGGGTTAGGATTAGGGGACGGGTGGGGGTCAGGCTTCGGGGAAGGGTTAGGGTTAGGGTTCGGGCTAGGGTTAGGCTTAGGGGACGGGGACGGTTTAGAGTCCAGGGGAGGGTATGACAACGCTTTACGGGGAGCGTAAGTGTGAGGGCACAGGTTAGTGTTAGCGTACGGGTTAGGATTAGGGGACGGGTGAGGGTCAGGCTTCGGGGAAGGGTTAGGGTTAGGGTTCGGGCTAGGGTTAGTGTTAGGGGACGGGGACGGTTAGGGTCCAGGGGAGGGTTCGACAATGCTTTAGGGGGAGCGTACGTGTGAGGGCGCGGGTTAGTGTTAGCGTACGGGTTAGATTTAGGGGACGGGTGAGGGTCAGTCTTCGGGGAAGGGTTAGGGTTAGGGTTCAGGCTAGGGTTAGGGTTAGGGGACGGGGACGGTATAGGGTCCAGGGGCGGGTACAACAACGCTTTAGGGGGAGCGTACGTGTGAGGGCACGGGTTAGTGTTCGCGTACGGGTTAGGTTTAGCGGACAGGTGAGGGTCAGGCTTCGTGGAAGGGTTAGGGTTAGGGTTCGGGCTAGGTTTAGGGTTAGGGGACGGGGACGGTTTAAGGTCCAGGGGAGGGTACGACAACGCTTTAGGGGGAGCGTACTTCTGAGGGCGCGGGTTAGTGTTAGCGTACTGGTAGGATTAGGTTTCGGGTGAGGGTCAGGCTTCGGGGAAGGGTTAGGGTTAGGGTTCGGGCTAGGGTTAGCCTTAGGGGACGGGGACGGTTTAGGGTCCATGGGAGGGTACGGCAACGAATTGGGGGAGCGTAGGTGTGAGGGCGCGGGTTAGTTTTCGCTTACGGGTTAGGATTAGGGGACGGGTGGGGGTCAGGCTTCGGGAAAGGGTTAGGGTTAGGGTTCGGGCTAGGGTTAGTCTTAGGGGACGGGGACGGTTTAGAGTCCAGGGGAGTGTACGACAACGCTTTAGGGGGAGCGTACGTGTGAGGGCGCGGGTTAGTGTTAGCGTACGGTTTAGGATTAGGGAACGGGTGAGGGTCAGGCTTCGGGGAAGGGTTAGGGTTAGTGTTCGGGCTAAGGTTAAGGTTAGGGGACGGGGACGGTTTAGGGTCAAGGGGAGGTTACGACAACGCTTTAGGGGGTGCGTACGTGTGAGGGCGAATGTTAGTGTTCGCGTACGTGTTAGGATTATGGGACGGGTGAGGGTCAGGCTTCGGGGAAGTGTTAGGGTTAGGGTTCGGGCTAGGGTTAGGGTTAGGGGACGGGGACGGTTTAGGGTCCAGGGGAGGGTACGGCAACGCTTTAGGGGGAGCGTACGTGTGAGGGCGCGGGTTAGTGTTAGCGTACGGGTTAGGATTAGGGGACGGGTGAGGGTCAGGCTTCGGGGAAGGGTTAGGGTTAGGGTTCGGGCTATGGTTAGGGTTAGGGGACGGGGACGGTTTAGGGTCCAGGTGAGGGTACGGCAACGCTTTAGGGGGAGCGTGCGTGTGAGGGCACGGGTTAGTGTTAGCGTACGGGTTAGGATTAGGGGACGGGTGAGGGTCAGGCTTCGGGGAAGGGTTAGGGTTAGGGTTCGGGCTAGGGTTAAGTTTAGGGAATGGGGACGGTTTAGGGTCCAGGGGAGGGTACGACAACGCTTTAGGGGGAGCGTACGTGTGAGGGCGCTGGTTAGTGTTAGCGTACGGGTTAGAATTAGGGGACGGGTGAGGGTCAGGCTTCGGGGAAGGGTTAGGGTTAGGGTTCGGGCTAGGGTTAGTGTTAGGGGACGGGGACGGTTTAGGGTCCAGGGGAGTGTACGACAACGCTTTATGGGGAGCGTGCGTGTGAGGGCACGGGTTAGTGTTAGCGTACGTGTTAGGATTAGGGGACGGGTGGGGGTAAGGCTTCGGGGAACGGTTAGGGTTAGGGTTCGGGCTAGGGTTAGGGTTAGGGGACGGGGACGGTTTAGGGTCCATGGGAGGGTACGGCAACGAATTGGGGGAGCGTAGCTGTGAGGGCGCGGGTTTGTTTTCGCTTACGGGTTAGGATTAGGGGACGGGTGGGGGTCAGGCTTCGGGGAAGGGTTAGGGTTAGGTTTCGGGGTAGGGTTAGGGTTAGGGGACGGGGACGGTTTAGGGTCCAGGGGAGGGTACGGCAACGCTTTAGGGGGAGCGTACGTGTGAGGGCGCGGGTTAGTGTTAGCGTACGGGTTAGGATTAGGGGACGGGTGAGGGTCCGGCTTCGGGGAAGGGTTAGGGTTAGGGTTCGGCCTAGGGTTAGGGTTAAGGGACGGGTACGTTTTAGGGTCTATGGGAGGGTACGACAACGCTTTAGGGGGAGCGTACGTGTGAGGGCGCGGGTTAGTGTTTGCGTACGGGTTAGGAATAGGGGACGGGTGAGGGTCAGGCTTTGGGAAAGGGTTAGGGTTAGGGTTCAGGCTAGGGTTAGGGTTAGGGGACGGGGACGGTTTAGGGTCCAGGTGAGTGTACGACAACTCTTTATGGGGAGCGTACGTGTGAGGGCGAGGGTTAGTGTTAGCGTACGGGTTAGAATTAGGGGACGGGGGAGGGTCAGGCTTCGGGGAAGGGTTAGGGTTAGGTTTCGGGCTAGGGTTAGTGTTAGGGGACGGGGACGGTTTAGGGTCCAGGGGAGGGTACGTCAACGCTTTATGGGGAGCGTACATGTGAGGGCGCGGGTTAGTGTTAGCGTACGTGTTAGGATTAGGGGACGGGTGGGGGTCAGGCTTCGGGGAAGGGTTAGGGTTATGGTTCGGGCTAGGGTTAGGCTTAGGGGACGGGGACGGTTTAGAGTCCACGGGAGGGTACGACAACGCTTTAGGGGGAGTGTACGTGTGAGGGCGCGGGTTAGTGTTAGCGTACGGGTTAGGATTAGGGGACGGGTTAGGGTCAGGCTTCGGGGAAGGGTTAGGGTTAGGGTTCGGGCTAGGGTTAGTGTTAGGGGACGGGGACGGTTTAGCGTCCAGGGGAGGGTACGACAATGTTTTAGGGGGAGCGTACGTGTGAGGGCGCGGGTTAGTGTTAGCGTACGGGTTAGATTTAGGGGACGGGTGAGGGTCAGGCTTCGGGGAAGGGTTAGGGTTAGGGTTCAGGCTAGGGTTAGGGTTAGGGGACGGGGACGGTATAGGGTCCAGGGGCGTGTACAACAACGCTTTAGGGGGAGCGTGCATGTGAGGGCGCGGGTTAGTGTTCGCGTACGGGTTAGGATTAGGGGACGGGTGAGGGTCAGGCTTCGGGGAAGTGTTAGGGTTAGGGTTCGGGCTAGGTTTAGGGTTAGGGGATGGGGACGGTTTAGGGTCCAGGGGAGGGTACGGCAACGAATTGGGGGAGCGTAGGTGTGAGGGCGCGGGTTAGTGTTCGCTTATGGGTTAGGATTAGGGGACGGGTGGGGGTCAGGCTTCGGGGAAGTGTTAGAGTTAGGTTTCGGGCTAGGGTTAGGGTTAAGGGACGGGGACGGTTTAGAGTCCATGGGAGGGTACGACAACGCTTTAGGGGGACCGTAGGTGTGCGGGCGCGGGTTAGTGTTCGCGTCCGGGTTAGGATTAGGGGACGGGTGAGGGTCAGGCTTCGGGGAAGGTTTAGGGTTAGGGTTCGGGCTAGGGTTAAGGTTAGGGGACGGGGACGGTTTAGGGTCCAGGGGAGGGTACGACAACGCTTTAGGGGGAGGGTACGTGTGAGGGCGCGAGTTAGTGTTCGCGTACGGGTTAGGATTAGGTGACGGGTTAGTGTCAGGCTTCGGGGAAGGGTTAGGATTAGGGTTCGGGCTAGGGTTAGGGTTAGGGGACGGGGACGGTTTAGGGTCCAGGGGATGGTACGACAATGCTTTAGGGGGAGCGTACGTGTGAGGGCCCGGGTTAGTGTTAGCGAACGGGTTAGGATTAGGGGACGGGTGAGGGTCAGGCTTCGGGGAAGGGTTAGGGTTAGGGTTCTGGTAGGGTTAGGGTTATGGGACGGGGACGGTTTAGGGTCCAGGGGAGGGTACGACAACGCTTTAGGGGGAGCGTACGTGTGAGGGGGCGGGTTAGTGTTAGCGTACGGGTTAGCATTACGGGATGGGTGAGGGTCAGGCTTCGGGGAAGGGTTAGGGTTAGGGTTCGGGCTAGGGTTAGGGTTAGGTGACGGGGACGGTTTCGGGTCCAGGGGAGGGTACGACAACGCTTTAGGGGGAGCGTACGTGTGAGGGGGCGGGTTAGTGTTAGCGTACGGGTTAGCATTACGGGATGGGTGAGGGTCAGGCTTCGGGGAAGGGTTAGGGTTAGGGTTCGGGCTAGGGTTAGGGTTAGGTGACGGGGACGGTTTCGGGTCCAGGGGAGGGTACGACAACGCTTTAGGGGGAGCGTACGTGTGAGGGCGCGGGTTAGTGTTAGCGTACGGGTTAGGATTAGGGGACGGGTGAGGGTCAGGCTTCGGGGAAGGGTTAGGATTAGGGTTCGGGCTAGGGTTAGGGTTAGGGGACGGGGACGGTTTAGGGTCCAGGGTAGGGTACGGCAACGCTTTAGGGGGAGGGTACGTGTGAGGGCGCGGGTTAGTGTTAGCGTACGGGTTAAGATTAGGGGACGTGTGAGGGTCAGGCTTCGGGGAAGGTTTAGGGTTAGGGTTCGGGCTAGGGTTAGGGTTAGGGGACGGGGACGGTTTAGGGTCCAGGGGATGGTACGACAATGCTTTAGGGGGAGCGTACGTGTGAGGGCCCGGGTTAGTGTTAGCGTACGGGTTAGGATTAGGGGACGGGTGAGGGGAAGTCTTTGGGGAAGTGTTAGGTTTAGGGTTCGGGCTAGGGTTAGGGTTAGGGGACGGGGACGGTTTAGGGTCAGGTGAGTGTACGACAACAGTTTAGGGGGAGCGTACGTTTGAGGGCATGGGTTAGTGTTAGCGTACGGGTTAGGATTAGGGGACGGGTGAGTGGAAGTCTTCGTGGAAGTGTTAGGGTTAGGGTTCGGGCTAGGGTTAGGGTTAGGGGACGGGGACGCTTTAGGGTCCAGGTGAGGGTACGACAACAGTTTAACAGGAGTATACCTGTGAGGGCACGGTTTAGTGTTAGTGTACGGGTTATGATTAGGGTATGGGTGAGGGGAAGGGTTCAGGGAAGTGTTAGGTTTAGGGTTCGGGCTAGGGTTAGGGTTAGGGGACGGGGATGGTTTAGGGTCCAGGTGAATGTACCACAACGGTTTAGGGGGAGCGTACATGTGAGGGCACGGTTTAGTGTTAGCATATGTGTTAGGATTAGGGGACGGGTGAGGGGAAGGCTTCGGGAAATGGTTAGGTTTAGGTTTCGGGCTAGGGTTAGGGTTAGGGGACGGGGACGGTTTAGGGTCCAGGTGAGGTTACGACAACGGTTCACGGGGAGCGTACGTGTGAGGGCACGGGTTAGTGTTAGTGTACGGGTTCGGATTAGGGGACGGGTGAGGGGAGGGCTTTGGAGAAGGGTTAGGGTTAGGGTTCGGTCTAGGGTTAGCGTTAGGGGACAAGGACGGTTTAGGGTCCAGGTGAGGGTACGACAACGGTTTAGGGGGAGCGTACGTGTGAGGGCAATTGTTAGTGTTAGCGTACAGGTTAGGATTAGGGGACGGGTGAAAGTAAGGCTTCGGGGAAGGGTTAGGGTTAGGGTTCGGGCTAGGGTTAGGGTTCGGGGACGGAGATGGTTTAGGGTCCAGGTGAGGGTACGACAACCGTTTAGGGGGTGCGTACTTCTGAGGGCACGGTTTAGTGTTAGCAAACGGCTTAGGATTAGGGCACGGGTGAGGGGAAGGCTTCGGGGAAGAGTTAGGCTTACGGTTTGGGCTAGGGTTAGTGTTAGGGGACGGGGACTGTTTAGGGTCCAGGTGAGTGTACAACAACGTTTTAGGGGGAGCGTACGTGTGAGGGCACGGGTTAGTGTTAGCGTACGGCTTAGTAATAGAGTACGGGTGAGAGGAAGGCTTCGGGGAAGGTTTAGTGTTAGGGTTCGGGCTAGGGTTATTGTTATGGGATGGGGACGGTTTAGGGTCCAGGTGAGGGTACGACAACTGTTTAGCGGGAGCATACGTGTGAGGGCACGATTTATGTTAGCGTACGGGTTTGGATTAGGGGACGGCTGAGTGGAAGGCTCCAGGGAAGGTTTTGGGTTAGGGTTCCGGCTGGGTTAGGGTTACGGGATGGGGACGGTTTAGGGTCCAGGTGAGTGTATGACAACGGTTTACGGGGAGCGTACGTGTGAGGGCACGGGTTAGTGTTAGAGTACGGGTTAGGATTAGGAGACAGATGAGGGGAAGGCTTCGGGAAATGCTTAGTGTTAGGGTTCGGGCTAGGGTTAGGGTTAGGGGACGGGGACGGTTTAGGGTGAAGGGGAGGGTACGACAACGCTTTAGGGGGAGTGTACGTGTGAGGGCGCGGGTTAGTGTTAGCGTACTGGTTAGGATTAGGTTTCGCGTGAGGGTCAGGCTTCGGGGAAGGGTTAGGGTTAGGGTTCGGGCTAGGGTTAGGGTTAGGTGACGGGGACGGTTTCGGGTCCAGGGGAGGGTACGACAACGCTTTAGGGGGAGCGTACGTGTGAGGGGGCGGGTTAGTGTTAGCGTACGGGTTAGCATTACGGGATGGGTGAGGGTCAGGCTTCGGGGAAGGGTTAGGGTTAGGGTTCGGGCTAGGGTTAGGGTTAGGTGACGGGGACGGTTTCGGGTCCAGGGGAGGGTACGACAACGCTTTAGGGGGAGCGTACGTGTGAGGGCGCGGGTTAGTGTTAGCGTACGGGTTAGGATTAGGGGACGGGTGAGGGTCAGGCTTCGGGGAAGGGTTAGGATTAGGGTTCGGGCTAGGGTTAGGGTTAGGGGACGGGGACGGTTTAGGGTCCAGGGGATGGTACGACAATGCTTTAGGGGGAGCGTACGTGTGAGGGCCCGGGTTAGTGTTAGCGTACGGGTTAGGATTAGGGGACGGGTGAGGGGAAGTCTTTGGGGAAGTGTTAGGTTTAGGGTTCGGGCTAGGGTTAGGGTTAGGGGACGGGGACGGTTTAGGGTCAGGTGAGTGTACGACAACAGTTTAGGGGGAGCGTACGTTTGAGGGCATGGGTTAGTGTTAGCGTACGGGTTAGGATTAGGGGACGGGTGAGTGGAAGTCTTCGTGGAAGTGTTAGGGTTAGGGTTCGGGCTAGGGTTAGGGTTAGGGGACGGGGACGCTTTAGGGTCCAGGTGAGGGTACGACAACAGTTTAACAGGAGTATACCTGTGAGGGCACGGTTTAGTGTTAGTGTACGGGTTATGATTAGGGTATGGGTGAGGGGAAGGGTTCAGGGAAGTGTTAGGTTTAGGGTTCGGGCTAGGGTTAGGGTTAGGGGACGGGGATGGTTTAGGGTCCAGGTGAATGTACCACAACGGTTTAGGGGGAGCGTACATGTGAGGGCACGGTTTAGTGTTAGCATATGTGTTAGGATTAGGGGACGGGTGAGGGGAAGGCTTCGGGAAATGGTTAGGTTTAGGTTTCGGGCTAGGGTTAGGGTTAGGGGACGGGGACGGTTTAGGGTCCAGGTGAGGTTACGACAACGGTTCACGGGGAGCGTACGTGTGAGGGCACGGGTTAGTGTTAGTGTACGGGTTCGGATTAGGGGACGGGTGAGGGGAGGGCTTTGGAGAAGGGTTAGGGTTAGGGTTCGGTCTAGGGTTAGCGTTAGGGGACAAGGACGGTTTAGGGTCCAGGTGAGGGTACGACAACGGTTTAGGGGGAGCGTACGTGTGAGGGCAATTGTTAGTGTTAGCGTACAGGTTAGGATTAGGGGACGGGTGAAAGTAAGGCTTCGGGGAAGGGTTAGGGTTAGGGTTCGGGCTAGGGTTAGGGTTCGGGGACGGAGATGGTTTAGGGTCCAGGTGAGGGTACGACAACCGTTTAGGGGGTGCGTACTTCTGAGGGCACGGTTTAGTGTTAGCAAACGGCTTAGGATTAGGGCACGGGTGAGGGGAAGGCTTCGGGGAAGAGTTAGGCTTACGGTTTGGGCTAGGGTTAGTGTTAGGGGACGGGGACTGTTTAGGGTCCAGGTGAGTGTACAACAACGTTTTAGGGGGAGCGTACGTGTGAGGGCACGGGTTAGTGTTAGCGTACGGCTTAGTAATAGAGTACGGGTGAGAGGAAGGCTTCGGGGAAGGTTTAGTGTTAGGGTTCGGGCTAGGGTTATTGTTATGGGATGGGGACGGTTTAGGGTCCAGGTGAGGGTACGACAACTGTTTAGCGGGAGCATACGTGTGAGGGCACGATTTATGTTAGCGTACGGGTTTGGATTAGGGGACGGCTGAGTGGAAGGCTCCAGGGAAGGTTTTGGGTTAGGGTTCCGGCTGGGTTAGGGTTACGGGATGGGGACGGTTTAGGGTCCAGGTGAGTGTATGACAACGGTTTACGGGGAGCGTACGTGTGAGGGCACGGGTTAGTGTTAGAGTACGGGTTAGGATTAGGAGACAGATGAGGGGAAGGCTTCGGGAAATGCTTAGTGTTAGGGTTCGGGCTAGGGTTAGGGTTAGGGGACGGGGACGGTTTAGGGTGAAGGGGAGGGTACGACAACGCTTTAGGGGGAGTGTACGTGTGAGGGCGCGGGTTAGTGTTAGCGTACTGGTTAGGATTAGGTTTCGCGTGAGGGTCAGGCTTCGGGGAAGGGTTAGGGTTAGGGTTCGGGCTAGGGTTAGGGTTAGGGGACGGGGACGGTTTAGGGTCCAGGGGAGGGTACGACAATGCTTTAGGGGGAGCGTACGTGTGAGGGCGCGGGTTAGTGTTAGCGTACGGGTTAGGATTAGGGGACGGGTGAGGGTCAGGCTTCGGGGAAGGGTTAGGGTTAGGGTTCGTTCTAGGGTTAAGGTTAGGGCACGGGGACGGTTTAGGGTCCAGCGGAGGGTACGGCAACGCTTTAGGGGGAGGGTACGTGTGAGGGCGCGGGTTAGTGTTAGCGTACGGGTTAGGATTAGGGGACGTGTGAGGGTCAGGCTTCGGGGAAGGTTTAGGGTTAGGGTTCGGGCTAGGGTTAGGGTTAGGGGACGGGGACGGTTTAGGGTCCAGGGGATGGTACGACAACGCTTTAGTGGGAGGGTACGTGTGAGGGCCCGGGTTAGTGTTAGCAAACGGCTTAGGATTAGGGGACGGGTGAGGGGAAGGCTTCGGGGAAGAGTTAGGTTTACGGTTCGGGCTAGGGTTAGTGTTAGGGGATGGGGACTGTTTAGGGTCCAGGTGAGTGTACAACAACGTTTTAGGGGGAGCGTACGTGTGAGGGCACGGGTTAGTGTTAGCATACGGCTTAGTAATAGGGGACGGTTGAGGGGAAGGCTTCGGGGAAGGTTTAGTGTTAGGGTTCAGGCTAGGGTTATTGTTAGGGGACGGGGACGGTTTAGGGTCCAGGTGAGGGTATGACAACGGTTCACGGGGAGTGTACGTGTGAGGGCATGGGTTAGTGTTAGCGTACGGGTTAGGATTATGGGACGGGTGAGGGGAAGGCTTCGGAGAAGGGTTATGTTTAGGTTTCGGGCTAGGGTTAGGGTTAGGGGACGGGGCCGGTTAGGGTCCAGGTGAGGGTACGACAACGGTTCACGGGGAGCATACGTGTGAGGGCATGGGTTAGTGTTAGTGTAAGGGTTCGGATTAGGGGACGGGTGAGGGGAAGGCTTCCGAGAAGGGTTAAGGTTAGGGTTCGGTCTAGGGTTAGGTGTAGGGGACGGGGACGGTTTAGGGTCCAGGTGAGGGTACGACAACTGTTTAGGGGGAGCGTACGCGTGAGGGCACGGTTTATGTTAGCGTACGGGTTTGGATTAGGGGACAGGTGAGGGGAAGGCTCCTGGGAAGGGTTAGGGTTAGGGTTCCGGGTAGGTTTAGGGTTACGGGATGGGGACGGTTTAGGGTCCAGGTGAGTGTATGACAGCGGTTTAGGGGGAGCGTACGTGTGAGGGCACGGGTTAGTGTTAGAGTACGGGTTAGGATTAGGGGACAGATGAGGGGAAGTCTTCGGGGAAGGCTTAGTGTTAGGGTTCGGGATAGGGTTAGGGTTAGGGGAAGGGTACGGTTTAGGGTCCAGTTGAGGGTACGACAACGGTTTAGGGGGAGCGTACGTGTGAGAGCACAGGTTAGTGTTAGCGTACGGGTTAGGATTAGGGGACGGGTGAGGGGAAGGCTTCGGGGAAGGGTTAGGATTAGGGTTCGGGCTAGGGTTAGGGGACGGGAACGGGGACAGATTAGGGTCCAGGTGAGAGTACGACAACGGATTAGGGGGAGCGTACGTGTGAGGGCACAGGTTAGTGTTAGCGTACGGGTTAGGATTAGGGGACGGGTGAGGGGAAGGCTTCGGGGAAGGGTTAGGGTTAGGGTTCGGGCTAGGGTTAGGGTTAGGGGACGGGGACGGTTTAGGGTCCAGGTTAGGGTACGACTACGGTTTAGGGGGAGTGTTCGTGTCAGGGCTCGGGATAGTGTTAGCATACGGGTTAGGATTAGGGGACGGGTGAGTGGAAGGCTTCAGGGAAGGGTTAGGGTTAGGGTTTGGGCTAGGGTTAAGGTTAGGGTACGGGGACGGTTTAGGGTCCAGGTCAGGTTACGACAACGGTTTAGGCGAGGGTACGTGTGAGGGCATGGGTTAGTGTTAGTGTACGGGTTAGGATTAGGGGACGTGAGAGGGGAAAGCTTCGGGGAAGGGTTAGGGTTAGTGTTCGGGCTAGGGTTAGCGTTAGGGGACGGGGACGGTTTAGGGTCCAGGTGAGCGTACGACAACGGTTTAGGGGGAGCGTACGTGTGAGGGAATGGGTAAATGTTAGCGTACGGCTTAGGATTAGGGGACGGGTGAGGGGAAGGCTTCGGGAAAGAGTTAGGGTTAGGGTTCAGGCTAGACTTAGGGTTAGGGGACGGGGACGGTTTAAGGTCCAGGTGAGGGTACGACAACGGTTTAGGTGGAGCGTACGTGTGAGAGCACGGGTTACTGTTTGCATACGGGTTAGGATTAGGGGACGGGTGAAGGGAAGGCTCCGAGGAAGGGTTAGGGTTGGGGTTCGGGGTAAGTTTAGGGTTAGGGAACGGGGACAGTTTAGGGTCCAGGTGAGGGTATGACAACGTTTCAGGGGGAGCGTGCGTGTGAGGGCACGGGTTAGTGATAGCGTACGGGTTAGGATTAGGGGACCTGTGAGGGGAAGGCTTCGGGGAAGGTTTAGGGTTAGGGTTCGGTCTAGGGTTAGGGGTAGGTGACGGGGACGGTTTAGGGTCCAGATGAGCGTATGACAATGGTTTAGGGGGAGCGTACGTGTGAGGGCACGGTTTAGTGTTAGCGTTCGGGTTAGGATTAGGTGACGGGTGAAGGGAAGGCTCCGGGGAAGTGTTAGAGTTAGGGTTCGGGCTAGGGTTAGGGTTAGGGTTTGAGTACGTTTTAGGGTCCAGGTGCGGGTACGAAAACGGTTTAGGGTGAGCATACGTGTGAGGGCATGGGTTAGTGTTAGCGTACGGGTTAGTACTAGGGAATGGGTTAGGGTAAGGCTTCGGGGAAGGGTTAGGGTGGATCATACTCTGGGTTCCACATGCATGTTTTAGCTGAAGGAAGAATACCTTAAACCTGGAGAGTTGAGACCCGTGTAATGGGTACCATGCAATATGACTTCAAAGGGTCTTCATTTGCTCACCGAACCTCTCCAATCCTATCACTGCTGCGTTTATGCCCCTGTACACACGCTTGATTTTCTTTCGGAGACATAGCAGTCCATAGGTTTTAAGATACTTACTAGTCAGGTACATTCTTAGGCGTTTGATATGGGGTGTTGAGTCCATTTCGTTGAGCAAGGAATAGCTCTTGTCTATTCCATATTTGGCTTAAGTAGCTTTATCTGTGCTCATTTCAATCTCTGGTTTTATGCAGCACCCCAACTCACCTTTCCCCTTAAGCAAGCATAAGTTGGTTTTCTAAATTTGAGACCCTGTTCTGTTTTGTAATTCAGTTCATGTGTAGCGAAGTTCACATTCTGTGTATTAGTGATACCTTATGATGTTTCTTTTCTGTGTGACTTATTTCAGTTCGAATCATCATACCTGAATCCACTCATTATGGTGCTACGGGCCTGATGACATAAATTTCATTGCTGAGTGATATTGCATTGTACGTAAGTACCACAACTTCTTTATCCATTTTTCAGTTTCTGCGATATTGAACTTGTACCATAAACGAGGTTCTTGTAAACAGAGCCGTCCCTAACTTTGGGTTGGCTGTGTCATTTTTATTTTAATTTCCCTAATCTATAGGACCATAAGTGGAATTGCCATAGCCTCTGTTGCTTTGTTTTTTAGATGTTTCAGGAAACACCATACACTTCTCCAGAGTGGCTGTTGGCAATTTACATCCCGCCCATCAGCATAAGAAGGCTCCCAGTTCTCCATTGCCTGTTGTACCTTTATGGATTTTACAATTTTTTCAGATGACCCTTTTGACCAGGTGGAAGTGAGACTTCATTGTAGTGCAGATTTCCTTTGCAAGCTTGCTTGGTTGGCCAAAAAGTGCGTATGCATTTTTTCCTGAATATATTCAGGAAAAAACACATACGCCTTTTTGGCCAAGTGCATCATTGTCGAGGTTCTGACTCTCTTCGTATGTTTTCAGTGCAATTCCAGTCTACCTCCTGAAATCGGTTTCCTGCAATTCTGCCTTGGTTTCAATGTCTCTTCATAGCATTACCTCAATATATTTTTTGAAAATAGTTGGCCTTTATAACTCTGCAGGTTTTTGAATTGCAGTGGCCCTTAGCCCCACTTTTCAGCTCTTATTTTTGTGGTCTTGCCCCATAACCACAGGATTCCTTGAAGCCCTATTTTTCGTTTGGGGCACCTTGCTGTGCCTTTGGTTAATTCTTCTTACTGATGTGACATTAGAGTGACATGTGCCCATTGAAACCGCTACAGCTAGTTTCTCACTGGTTCCCCCTATTCCCATTCATCCTCTGCACTAACTGCAGACTGTGCGATACCAGAACTTAAAGGCATTGACTCCATGTGGGGATGTTGTTAGTAAAGCGGCTGGAATGTCGATCCGGAGCCCCAGGAGAGGAAAAATGAGGTGCGTTTTAGAAACCTTTCCCGATCATATGGTATACCAGTCACTGGGTTTCCCAAGCATGGTTTAGCTGTAGGAAGATTCCCTTCAACCTGGAGTGTTGGGACCCTTGGAATGAGTAGCATGAAGTATTGCATTAAACTTTCGGCAGTTGCTCACCAAAGCTCACCAATCCTCTCAGCCCCAAGTGTCCAGCCTTATGTCTTATCCAGCTGTGGGTTTATATGTGGTCAATCCAGGTTGCATCACAGCCCCTGAGCGAATTTTGTAAGAATTTTTCTCTCTTTCATTGTTTCTGCGTTTTGTTTTTAAAATTTATTTCTATAATGGGGTTTAGCTCATTTTCACTGCTGTGTTTGTGCCGCTCTGCACACACTTGATTCCCTTATGGAGATATATCAATACATGGGTTTTAAGATTCTTATTATTCAGATATATTTCTCTGCGGTGTATAGGGTGTGTTGAGGCCAGTTCATTGAGCAAGGTGTAGATCTTGTCTAATACCTATTTGGTTTATTGAACGGTATCTGTGCTAATTTCAAACTCTGGTTTTATGCATCACCCCACCTCTCCTTTCCCCTTAAGCTGACATAAGTGTGTTTTCTAAATGTGAGACACTGTTCTGTTCTGTAATTCATTTCTTGTGCAGCCATATTTACCCTCCCTCTATAAGTGATATCTTATGATATGTTTCTTTTTCTGTTTGACTTATTTCAAGTAGTATTATCGGACCTAAATCCACTCTTTATCCTTCTACTAGCCTTATTACATTGATTTCATGGTGAAGAGATATTCCATTGTACATAAGTACCACATCTTCTTTATCCATTGTTCTCTTTCCTGGGATATTTAAGGTGTACTGAAGTTGAGGTTCTTGTAAACAGAGTAGCCCTAAACTGTGGTGTGCTTGTGTCTTGTTGATTTTTAGACTTCCCTAGATATACTCCCATGATTGGAAGTGTCCTATGCTCTGTAGCTCTGTTTTTTAGATGATTTAGGAACCACCATACACTTCTCCAGAGTGGCTCTCGGCAGTTCACACACTGCCCATCAGCGTATAAAGGCTCCCTGTTCTCCATGGCCTGTCCTGCATTTCTGGTTTTTACAATTTTTTAGGATGGCCCTTTTGACCGGTGGGAAGTGAGACTTCTTTGTTGTGCACATTTGCATTGTTTGCTTGCTTCGTTGCCCATAAAGTGCGTACGCGTTTTTTCCTGGATATAATCAGGAAAAAACGCATACGCCCTTTTTGGCCAAGTGCATCATTGTGGACGTTCTGCCTCTTTTCCTATGCTTTCAATGCAATTCCAGTCTACCTCCTGAAATCGGTTTCCTGCAATTCTGCCCCGCTTTCAAGTCCTCTTGGCAGCCTTACTTCAGTCTATTTTTGGACGATAGCTGTCATTTATAACTCTGCAGGTTTGTGAATTACAGTGCCCCTGAGCTCCTTGCTTCAACTCGCTTTCTTGTGACCTGACCGCAACACCGCAGGATGGCTTCAGGCCCTAATCTGGTTCCGGCCCGGCATGCTGAGCCTTTGGTTATTTCCTCTTCCTGGTGGGAAATGAGAGTTAAATTTGCCCGTCCAGACACCTCCAGCTAGTCTCTCATTGGTTCTCGCTATTCCTGTTCATCTTCCGCAGAAATTGCAAACTGGGCCAAACAGGAGGTTAAAGGGACTGACTCTCCAAGTCGGGAGAGTGTTAGTAAAGCATCTGGAATGTTGTACCCGAGTACCCGGGGAGGAAAACTAAGACATATTTGAACACGTCTCCCGTTCACATGGTTGATCATACTTGGGTTCCACATGCATGTTTTAGCTGAAGGAAGAATACCTTAAACCTGGAGAGTTAAGACCCGTGTAATGGGTACCATGCAATATGACTTCAAAGGGTCTTCATTTGCTCACCGAACCTCTCCAATCCTATCACTGCTGCGTTTATGCCCCTGTACACATGCTTGATTCTCTTTCGGAGACATAGCAATCCATAGGTTTTAAAGATACTTACTAGTCAGGTACATTCTTAGACGTTTAATATGCGGTGTTGAGTCCATTTCGTTGAGCAAGGAGTAGCTCTTGTCTATTCCATATTTGACTTAAGGAACTTTATCTGTGCTCATTTCAATCTCTGGTTTTATGCAGCACCCCAACTCACCTTTACCCTTAAGCAAGCATAAGTTGGTTTTCTAAATTTGAGACCCTGTTCTGTTCTGTAATTCAGTTCCTGTGTAGCCAAGTTTACATTCCGTGTATTACTGATATCTTATGATGTTTCTTTTTCTGTGTGACTTACTTCAGTTAGAATCATCATACCTGAATCCACTCATTGTGCTGCTTAGGGCCTGATGACACAGATTTCATTGCTGAGTGATATTGCTTTGTAAGTAAATACCACAACTTCTTTATCCATTTTTCACTTTCTGCGATGTTGAACTTGTACTGTAAACGAGGTTCTTGTAAACAGAGGCGTCCCAAACTTTGGGGTGGCTGTGTCTTTTTGATTTTAATTTCCCTAAGCTATAGGAGCATAAGTGGCAGTGCCCTAGGCTCTGTTGCTTTGTTTTTTAGATGTTTCAGGAAACACCATACACTTCTCCCAAGTGTCTGTTGGCAATTTACATCCCGCCCATCAGCATAACAAGGCTCCCAGTTCTCCATGGCCTGTCCTGCCTTTCTGGATTTTACACTTTTTTCAGATGGCCCTTTTGACCGGGGGGAAGTGAGACTTCATTGTAGTGCAGATTTCCTTTGCAAGCTTGCTTGGTTGGCCAAAAAGGGCGTATGCGTTTTTTCCTGAATATATTCAGGAAAAAACGCATACGCCCTTTTTGGCCAAGTGCATCATTGTGGACGTTCTGCCTCTTTTCCTATGCTTTCAATGCAATTCCAGTCTACCTCCTGAAATCGGTTTCCTGCAATTCTGCCCCGCTTTCAAGTCCTCTTGGCAGCCTTACTTCAGTCTATTTTTGGACGATAGTTGTCATTTATAACTCTGCAGGTTTGTGAATTACAGTGCCCCTGAGCTCCTTTCTTCAACTCGCTTTCTTTTGAGCTGGCCGCAACACCGCAGGATGGCTTCAGGCCCTAATCTGGTTCCGGTACGGCACGCTGAGCCTTTGGTTATTTCCTCTTCCTGGTGGGAAATGAGAGTTAAATTTGCCCGTCCAGACACCTCCAGCTAGCCTCTCATTGGTTCTCGCTATTCCTGTTCATCTTCCGCAGAAATTGCAAACTGGGCCAAACAGGAGGTTAAAGGGACTGACTCTCCAAGTGGGGAGAGTGTTAGTAAAGCGTCTGGAATGTTGCACCCGAGTACCAGGGGAGGAAAACTGAGACATATTTGAACACGTCTCCCGTTCACATGGTTGATCATACTCTGGGTTCCACATGCATGTTTTAGCTGAAGGAAGAATACCTTAAACCTGGAGAGTTGAGACCCGTGGAATGGGTACCGTGCAATATGACTTCAAAGGGTCTTCATTTGCTCACTGAACCTCTCCAATCCTATCACTGCTGCGTTTATGCCCCTGTACACACGCTTGATTCTCTTTTGGAGACATAGCAATCCATAGGTTTTAAGATACTTACTAGTCAGGTACATTCTTAGGCGTTTAATATGGGGTGTTGAGTCCATTTCGTTGAGCAAGGAGTAGCTCTTGTCTATTCCATATTTGGCTTAAGGAACTTTATCTGTGCTCATTTCAATCTCTGGTTTTATGCAGCACCCCAACTCACCTTTCCCCTTAAACAAGCATAAGTTGCTTTTCTAAATTAGAGACACTGTTCTGTTCTGTAATTCAGTTCCTGTGTAGCCAAGTTTACATTCCGTGTATTAGTGATATCTTATGATGTTTCTTTTTCTGTGTGACTTATTTCAGTTAGAATCATCGTACCTGAATCCACTCATTGTGCTGCTAAGGGCCTGATGACACAGATTTCATTGCTGAGTGATATTGCTTTGTAAGTAAATACCACAACTTCTTTATCCATTTTTCACTTTCTGCGATGTTGAACTTGTACTGTAAACGAGGTTCTTGTAAACACAGCCGTTCCAAACTTTGGGGTGGCTGTGTCTTTTTGATTTTAATTTCCCTAAGCTATAGGACCATAAGTGGAAGTGCCCTAGGTTCTGTTGCTTTGTTTTTTACATGTTTCAGGAAACACCATACACTTCTCCCGAGTGTCTTTTGGCAATTTACATCCCGCCCATCAGCATAACAAGGCTCCCAGTTCTCCATGGCCTGTCTTGTCTTTCTGGATTTTACACTTTTTTCAGATGGCCCTTTTGACCGGGGGGAAGTGAGACTTCATTGTAGTGCAGATTTCCTTTGCAAGCTTGCTTGGTTGGCCAAAACGGGCGTATGCGTTTTTTCCTGAATATATTCAGGAAAAAACGCATACGCCCTTTTTGGCCAAGTGCATCATTGTGGACGTTCTGCCTCTTTTCCTATGCTTTCAATGCAATTCCAGTCTACCTCCTGAAATCGGTTTCCTGCAATTCTGCCCCACTTTCAAGTCCTCTTGGCAGCCTTACTTCAGTCTATTTTTGGACGATAGCTGTCATTTATAAGTCTGCAGGTTTGTGAATTACAGTGCCCCTTAGCTCCTTTCTTCAACTCGCTTTCTTGTGACCTGGCCGCAACACCGCAGGATGGCTTCAGGCCCTAATCTGGTTCTGGCATGGCACGCTGAGCCTTTGGTTAATTCCTCTTCCTGGTGAGAAATGAGAGTTAAATTTGCCCGTCCAGACACCTCCAGCTAGTCTCTCACTGTTTCTCGCTATTCCTGTTCATCTTCCGCAGAAATTGCAAACTGGGCCAAACAGGAGGTTAAAGGGACTGACTCTCCAAGTCGGGAGAGTGTTAGTAAAGCGTCTGGAATGTTGCACCCGAGTACCAGGGGAGGAAAACTGAGACATATTTGAACACGTCTCCCGATCACATGGTTGATCATACACTAGGTTCCACATGCATGTTTTAGCTGAAGGAAGAATACCTTAAACCTGGAGAGTTGAGACCCGTGGAATGGGTACCATGCAATATGACTTCAAAGGGTCTTCATTTGCTCACCGAACCTCTCCAATCCTATCACTGCTGCGTTTATGCCCCTGTACACACGCTTGATTCTCTTTTGGAGACATAGCAATCCATAGGTTTTAAGATACTTACTAGTCAGGTACATTCTTAGGCGTTTAATATGGTGTGTTGAGTCCATTTCGTTGAGCAAGGAGTAGCTCTTGTCTATTCCATATTTGGCTTAAGGAACTTTATCTGTGCTCATTTCAATCTCTGGTTTTATGCAGCACCCCAACTCACCTTTCCCCTTAAGCAAGCATAAGTTGGTTTTCTAAATTTGAGACCCTGTTCTGTTCTGTAATTCAGTTCCTGTGTAGCCAAATTTCCATTCCGTGTATTACTGATATCTTATGATGTTTCTTTTTCTGTGTGACTTATTTCAGTTAGAATCATCATACCTGAATCCACTCATTGTGATGCTAAGGGCCTGATGACATAGATTTCATTGCTGAGTGATATTGCTTTGTAAGTAAATACCACAACTTCTTTATCCATTTTTCACTTTCTGCGATGTTGAACTTGTACTGTAAACGAGGTTCTTTTAAACAGAGGCGTCCCAAACTTTGGGGTGGCTGTGTCTTTTTGATTTTAATTTCCCTAAGCTATAGGACCATAAGTGGCAGTGCCCTAGGCTCTGTTGCTTTGTTTTTTAGATGTTTCAGGAAACACCATACACTTCTCCTGAGTGGTTGTTGGCAATTTACATCCCGCCCATCAGCATAACAAGGCTCCCAGTTCTCCATGGCCTGTCCTGCCTTTCTGGATTTTACACTTTTTTCAGATGGCCCTTTTGACCGGGGGGAAGTGAGACTTCATTGTAGTGCAGATTTCCTTTGCAAGCTTGCTTGGTTGG
This sequence comes from Delphinus delphis, assembly GCF_949987515.2. Taxonomy (NCBI): domain Eukaryota; kingdom Metazoa; phylum Chordata; class Mammalia; order Artiodactyla; family Delphinidae; genus Delphinus; species Delphinus delphis. The sequence goes on along the minus strand of NW_027192665.1, from coordinate 2,320,668 downwards.
CCAAAAAGGGCGTATGCGTTTTTTCCTGAATATATTCAGGAAAAAACGCATACGCCCTTTTTGGCCAAGTGCATCATTGTGGACGTTCTGCCTCTTTTCCTATGCTTTCAATGCAATTCCAGTCTACCTCCTGAAATCGGTTTCCTGCAATTCTGCCCCGCTTTCAAGTCCTCTTGGCAGCCTTACTTCAGTATATTTTTGGACGATAGCTGTCATTTATAACTCTGCAGGTTTGTGAATTACAGTGCCCCTGAGCTCCTTTCTTCAACTCGCTTTCTTTTGAGCTGGCCGCAACACCGCAGGATGGCTTCAGGCCCTAATCTGGTTCCGGTACGGCACGCTGAGCCTTTGGTTATTTCCTCTTCCTGTTGGGAAATGAGAGTTAAATTTGCCCGTCCAGACACCTCCAGCTAGCCTCTCATTGGTTCTCGCTATTCCTGTTCATCTTCCGCAGAAATTGCAAACTGTGCCAAACAGGAGGTTAAAGGCGCTGACTCTCCAAGTGGGGAGAGTGTTAGTAAAGCGTCTGGAATGTTGCACCCGAGTACCAGGGGAGGAAAACTGAGACATATTTGAACACGTCTCCCGATCACATGGTTGATCATACTCTGGGTTCCACATGCATGTTTTATCTGAAGGAAGAATACCTAAAACCTGGGTAGTTGAAACCCGTGGAATGGGTACCATGCAATATGACTTCAAAGGGTCTTCATTTGCTCACCGAACCTCTCCAATCCTATCACTGCTGCATTTATGCCCCTGTACACATGCTTGATTCTCTTTCGGAGACATAGCAATCCATAGGTTTTAAGATACTTACTAGTCATGTACATTCTTAGGCGTTTAATATGCGGTGTTGAGTCCATTTCGTTGAGCAAGGAGTAGCTCTTGTCTATTCCATATTTGACTTAAGGAACTTTATCTGTGCTCATTTCAATCTCTGGTTTTATGCAGCACCCCAACTCACCTTTACCCTTAAGCAAGCATAAGTTGGTTTTCTAAATTTGAGACCCTGTTCTGTTCTGTAATTCAGTTCCTGTGTAGCCAAGTTTACATTCCGTGTATTACTGATATCTTATGATGTTTCTTTTTCTGTGTGGCTTACTTCAGTTAGAATCATCATACCTGAATCCACTCATTGTGCTGCTAAGGGCCTGATGACACAGATTTCATTGCTGAGTGATATTGCTTTGTAAGTAAATACCACAACTTCTTTATCCATTTTTCACTTTCTGCAATGTTGAACTTGTACTGTAAACGAGGTTCTTGTAAACAGAGCCGTTCCAAACTTTGGGGTGGCTGTGTCTTTTTGATTTTAATTTCCCTAAGCTATAGGACCATAAGTGGAAGTGCCCTAGGTTCTGTTGCTTTGTTTTTTAGATGTTTCAGGAAACACCATATACTTCTCCCGAGTGGTTGTTGGCAATTTACATCCCGCCCATCAGCATAACAAGGCTCCCAGTTCTCCATGGCCTGTCCTGCCTTTCTGGATTTTACACTTTTTTCAGATGGCCCTTTTGACCAGGGGGAAGTGAGACTTCATTGTAGTGCAGATTTCCTTTGCAAGCTTGCTTGGTTGGCCAAAAAGGGCGTATGCGTTTTTTCCTGAATATATTCAGGAAAAAACGCATACGCCCTTTTTGGCCAAGTGCATCATTGTGGACGTTCTGCCTCTTTTCCTATGCTTTCAATGCAATTCCAGTCTACCTCCTGAAATCGGTTTCCTGCAATTCTGCCCCGCTTTCAAGTCCTCTTGGCAGCCTTACTTCAGTCTATTTTTGGACGATAGCTGTCATTTATAACTCTGCAGGTTTGTGAATTACAGTGCCCCTGAGCTCCTTTCTTCAACTCGCTTTCTTGTGACCTGGCAGCAACACCGCAGGATGGCTTCAGGCCCTAATCTGGTTCCGGTACGGCACGCTGAGCCTTTGGTTATTTCCTCTTCCTGGTGGGAAATGAGAGTTAAATTTGCCCGTCCAGACACCTCCAGCTAGCCTCTCATTGGTTCTCGCTATTCCTGTTCATCTTCCGCAGAAATTGCAAACTGGGCCAAACAGGAGGTTAAAGGCGCTGACTCTCCAAGTGTGGAGAGTGTTAGTAAAGCGTCTGGAATGTTGCACCCGAGTACCAGGGGAGGAAAACTGAGACATATTTGAACACGTCTCCCGTTCACATGGTTGATCATACTTGGGTTCCACATGCATGTTTTAGCTGAAGGAAGAATACCTAAAACCTGGGTAGTTGAAACCCGTGGAATGGGTACCATGCAATATGACTTCAAAGGGTCTTCATTTGCTCACCGAACCTCTCCAATCCTATCACTGCTGCGTTTATGCCCCTGTACACATGCTTGATTCTCTTTCAGAGACATAGCAATCCATAGGTTTTAAGATACTTACTAGTCAGGTACATTCTTAGGCGTTTAATATGCGGTGTTGAGTCCATTTCGTTGAGCAAGGAGTAGCTCTTGTCTATTCCATATTTGGCTTAAGGAACTTTATCTGTGCTCATTTGAATCTCTGGTTTTATGCAGCAACCCAACTCACCTTTCCCCTTAAGCAAGCATAAGTTGGTTTTCTAAATTTGAGACCCTGTTCCGTTTTGGAATTCAGTTCCTGTGTAGCCAAGTTTACATTCCGTGTATTAGTGATATCTTATGATGTTTCTTTTTCTGTGTGACTTATTTCAGTTAGAACCATCATACCTGAATCCACTCATTGTGATGCTAAGGGCCTGATGACACAGATTTCATTGGTGAGTGATATTGCTTTGTAAGTAAATACCACAAGTTCTTTATCCATTTTTCACTTTCTGCGATGTTGAACTTGTACTGTAAACGAGGTTCTTGTAAACAGAGCCATTCCAAACTTTGAGGTGGCTGTGTCTTTTTGATTTTAATTTCCCTAAGTTATAGGACCATAAGTGGAAGTGCCCTAGGCTCTGTTGCTTTGTTTTTTAGATGTTTCAGGAAACACCATACACTTCTCCCAAGTGTCTGTTGGCAATTTACATCCCGCCCATCAGCATAACAAGGCTCCCAGTTCTCAATGGCCTGTTGCCTTTCTGGATTTTACACTTTTTTCAGATGGCCCTTTTGACCGGGGGGAAGTGAGACTTCATTGTAGTGCAGATTTCCTTTGCAAGCTTGCTTGGTTGGCCAAAAAGGGCGTATGCGTTTTTTCCTGAATATATTCAGGAAAAAACGCATACGCCCTTTTTGGCCAAGTGCATCATTGTGGACGTTCTGCCTCTTTTCCTATGCTTTCAATGCAATTCCAGTCTACCTCCTGAAATCGGTTTCCTGCAATTCTGCCCCGCTTTCAAGTCCTCTTGGCAGCCTTACTTCAGTCTATTTTTGGACGATAGCTGTCATTTATAAGTCTGCAGGTTTGTGAATTACAGTGCCCCTGAGCTCCTTGCTTCAACTCGCTTTCTTGTGACCTGACCGCAACACCGCAGGATGGCTTCAGGCCCTAATCTGGTTCCGGCCCGGCATGCTGAGCCTTTGGTTATTTCCTCTTCCTGGTGGGAAATGAGAGTTAAATTTGCCCGTCCAGACACCTCCAGCTAGTCTCTCATTGGTTCTCGCTATTCCTGTTCATCTTCCGCAGAAATTGCAAACTGGGCCAAACAGGAGGTTAAAGGGACTGACTCTCCAAGTCGGGAGAGTGTTAGTAAAGCGTCTGGAATGTTGTACCCGAGTACCCGGGGAGGAAAACTGAGACATATTTGAACACGTCTCCCGTTCACATGGTTGATCATACTTGGGTTCCACATGCATGTTTTAGCTGAAGGAAGAATACCTTAAACCTGGAGAGTTAAGACCCGTGTAATGGGTACCATGCAATATGACTTCAAAGGGTCTTCATTTGCTCACCGAACCTCTCCAATCCTATCACTGCTGCGTTTATGCCCCTGTACACATGCTTGATTCTCTTTCGGAGATATAGCAATCCATAGGTTTTAAAGATACTTACTAGTCAGGTACATTCTTAGGCGTTTAATATGGGGTGTTGAGTCCATTTCGTTGAGCAAGGAGTAGCTCTTGTCTATTCCATATTTGACTTAAGGAACTTTATCTGTGCTCATTTCAATCTCTGGTTTTATGCAGCACCCCAACTCACCTTTACCCTTAAGCAAGCATAAGTTGGTTTTCTAAATTTGAGACCCTGTTCTGTTCTGTAATTCAGTTCCTGTGTAGCCAAGTTTACATTCCGTGTATTACTGATATCTTATGATGTTTCTTTTTCTGTGTGACTTACTTCAGTTAGAATCATCATACCTGAATCCACTCATTGTGCTGCTAAGGGCCTGATGACACAGATTTCATTGCTGAGTGATATTGCTTTGTAAGTAAATACCACAACTTCTTTATCCATTTTTCACTTTCTGCGATGTTGAACTTGTACTGTAAACGAGGTTCTTGTAAACAGAGGTGTCCCAAACTTTGGGGTGGCTGTGTCTTTTTGATTTTAATTTCCCTAAGCTATAGGACCATAAGTGGCAGTGCCCTAGGCTCTGTTGCTTTGTTTTTTAGATGTTTCAGGAAACACCATACACTTCTCCCGAGTGTCTGTTGGCAATTTACATCCCGCCCATCAGCATAACAAGGCTCCCAGTTCTCCATGGCCTGTCCTGCCTTTCTGGATTTTACACTTTTTTCAGATGGCCCTTTTGACCGGGGGGAAGTGAGACTTCATTGTAGTGCAGATTTCCTTTGCAAGCTTGCTTGGTTGGCCAAAAAGGGCGTATGCGTTTTTTCCTGAATATATTCAGGAAAAAACGCATACGCCCTTTTTGGCCAAGTGCATCATTGTGGACGTTCTGCCTCTTTTCCTATACTTTCAATGCAATTCCAGTCTACCTCCTGAAATCGGTTTCCTGCAATTCTGCCCGCTTTCAAGTCCCTCTTGGCAGCCTTACTTCAGTCTATTTTTGGACGATAGCTGTCATTTATAAATCTGCAGGTTTGTGAATTACAGTGCCCCTGAGCTCCTTTCTTCAACTCGCTTTCTTTTGAGCTGGCCGCAACACCGCAGGATGGCTTCAGGCCCTAATCTGGTTCCGGTACGGCACGCTGAGCCTTTGGTTATTTCCTCTTCCTGGTGGGAAATGAGAGTTAAATTTGCCCGTCCAGACACCTCCAGCTAGTCTCTCATTGGTTCTCGCTATTCCTGTTCATCTTCCGCAGAAATTGCAAACTGGGCCAAACAGGAGGTTAAAGGCGCTGACTCTCCAAGTGGGGAGAGTATTAGTAAAGGGTCCGGAATGTTGCACCCGAGTACCAGGGGGGGAAAACTGAGACATATTTGAACACGTCTCCCGTTCACATGGTTGATCATACTTGGGTTCCACATGCATGTTTTAGCTGAAGGAAGAATACCTTAAACCTGGAGAGTTGAGACCCGTGGAATGGGTACCATGCAATATGACTTCAAAGGGTCTTCATTTGCTCACCGAACCTCTCCAATCCTATCACTGCTGCGTTTATGCCCCTGTACACACGCTTGATTCTCTTTTGGAAACATAGCAATCCATAGGTTTTAAGATACTTACTAGTCAGGTACATTCTTAGGCGTTTAATATGCGGTGTTGAGACCATTTCGTTGAGCAAGGAGTAGCTCTTGTCTATTCCATATTTGGCTTAAGGAACTTTATCTGTGCTCATTTCAATCTCTGCTTTTATGCAGCACCCCAACTCACCTTTACCCTTAAGCAAGCATAAGTTGGTTTTCTAAATTTGAGACCCTGTTCTGTTCTGTAATTCAGTTCCTGTGTAGCCAAGTTTACATTCCGTGTATTACTGATATCTTATGATGTTTCTTTTCTGTGTGACTTATTTCAGTTAGAATCATCATACCTGAATCCACTCATTGTGCTGCTACGGGCCTGATGACACAGATTTCATTGCTGAGTGATATTGCTTTGTAAGTAAATACCACAACTTCTTTATCCATTTTTCACTTTCTGCGATGTTGAACTTGTACTGTAAACGAGGTTCTTGTAAACAGAGCCGTTCCAAACTTTGGGGTGGCTGTGTCTTTTTGATTTTAATTTCCCTAAGCTATAGGACCATAAGTGGCAGTGCCCTAGGCTCTGTTGCTTTGTTTTTTAGATGTTTCAGGAAACACCATACACTTCTCCCGAGTGGTTGTTGGCAATTTACATCCCGCCCATCAGCATAACAAGGCTCCCAGTTCTCCATGGCCTGTCCTGCCTTTCTGGATTTTACACTTTTTTCAGATGGCCCTTTTGACCGGGGGGAAGTGAGACTTCATTGTAGTGCAGATTTCCTTTGCAAGCTTGCTTGGTTGGCCAAAAAGGGCGTATGCGTTTTTTCCTGAATATATTCAGGAAAAAACGCATACGCCCTTTTTGGCCAAGTGCATCATTGTGGACGTTCTGCCTCTTTTCCTATGCTTTCAATGCAATTCCAGTCTACCTCCTGAAATCGGTTTCCTGCAATTCTGCCCCGCTTTCAAGTCCTCTTGGCAGCCTTACTTCAGTCTATTTTTGGACGATAGCTGTCATTTATAACTCTGCAGGTTTGTGAATTACAGTGCCCCTGAGCTCCTTTCTTCAACTCGCTTTCTTTTGAGCTGGCCGCAACACCGCAGGATGGCTTCAGGCCCTAATCTGGTTCCGGTACGGCACGCTGAGCCTTTGGTTATTTCCTCTTCCTGGTGGGAAATGAGAGTTAAATTCGCCCGTCCAGACACCTCCAGCTAGCCTCTCATTGGTTCTCGCTATTCCTGTTCATCTTCCGCAGAAATTGCAAACTGTGCCAAACAGGAGGTTAAAGGCGCTGACTCTCCAAGTGGGGAGAGTGTTAGTAAAGCGTCTGGAATGTTGCACCCGAGTACCAGGGGAGGAAAACTGAGACATATTTGAACACGTCTCCCGATCACATGGTTGATCATACTCTGGGTTCCTCATGCATGTTTTATCTGAAGGAAGAATACCTAAAACCTGGGTAGTTGAAACCCGTGGAATGGGTACCATGCAATATGACTTCAAAGGGTCTTCATTTGCTCACCGAACCTCTCCAATCCTATCACTGCTGCATTTATGCCCCTGTACACATGCTTGATTCTCTTTCGGAGACATAGCAATCCATAGGTTTTAAGATACTTACTAGTCATGTACATTCTTAGGCGTTTAATATGCGGTGTTGAGTCCATTTCGTTGAGCAAGGAGTAGCTCTTGTCTATTCCATATTTGACTTAAGGAACTTTATCTGTGCTCATTTCAATCTCTGGTTTTATGCAGCACCCCAACTCACCTTTACCCTTAAGCAAGCATAAGTTGGTTTTCTAAATTTGAGACCCTGTTCTGTTCTGTAATTCAGTTCCTGTGTAGCCAAGTTTACATTCCGTGTATTACTGATATCTTATGATGTTTCTTTTTCTGTGTGGCTTACTTCAGTTAGAATCATCATAGCTGAATCCACTCATTGTGCTGCTAAGGGCCTGATGACACAGATTTCATTGCTGAGTGATATTGCTTTGTAAGTAAATACCACAACTTCTTTATCCATTTTTCACTTTCTGCGATGTTGAACTTGTACTGTAAACGAGGTTCTTGTAAACAGAGCCATTCCAAACTTTGGGGTGGCTGTGTCTTTTTGATTTTAATTTCCCTAAGCTATAGGACCATAAGTGGAAGTGCCCTAGGCTCTGTTGCTTTGTTTTTTAGATGTTTCAGGAAACACCATACACTTCTCCCAAGTGTCTGTTGGCAATTTACATCCCGCCCATCAGCATAACAAGGCTCCCAGTTCTCCATGGCCTGTCCTGCCTTTCTGGATTTTACACTTTTTTCAGATGGCCCTTTTGACCGGGGGGAAGTGAGACTTCATTGTAGTGCAGATTTCCTTTGCAAGCTTGCTTGGTTGGCCAAAAAGGGCGTATGCGTTTTTTCCTGAATATATTCAGGAAAAAACGCATACGCCCTTTTTGGCCAAGTGCATCATTGTGGACGTTCTGCCTCTTTTCCTATGCTTTCAATGCAATTCCAGTCTACCTCCTGAAATCGGTTTCCTGCAATTCTGCCCCGCTTTCAAGTCCTCTTGGCAGCCTTACTTCAGTCTATTTTTGGACGATAGCTGTCATTTATAACTCTGCAGGTTTGTGAATTACAGTGCCCCTGAGCTCCTTTCTTCAACTCGCTTTCTTTTGAGCTGGCCGCAACACTGCAGGATGGCTTCAGGCCCTAATCTGGTTCCGGTACGGCACGCTGAGCCTTTGGTTATTTCCTCTTCCTGGTGGGAAATGAGAGTTAAATTTGCCCGTCCAGACACCTCCAGCTAGCCTCTCATTGGTTCTCGCTATTCCTGTTCATCTTCCGCAGAAATTGCAAACTGGGCCAAACAGGAGGTTAAAGGCGCTGACTCTCCAAGTGGGGAGAGTGTTAGTAAAGCGTCTGGAATGTTGCACCCGAGTACCACGGGAGGAAAACTGAGACATATTTGAACACGTCTCCCGTTCACATGGTTGATCATACTTGGGTTCCACATGCATGTTTTAGCTGAAGGAAGAATACCTAAAACCTGGGTAGTTGAAACCCGTGGAATGGGTACCATGCAATATGACTTCAAAGGGTCTTCATTTGCTCACCGAACCTCTCCAATCCTATCACTGCTGCGTTTATGCCCCTGTACACATGCTTGATTCTCTTTCGGAGACATAGCAATCCATAGGTTTTAAGATACTTACTAGTCAGGTACATTCTTAGGCGTTTAATATGCGGTGTTGAGTCCATTTCGTTGAGCAAGGAGTAGCTCTTGTCTATTCCATATTTGGCTTAAGGAACTTTATCTGTGCTCATTTGAATCTCTGGTTTTATGCAGCAACCCAACTCACCTTTCCCCTTAAGCAAGCATAAGTTGGTTTTCTAAATTTGAGACCCTGTTCCGTTTTGGAATTCAGTTCCTGTGTAGCCAAGTTTACATTCCGTGTATTAGTGATATCTTATGATGTTTCTTTTTCTGTGTGACTTATTTCAGTTAGAACCATCATACCTGAATCCACTCATTGTGATGCTAAGGGCCTGATGACACAGATTTCATTGCTGAGTGATATTGCTTTGTAAGTAAATACCACAAGTTCTTTATCCATTTTTCACTTTCTGCGATGTTGAACTTGTACTGTAAACGAGGTTCTTGTAAACAGAGCCATTCCAAACTTTGAGGTGGCTGTGTCTTTTTGATTTTAATTTCCCTAAGTTATAGGACCATAAGTGGAAGTGCCCTAGGCTCTGTTGCTTTGTTTTTTAGATGTTTCAGGAAACACCATACACTTCTCCCAAGTGTCTGTTGGCAATTTACATCCCGCCCATCAGCATAACAAGGCTCCCAGTTCTCAATGGCCTGTTGCCTTTCTGGATTTTACACTTTTTTCAGATGGCCCTTTTGACCGGGGGGAAGTGAGACTTCATTGTAGTGCAGATTTCCTTTGCAAGCTTGCTTGGTTGGCCAAAAAGGGCGTATGCGTTTTTTCCTGAATATATTCAGGAAAAAACGCATACGCCCTTTTTGGCCAAGTGCATTATTGTGGACGTTCTGCCTCTTTTCCTATGCTTTCAATGCATTTCCAGTCTACCTCCTGAAATCGGTTTCCTGCAATTCTGCCCCGCTTTCAAGTCCTCTTGGCAGCCTTACTTCAGTCTATTTTTGGACGATAGCTGTCATTTATAACTCTGCAGGTTTGTGAATTACAGTGCCCCTGAGCTCCTTGCTTCAACTCGCTTTCTTGTGACCTGACCGCAACACCGCAGGATGGCTTCAGGCCCTAATCTGGTTCCGGCCCGGCATGCTTAGCCTTTGGTTATTTCCTCTTCCTGGTGGGAAATGAGAGTTAAATTTGCCCGTCCAGACACCTCCAGCTAGTCTCTCATTGGTTCTCGCTATTCCTGTTCATCTTCCGCAGAAATTGCAAACTGGGCCAAACAGGAGGTTAAAGGGACTGACTCTCCAAGTGGGGAGAGTGTTAGTAAAGCGTCTGGAATGTTGTACCCGAGTACCCGGGGAGGAAAACTGAGACATATTTGAACACGTCTCCCGTTCACATGGTTGATCATACTTGGGTTCCACATGCATGTTTTAGCTGAAGGAAGAATACCTTAAACCTGGAGAGTTAAGACCCGTGTAATGGGTACCATGCAATATGACTTCAAAGGGTCTTCATTTGCTCACCGAACCTCTCCAATCCTATCACTGCTGCGTTTATGCCCCTGTACACATGCTTGATTCTCTTTCGGAGACATAGCAATCCATAGGTTTTAAAGATACTTACTAGTCAGGTACATTCTTAGGCGTTTAATATGCGGTGTTGAGTCCATTTCGTTGAGCAAGGAGTAGCTCTTGTCTATTCCATATTTGACTTAAGGAACTTTATCTGTGCTCATTTCAATCTCTGGTTTTATGCAGCACCCCAACTCACCTTTACCCTTAAGCAAGCATAAGTTGGTTTTCTAAATTTGAGACCCTGTTCTGTTCTGTAATTCAGTTCCTGTGTAGCCAAGTTTACATTCCGTGTATTACTGATATCTTATGATGTTTCTTTTTCTGTGTGACTTATTTCAGATAGAATCATCATACCTGAATCCACTCATTGTGCTGCTAAGGGCCTGATGACACAGATTTCATTGCTGAGTGATATTGCTTTGTAAGTAAATACCACAACTTCTTTATCCATTTTTCACTTTCTGCGATGTTGAACTTGTACTGTAAACGAGGTTCTTGTAAACAGAGGCGTCCCAAACTTTGGGGTGGCTGTGTCTTTTTGATTTTAATTTCCCTAAGCTATAGGACCATAAGTGGCAGTGCCCTAGGCTCTGTTGCTTTGTTTTTTAGATGTTTCAGGAAACACCATACACTTCTCCCGAGTGGTTGTTGGCAATTTACATCCCGCCCATCAGCATAACAAGGCTCCCAGTTCTCCATGGCCTGTCCTGCCTTTCTGGATTTTACACTTTTTTCAGATGGCCCTTTTGACCGGGGGGAAGTGAGACTTCATTGTAGTGCAGATTTCCTTTGCAAGCTTGCTTGGTTGGCCAAAAAGGGCGTATGCGTTTTTTCCTGAATATATTCAGGAAAAAACGCATACGCCCTTTTTGGCCAAGTGCATCATTGTGGACGTTCTGCCTCTTTTCCTATGCTTTCAATGCAATTCCAGTCTACCTCCTGAAATCGGTTTCCTGCAATTCTGCCCCGCTTTCAAGTCCTCTTGGCAGCCTTACTTCAGTATATTTTTGGACGATAGCTGTCATTTATAACTCTGCAGGTTTGTGAATTACAGTGCCCCTGAGCTCCTTTCTTCAACTCGCTTTCTTTTGAGCTGGCCGCAACACCGCAGGATGGCTTCAGGCCCTAATCTGGTTCCGGAACGGCACGCTGAGCCTTTGGTTATTTCCTCTTCCTGTTGGGAAATCAGAGTTAAATTTGCCCGTCCAGACACCTCCAGCTAGTCTCTCATTGGTTCTCGCTATTCCTGTTCATCTTCCGCAGAAATTTCAAACTGGGCCAAACAGGAGGTTAAAGGCGCTGACTCTCCAAGTGGGGAGAGTATTAGTAAATCGTCCGGAATGTTGCACCCGAGTACCAGGGGAGGAAAACTGAGACATATTTGAACACGTCTCCCGTTCACATGGTTGATCATACTTGGGTTCCACATGCATGTTTTAGCTGAAGGAAGAATACCTTAAACCTGGAGAGTTGAGACCCGTGGAATGGGTACCATGCAATATGACTTCAAAGGGTCTTCATTTGCTCACCGAACCTCTCCAATCCTATCACTGCTGCATTTATGCCCCTGTACACACGCTTGATTCTCTTTTGGAAACATAGCAATCCATAGGTTTTAAGATACTTACTAGTCAGGTACATTCTTAGGCGTTTAATATGGTGTGTTGAGTCCATTTCGTTGAGCAAGGAGTAGCTCTTGTCTATTCCATATTTGGCTTAAGGAACTTTATCTGTGCTCATTTCAATCTCTGGTTTTATGCAGCACCCCAACTCACCTTTCCCCTTAAGCAAGCATAAGTTGGTTTTCTAAATTTGAGACCCTGTTCTGTTCTGTAATTCAGTTCCTGTGTAGCCAAGTTTACATTCCGTGTATTACTGATATCTTATGATGTTTCTTTTCTGTGTGACTTATTTCAGTTAGAATCATCATACCTGAATCCACTCATTGTGATGCTACGGGCCTGATGACACAGATTTCATTGCTGAGTGATATTGCTTTGTAAGTAAATACCACAACTTCTTTATCCATTTTTCACTTTCTGCGATGTTGAACTTGTACTGTAAACGAGGTTCTTGTAAACAGAGCCGTTCCAAACTTTGGGGTGGCTGTGTCTTTTTGATTTTAATTTCCCTAAGCTATAGGACCATAAGTGGCAGTGCCCTAGGCTCTGTTGCTTTGTTTTTTAGATGTTTCAGGAAACACCATACACTTCTCCCGAGTGGTTGTTGGCAATTTACATCCCGCCCATCAGCATAACAAGGCTCCCAGTTCTCCATGGCCTGTCCTGCCTTTCTGGATTTTACACTTTTTTCAGATGGCCCTTTTGACCGGGGGGAAGTGAGACTTCATTGTAGTGCAGATTTCCTTTGCAAGCTTGCTTGGTTGGCCAAAAAGGGCGTATGCGTTTTTTCCTGAATATATTCAGGAAAAAACGCATACGCCCTTTTTGGCCAAGTGCATCATTGTGGACGTTCTGCCTCTTTTCCTATGCTTTCAATGCAATTCCAGTCTACCTCCTGAAATCGGTTTCCTGCAATTCTGCCCCGCTTTCAAGTCCTCTTGGCAGCCTTACTTCAGTCTATTTTTGGATGATAGCTGTCATTTATAACTCTGCAGGTTTGTGAATTACAGTGCCCCTGAGCTCCTTTCTTCAACTCGCTTTCTTTTGAGCTGGCCGCAACACCGCAGGATGGCTTCAGGCCCTAATCTGGTTCCGGTACGGCACGCTGAGCCTTTGGTTATTTCCTCTTCCTGTTGGGAAATGAGAGTTAAATTTGCCCGTCCAGACACCTCCAGCTAGTCTCTCATTGGTTCTCGCTATTCCTGTTCATCTTCCGCAGAAATTTCAAACTGGGCCAAACAGGAGGTTAAAGGCGCTGACTCTCCAAGTCGGGAGAGTATTAGTAAATCGTCCGGAATGTTGCACCCGAGTACCAGGGGAGGAAAACTGAGACATATTTGAACACGTCTCCCGTTCACATGGTTGATCATACTTGGGTTCCACATGCATGTTTTAGCTGAAGGAAGAATACCTTAAACCTGGAGAGTTGAGACCCGTGGAATGGGTACCATGCAATATGACTTCAAAGGGTCTTCATTTGCTCACCGAACCTCTCCAATCCTATCACTGCTGCATTTATGCCCCTGTACACACGCTTGATTCTCTTTTGGAAACATAGCAATCCATAGGTTTTAAGATACTTACTAGTCAGGTACATTCTTAGGCGTTTAATATGGTGTGTTGAGTCCATTTCGTTGAGCAAGGAGTAGCTCTTGTCTATTCCATATTTGGCTTAAGGAACTTTATCTGTGCTCATTTCAATCTCTGCTTTTATGCAGCACCCCAACTCACCTTTCCCCTTAAGCAAGCATAAGTTGGTTTTCTAAATTTGAGACCCTGTTCTGTTCTGTAATTCAGTTCCTGTGTAGCCAAGTTTACATTCCGTGTATTACTGATATCTTATGATGTTTCTTTTCTGTGTGACTTATTTCAGTTAGAATCATCATACCTGAATCCACTCATTGTGCTGCTACGGGCCTGATGACACAGATTTCATTGCTGAGTGATATTGCTTTGTAAGTAAATACCACAACTTCTTTATCCATTTTTCACTTTCTGCGATGTTGAACTTGTACTGTAAACGAGGTTCTTGTAAACAGAGCCATTCCAAACTTTGAGGTGGCTGTGTCTTTTTGATTTTAATTTCCCTAAGTTATAGGACCATAAGTGGAAGTGCCCTAGGCTCTGTTGCTTTGTTTTTTAGATGTTTCAGGAAACACCATACACTTCTCCCAAGTGTCTGTTGGCAATTTACATCCCGCCCATCAGCATAACAAGGCTCCCAGTTCTCAATGGCCTGTTGCCTTTCTGGATTTTACACTTTTTTCAGATGGCCCTTTTGACCGGGGGGAAGTGAGACTTCATTGTAGTGCAGATTTCCTTTGCAAGCTTGCTTGGTTGGCCAAAAAGGGCGTATGCGTTTTTTCCTGAATATATTCAGGAAAAAACGCATACGCCCTTTTTGGCCAAGTGCATTATTGTGGACGTTCTGCCTCTTTTCCTATGCTTTCAATGCATTTCCAGTCTACCTCCTGAAATCGGTTTCCTGCAATTCTGCCCCGCTTTCAAGTCCTCTTGGCAGCCTTACTTCAGTCTATTTTTGGACGATAGCTGTCATTTATAACTCTGCAGGTTTGTGAATTACAGTGCCCCTGAGCTCCTTGCTTCAACTCGCTTTCTTGTGACCTGACCGCAACACCGCAGGATGGCTTCAGGCCCTAATCTGGTTCCGGCCCGGCATGCTGAGCCTTTGGTTATTTCCTCTTCCTGGTGGGAAATGAGAGTTAAATTTGCCCGTCCAGACACCTCCAGCTAGTCTCTCATTGGTTCTCGCTATTCCTGTTCATCTTCCGCAGAAATTGCAAACTGGGCCAAACAGGAGGTTAAAGGGACTGACTCTCCAAGTGGGGAGAGTGTTAGTAAAGCGTCTGGAATGTTGTACCCGAGTACCCGGGGAGGAAAACTGAGACATATTTGAACACGTCTCCCGTTCACATGGTTGATCATACTTGGGTTCCACATGCATGTTTTAGCTGAAGGAAGAATACCTTAAACCTGGAGAGTTAAGACCCGTGTAATGGGTACCATGCAATATGACTTCAAAGGGTCTTCATTTGCTCACCGAACCTCTCCAATCCTATCACTGCTGCGTTTATGCCCCTGTACACATGCTTGATTCTCTTTCGGAGATATAGCAATCCATAGGTTTTAAAGATACTTACTAGTCAGGTACATTCTTAGGCGTTTAATATGCGGTGTTGAGTCCATTTCGTTGAGCAAGGAGTAGCTCTTGTCTATTCCATATTTGACTTAAGGAACTTTATCTGTGCTCATTTCAATCTCTGGTTTTATGCAGCACCCCAACTCACCTTTACCCTTAAGCAAGCATAAGTTGGTTTTCTAAATTTGAGACCCTGTTCTGTTCTGTAATTCAGTTCCTGTGTAGCCAAGTTTACATTCCGTGTATTACTGATATCTTATGATGTTTCTTTTTCTGTGTGACTTATTTCAGATAGAATCATCATACCTGAATCCACTCATTGTGCTGCTAAGGGCCTGATGACACAGATTTCATTGCTGAGTGATATTGCTTTGTAAGTAAATACCACAACTTCTTTATCCATTTTTCACTTTCTGCGATGTTGAACTTGTACTGTAAACGAGGTTCTTGTAAACAGAGGCGTCCCAAACTTTGGGGTGGCTGTGTCTTTTTGATTTTAATTTCCCTAAGCTATAGGACCATAAGTGGCAGTGCCCTAGGCTCTGTTGCTTTGTTTTTTAGATGTTTCAGGAAACACCATACACTTCTCCCGAGTGGTTGTTGGCAATTTACATCCCGCCCATCAGCATAACAAGGCTCCCAGTTCTCCATGGCCTGTCCTGCCTTTCTGGATTTTACACTTTTTTCAGATGGCCCTTTTGACCGGGGGGAAGTGAGACTTCATTGTAGTGCAGATTTCCTTTGCAAGCTTGCTTGGTTGGCCAAAAAGGGCGTATGCGTTTTTTCCTGAATATATTCAGGAAAAAACGCATACGCCCTTTTTGGCCAAGTGCATCATTGTGGACGTTCTGCCTCTTTTCCTATGCTTTCAATGCAATTCCAGTCTACCTCCTGAAATCGGTTTCCTGCAATTCTGCCCCGCTTTCAAGTCCTCTTGGCAGCCTTACTTCAGTCTATTTTTGGACGATAGCTGTCATTTATAACTCTGCAGGTTTGTGAATTACAGTGCCCCTGAGCTCCTTTCTTCAACTCGCTTTCTTTTGAGCTGGCCGCAACACCGCAGGATGGCTTCAGGCCCTAATCTGGTTCCGGAACGGCACGCTGAGCCTTTGGTTATTTCCTCTTCCTGTTGGGAAATGAGAGTTAAATTTGCCTGTCCAGACACCTCCAGCTAGTCTCTCATTGGTTCTCGCTATTCCTGTTCATCTTCCGCAGAAATTGCAAACTGTGCCAAACAGGAGGTTAAAGGCGCTGACTCTCCAAGTGGGGAGAGTGTTAGTAAAGCGTCTGGAATGTTGCACCCGAGTACCAGGGGAGGAAAACTGAGACATATTTGAACACGTCTCCCGATCACATGGTTGATCATACTCTGGGTTCCACATGCATGTTTTAGCTGAAAGAAGAATACCTAAAACCTGGGTAGTTGAAACCCGTGGAATGGGTACCATGCAATATGACTTCAAAGGGTCTTCATTTGCTCACCGAACCTCTCCAATCCTATCACTGCTGCGTTTATGCCCCTGTACACATGCTTGATTCTCTTTCGGAGACATAGCAATCCATAGGTTTTAAGATACTTACTAGTCAGGTACATTCTTAGGCGTTTAATATGCGGTGTTGAGTCCATTTCGTTGAGCAAGGAGTAGCTCTTGTCTATTCCATATTCGGCTTAAGGAACTTTATCTGTGCTCATTTCAATCTCTGGTTTTATGCAGCACCCCAACTCACCTTTCCCCTTAAGCAAGCATAAGTTGGTTTTCTAAATTTGAGAAACTGTTCTGTTTTGGAATTCTGTTCCTGTGTAGACAAGTTTACATTCCGTGTATTAGTGATATCTTATGATGTTTCTTTTTCTGTGTGACTTATTTCAGTTAGAATCATCATACCTGAATCCACTCATTATGCTGCTACGGGCCTGATGACATAGATTTCATTGCTGAGTGATACTGCATTGTACGTAAGTACCACAAGTTCTTTATCCATTTTGCACTTTCTGCAATGTTGAACTTGTACTGTAAACGAGGTTCTTGTAAACAGAGCCGTTCCAAACTTTGGGGTGGCTGTGTCTTTTTGATTTTAATTTCCCTAAACTATAGGACCATAAGTGGAAGTGCCCTAGGCTCTGTTGCTTTGTTTTTTAGATGTTTCAGGAAACACCATACACTTCTCCCGAGTGGTTGTTGGCAATTTACATCCCGCCCATCAGCATAACAAGGCTCCCAGTTCTCCATGGCCTGTCCTGCCTTTCTGGATTTTACACTTTTTTCAGATGGCCCTTTTGACCGGGGGGAAGTGAGACTTCATTGTAGTGCAGATTTCCTTTGCAAGCTTGCTTGGTTGGCCAAAAAGGGCGTATGCGTTTTTTCCTGAATATATTCAGGAAAAAACGCATACGCCCTTTTTGGCCAAGTGCATCATTGTGGACGTTCTGCCTCTTTTCCTATGCTTTCAATGCAATTCCAGTCTACCTCCTGAAATCGGTTTCCTGCAATTCTGCCCTGCTTTCAAGTCCTCTTGGCAGCCTTACTTCAGTCTATTTTTGGACGATACCTGTCATTTATAACTCTGCAGGTTTGTGCATTACAGTGCCCCTGAGCTCCTTTCTTCAACTTGCTTTCTTGTGACCTGGCCGCAACACCGCAGGATGGCTTCAGGACCTAATCTGGTTCCGGCATGGCACGCTGAGCCTTTGGTTATTTCCTTTTCCTGGTGGGAAATGAGAGTTAAATTTGCCCGTCCAGACACCTCCAGCTACTCTCTCATTGGTTCTCGCTATTCCTGTTCATCTTCCGCAGAAATTGCAAACTGGGCCAAACAGGAGGTTAAAGGCGCTGACTCTCCAAGTGGGGGGAGTGTTAGTAAAGCGTCTGGAATGTTGCACCCGAGTACCAGGGGAGGAAAACTGAGACATATTTGAACACGTCTCCCGTTCACATGGTTGATCATACTTGGGTTCCACATGCATGTTTTAGCTGAAGGAAGAATACCTTAAACCTGGAGAGTTAAGACCCGTGTAATGGGTACCATGCAATATGACTTCAAAGGGTCTTCATTTGCTCACCGAACCTCTCCAATCCTATCACTGCTGCGTTTATGCCCCTGTACACATGCTTGATTCTCTTTCGGAGACATAGCAATCCATAGGTTTTTAAGATACTTACTAGTCAGGTACATTCTTAGGCGTTTAATATGGGGTGTTGAGTCCATTTCGTTGAGCAAGGAGTAGCTCTTGTCTATTCCATATTTGACTTAAGGAACTTTATCTGTGCTCATTTCAATCTCTGCTTTTATGCAGCACCCCAACTCACCTTTACCCTTAAGCAAGCATAAGTTGGTTTTCTAAATTTGAGACCCTGTTCTGTTCTGTAATTCAGTTCCTGTGTAGCCAAGTTTACATTCCGTGTATTACTGATATCTTATGATGTTTCTTTTCTGTGTGACTTATTTCAGTTAGAATCATCATACCTGAATCCACTCATTGTGCTGCTACGGGCCTGATGACACAGATTTCATTGCTGAGTGATATTGCTTTATAAGTAAATACCACAACTTCTTTATCCATTTTTCACTTTCTGCGATGTTGAACTTGTACTGTAAACGAGGTTCTTGTAAACAGAGCCGTTCCAAACTTTGGGGTAGCTGTGTCTTTTTGATTTTAATTTCCCTAAGCTATAGGACCATAAGTAGAAGTGCCCTAGGTTCTGTTGCTTTGTTTTTTAGATGTTTCAGGAAACACCATACACTTCTCCCGAGTGGTTGTTGGCAATTTACATCCCGCCCATCAGCATAACAAGGCTCCCAGTTCTCCATGGCCTGTCCTGCCTTTCTGGATTTTACACTTTTTTCAGATGGCCCTTTTGACCGGGGGGAAGTGAGACTTCATTGTAGTGCAGATTTCCTTTGCAAGCTTGCTTGGTTGGCCAAAAAGGGCGTATGCGTTTTTTCCTGAATATATTCAGGAAAAAACGCATACGCCCTTTTTGGCCAAGTGCATCATTGTGGACGTTCTGCCTCTTTTCCTATGCTTTCAATGCAATTCCAGTCTACCTCCTGAAATCGGTTTCCTGCAATTCTGCCCCGCTTTCAAGTCCTCTTGGCAGCCTTACTTCAGTCTATTTTTGGACGATAGCTGTCATTTATAACTCTGCAGGTTTGTGAATTACAGTGCCCCTGAGCTCCTTTCTTCAACTCGCTTTCTTTTGAGCTGGCCGCAACACCGCAGGATGGCTTCAGGCCCTAATCTGGTTCCGGTACGGCACGCTGAGCCTTTGGTTATTTCCTCTTCCTGGTGGGAAATGAGAGTTAAATTTGCCCGTCCAGACACCTCCAGCTAGCCTCTCATTGGTTCTCGCTATTCCTGTTCATCTTCCGCAGAAATTGCAAACTGGGCCAAACAGGAGGTTAAAGGCGCTGACTCTCCAAGTGGGGAGAGTGTTAGTAAAGCGTCTGGAATGTTGCACCCGAGTACCAGGGGAGGAAAACTGAGACATATTTGAACACGTCTCCCGTTCACATGGTTGATCATACTTGGGTTCCACATGCATGTTTTAGCTGAAGGAAGAATACCTTAAACCTGGAGAGTTGAGACCCGTGAAATGGGTACCATGCAATATGACTTCAAAGGGTCTTCATTTGCTCACCGAACCTCTCCAATCCTATCACTGCTGCGTTTATGCCCCTGTACACATGCTTGATTCTCTTTCGGAGACATAGCAATCCATAGGTTTTAAGATACTTACTAGTCAGGTACATTCTTAGGCGTTTAATATGGGGTGTTGAGTCCATTTCGTTGAGCAAGGAGTAGCTCTTGTCTATTCCATATTTGGCTTAAGGAACTTTATCTGTGCTCATTTCAATCTCTGGTTTTATGCAGCAACCCAACTCACCTTTCCCCTTAAGCAAGCATAAGTTGGTTTTCTAAATTTGAGACCCTGTTCTGTTTTGGAATTCAGTTCTTGTGTAGCCAAGTTTACATTCCGTGTATTAGTATATCTTATGATGTTTCTTTTTCTGTGTGACTTATTTCAGTTAGAATCATCGTACCTGAATCTACTCATTATGCTGCTACGGGCCTGATGACATAGATTTCATTGCTGAGTGATACTGCATTGTACGTAAGTACCACAAGTTCTTTATCCATTTTTCACTTTCTGCGATGTTGAACTTGTACTGTAAACGAGGTTCTTGTAAACAGAGCCATTCCAAACTTTGGGGTGGCTGTGTCTTTTTGATTTTAATTTCCCTAAGCTATAGGACCATAAGTGGCAGTGCCCTAGGCTCTGTTGCTTTGTTTTTTAGATGTTTCAGGAAACACCATACACTTCTCCCGAGTGTCTGTTGGCAATTTACATCCCGCCCATCAGCATAACAAGGCTCCCAGTTCTCCATGACCTGTCCTGCCTTTCTGGATTTTACACTTTTTTCAGATGGCCCTTTTGACCGGGGGGAAGTGAGACTTCATTGTAGTGCAGATTTCCTTTGCAAGCTTGCTTGGTTGGCCAAAAAGGGCGTATGCGTTTTTTCCTGAATATATTCAGGAAAAAACGCATACGCCCTTTTTGGCCAAGTGCATCATTGTGGACGTTCTGCCTCTTTTCCTATGCTTTCAATGCAATTCCAGTCTACCTCCTGAAATCGGTTTCCTGCAATTCTGCCCCGCTTTCAAGTCCTCTTGGCAGCCTACCTTCAGTCTATTTTTGGACGATAGCTGTCATTTATAACTCTGCAGGTTTGTGCATTACAGTGCCCCTGAGCTCCTTTCTTCAACTCGCTTTCTTGTGACCTGGCCGCAACACCGCAGGATGGCTTCAGGCCCTAATCTGGTTCCGGCACGGCACGCTGAGCCTTTGGTTATTTCCTCTTCCTGGTGGGAAATGAGAGTTAAATTTGCCCGTCCTGACACCTCCAGCTAGTCTCTCATTGGTTCTCGCTATTCCTGTTCATCTTCCGCAGAAATTGCAAACTGGGCCAAACAGGAGGTTAAAGGCGCTGACTCTCCAAGTGGGGAGAGTGTTAGTAAAGCGTCTGGAATGTTGCACCCGAGTACCAGGGGAGGAAAACTGAGACATATTTGAACACGTCTCCCGTTCACATGGTTGATCATACTTGGGTTCCACATGCATGTTTTAGCTGAAGGAAGAATACCTTAAACCTGGAGAGTTAAGACCCGTGTAATGTGTACCATGCAATATGACTTCAAAGGGTCTTCATTTGCTCACTGAACCTCTCCAATCCTATCACTGCTGCGTTTATTCCCCTGTACACACGCTTGATTCTCTTTTGGAGACATAGCAATCCATAGGTTTTAAGATACTTACTAGTCAGGTACATTCTTAGGGGTTTAATATGGTGTGTTGAGTCCATTTCGTTGAGCAAGGAGTAGCTCTTGTCTATTCCATATTTGGCTTAAGGAACTTTATCTGTGCTCATTTCAATCTCTGGTTTTATGCAGCACCCCAACTCACCTTTCCCCTTAAGCAAGCATAAGTTGGTTTTCTAAATTTGAGACCCTGTTCTGTTCTGTAATTCAGTTCCTGTGTAGCCAAGTTTACATTCCGTGTATTAGTGATATCTTATGATGTTTCTTTTTCTGTGTGACTTATTTCAGTTAGAATCATCATACCTGAATCCACTCATTGTGCTGCTAAGGGCCTGATGACACAGATTTCATTGCTGAGTGATATTGCTTTGTAAGTAAATACCACAACTTCTTTATCCATTTTTCACTTTCTGCGATGTTGAACTTGTACTGTAAACGAGGTTCTTGTAAACAGAGCCGTTCCAAACTTTGGGGTGGCTGTGTCTTTTTGATTTTAATTTCCCTAAGCTATAGGACCATAAGTGGAAGTGCCCTAGGTTCTGTTGCTTTGTTTTTTAGATGTTTCAGGAAACACCATACACTTCTCCCGAGTGGTTGTTGGCAATTTACATCCCGCCCATCAGCATAACAAGTCTCCCAGTTCTCCATGGCCTGTCCTGACTTTCTGGATTTTACACTTTTTTCAGATGGCCCTTTTGACCGGGGGGAAGTGAGACTTCATTGTAGTGCAGATTTCCTTTGCAAGCTTGCTTGGTTGGCCAAAAAGGGCGTATGCGTTTTTTCCTGAATATATTCAGGAAAAAACGCATATGCCCTTTTTGGCCAAGTGCATCATTGTGGACGTTCTGCCTCTTTTCCTATGCTTTCAATGCAATTCCAGTCTACCTCCTGAAATCGGATTCCTGCAATTCTGCCCCGCTTTCAAGTCCTCTTGGCAGCCTTACTTCAGTCTATTTTTGGACGATAGCTGTCATTTATAACTCTGCAGGTTTGTGAATTACAGTGCCCCTGAGCTCCTTTGTTCAACTCGCTTTCTTTTTTAGCTGGCCGCAACACCGCAGGACGGCTTCAGGCCCTAATCTGGTTCCGGTACGGCACGCTGAGCCTTTGGTTATTTCCTCTTCCTGGTGGGAAATGAGAGTTAAATTTGCCCGTCCAGACACCTCCAGCTAGCCTCTCATTGGTTCTCGCTATTCCTGTTCATCTTCCGCAGAAATTGCAAACTGGGCCAAACAGGAGGTTAAAGGCGCTGACTCTCCAAGTGGGGAGAGTGTTAGTAAAGCGTCTGGAATGTTGCACCCGAGTACCAGGGGAGGAAAACTGAGACATATTTGAACACGGCTCCCGTTCACATGGTTGATCATACTTGGGTTCCACATGCATGTTTTAGCTGAAGGAAGAATACCTTAAACCTGGAGAGTTGAGACCCGTGTAATGGGTACCATGCAATATGACTTCAAAGGGTCTTCATTTGCTCACTGAACCTCTCCAATCCTATCACTGCTGCGTTTATGCCCCTGTACACACGCTTGATTCTCTTTTGGAGACATAGCAATCCATAGGTTTTAAGATACTTACTAGTCAGGTACATTCTTAGGCGTTTAATATGGGGTGTTGAGTCCATTTCGTTGAGCAAGGAGTAGCTCTTGTCTATTCCATATTTGGCTTAAGGAACTTTATCTGTGCTCATTTCAATCTCTGGTTTTATGCAGCACCCCAACTCACCTTTACCCTTAAGCAAGCATAAGTTGGTTTTCTAAATTTGAGACCCTGTTCTGTTCTGTAATTCAGTTCCTGTGTAGCCAAGTTTACATTCCGTGTATTACTGATATCTTATGATGTTTCTTTTCTGTGTGACTTATTTCAGTTAGAATCATCATACCTGAATCCACTCATTGTGCTGCTACGGGCCTGATGACACAGATTTCATTGCTGAGTGATATTGCTTTGTAAGTAAATACCACAAATTCTTTATCCATTTTTCACTTTCTGCGATGTTGAACTTGTACTGTAAACGAGGTTCTTGTAAACAGAGCCGTTCCAAACTTTGGGGTGGCTGTGTCTTTTTGATTTTAATTTCCCTAAGCTATAGGACCATAAGTGGCAGTGCCCTGGGCTCTGTTGCTTTGTTTTTTAGATGTTTCAGGAAACACCATACACTTCTCCCGAGTGGTTGTTGGCAATTTACATCCCGCCCATCAGCATAACAAGGCTCCCAGTTCTCCATGGCCTGTCCTGCCTTTCTGGATTTTACACTTTTTTCAGATGACCCTTTTGACCGGGGGGAAGTGAGACTTCATTGTAGTGCAGATTTCCTTTGCAAGCTTGCTTGGTTGGCCAAAAAGGGTGTATGCGTTTTTTCCTGAATATATTCAGGAAAAAACGCATACGCCCTTTTTGGCCAAGTGCATCATTGTGGACGTTCTGCCTCTTTTCCTATGCTTTCAATGCAATTCCAGTCTACCTCCTGAAATCGGTTTCCTGCAATTCTGCCCCGCTTTCAAGTCCTCTTGGCAGCCTTAATTCAGTCTATTTTTGGACGATAGCTGTCATTTATAACTCTGCAGGTTTGTGAATTACAGTGCCCCTGAGCTCCTTTCTTCAACTCGCTTTCTTTTGAGCTGGCCGCAACACCGCAGGATGGCTTCAGGCCCTAATCTGGTTCCGGTACGGCACGCTGAGCCTTTGGTTAATTCCTCTTCCTGGTGGGAAATGAGAGTTAAATTTGCCCGTCCAGACACCTCCAGCTAGCCTCTCATTGGTTCTCGCTATTCCTGTTCATCTTCCGCAGAAATTGCAAACTGGGCCAAACAGGAGGTTAAAGGCGCTGACTCTCCAAGTGGGGAGAGTGTTAGTAAAGCGTCTGGAATGTTGCACCCGAGTACCAGGGGAGGAAAACTGAGACATATTTGAACACGTCTCCCGTTCACATGGTTGATCATACTTGGGATCCACATGCATGTTTTAGCTGAAGGAAGAATACCTTAAACCTGGAGAGTTGAGACCCGTGGAATGGGTACCATGCAATATGACTTCAAAGGGTCTTCATTTGCTCACCGAACCTCTCCAATCCTATCACTGCTGCGTTTATGCCCCTGTACACACGCTTGATTCTCTTTTGGAGACATAGCAATCCATAGGTTTTAAGATACTTACTAGTCAGGTACATTCTTAGGCGTTTAATATGGGGTGTTGAGTCCATTTCGTTGAGCAAGGAGTAGCTCTTGTCTATTCCATATTTGGCTTAAGGAACTTTATCTGTGCTCATTTCAATCTCTGGTTTTATGCAGCACCCCAACTCACCTTTCCCCTTAAGCAAGCATAAGTTGGTTTTCTAATTTTGAGTCCCTGTTCTGTTCTGTAATTCAGTTCCTGTGTAGCCAAGTTTACATTCCGTGTATTACTGATATCTTATGATGTTTCTTTTCTGTGTGACTTACTTCAGTTAGAATCATCATACCTGAATCCACTCATTGTGCTGCTAAGGGCCTGATGACACAGATTTCATTGCTGAGTGATATTGCTTTGTAAGTAAATACCACAACTTCTTTATCCATTTTTCACTTTCTGCGATGTTGAACTTGTACTGTAAACGAGGTTCTTGTAAACAGAGCCGTTCCAAACTTTGGGGTGGCTGTGTCTTTTTGATTTTAATTTCCCTAAGCTATAGGACCATAAGTGGAAGTGCCCTAGGTTCTGTTGCTTTGTTTTTTAGATGTTTCAGGAAACACCATACACTTCTCCCGAGTGGTTGTTGGCAATTTACATCCCGCCCATCAGCATAACAAGGCTCCCAGTTCTCCATGGCCTGTCCTGCCTTTCTGGATTTTACACTTTTTTCAGATGGCCCTTTTGACCGGGGGGAAGTGAGACTTCATTGTAGTGCAGATTTCCTTTGCAAGCTTGCTTGGTTGGCCAAAAAGGGCGTATGCGTTTTTTCCTGAATATATTCAGGAAAAAACGCATATGCCCTTTTTGGCCAAGTGCATCATTGTGGACGTTCTGCCTCTTTTCCTATGCTTTCAATGCAATTCCAGTCTACCTCCTGAAATCGGTTTCCTGCAATTCTGCCCCGCTTTCAAGTCCTCTTGGCAGCCTTACTTCAGTCTATTTTTGGACGATAGCTGTCACTTATAACTCTGCAGGTTTGTGAATTACAGTGCCCCTGAGCTCCTTTCTTCAACTCGCTTTCTTGTGACCTGGCCGCAACACCGCAGGATGGCTTCAGGCCCTAATCTGGTTCCGGCACGGCACGCTGAGCCTTTGGTTATTTCCTCTTCCTGGTGGGAAATGAGAGTTAAATTTGCCCGTCCAGACACCTCCAGCTAGTCTCTCATTGGTTCTCGCTATTCCTGTTCATCTTCCGCAGAAATTGCAAACTGGGCCAAACAGGAGGTTAAAGGGACTGACTCTCCAAGTGGGGAGAGTGTTAGTAAAGCGTCTGGAATGTTGCACCCGAGTACCAGGGGTGGAAAACTGAGACATATTTGAACACGTCTCCCGTTCACATGGTTGATCATACTCTGGGTTCCACATGCATGTTTTAGCTGAAGGAAGAATACCTTAAACCTGGAGAGTTGAGACCCGTGGAATGGGTACCATGCAATATGACTTCAAAGGGTCTTCATTTGCTCACCGAACCTCTCCAATCCTATCACTGCTGCGTTTATGCCCCTGTACACACGCTTGATTCTCTTTTGGAGACATAGCAATCCATAGGTTTTAAGATACTTACTAGTCAGGTACTTTCTTAGGCGTTTAATATGGAGTGTTGAGTCCATTTCGTTGAGCAAGGAGTAGCTCTTGTCTATTCCATATTTGGCTTAAGGAACTTTATCTGTGCTCATTTCAATCTCTGGTTTTATACAGCACCCCAACTCACCTGTCCCCTTAAGCAAGCATAAGTTGGTTTTCTAAATTTGAGACCCTGTTCTGTTCTGTAATTCAGTTCCTGTGTAGCCAAGTTTACATTCCGTGTATTACTGATATCTTATGATGTTTCTTTTCTGTGTGACTTACTTCAGTTAGAATCATCATACCTGAATCCACTCATTGTGCTGCTAAGGGCCTGATGACACAGATTTCATTGCTGAGTGATATTGCTTTGTAAGTAAATACCACAAATTCTTTATCCATTTTTCACTTTCTGCGATGTTGAACTTGTACTGTAAACGAGGTTCTTGTAAACAGAGCCATTCCAAACTTTGGGGTGGCTGTGTCTTTTTGATTTTAATTTCCCTAAGCTATAGGACCATAAGTGGAAGTGCCCTAGGTTCTGTTGCTTTGTTTTTTAGATGTTTCAGGAAACACCATACACTTCTCCCGAGTGGTTGTTGGCAATTTACATCCCGCCCATCAGCATAACAAGGCTCCCAGTTCTCCATGGCCTGTCCTGCCTTTCTGGATTTTACACTTTTTTCAGATGGCCCTTTTGACCGGGGGGAAGTGAGACTTCATTGTAGTGCAGATTTCCTTTGCAAACTTGCTTGGTTGGCCAGAAAGGGCGTATGCGTTTTTTCCTGAATATATTCAGGAAAAAACGCATACGCCCTTTTTGGCCAAGTGCATCATTGTGGACGTTCTGCCTCTTTTCCTATGCTTTCAATGCAATTCCAGTCTACCTCCTGAAATCGGTTTCCTGCAATTCTGCCCCGCTTTCAAGTCCTCTTGGCAGCCTTACTTCAGTCTATTTTTGGACGATAGCTGTCACTTATAACTCTGCAGGTTTGTGAATTACAGTGCCCCTGAGCTCCTTTCTTCAACTCGCTTTCTTGTGACCTGGCCGCAACACCGCAGGATGGCTTCAGGCCCTAATCTGGTTCCGGTACGGCACGCTGAGCCTTTGGTTATTTCCTCTTCCTGGTGGGAAATGAGAGTTAAATTTGCCCGTCCAGACACCTCCAGCTAGCCTCTCATTGGTTCTCGCTATTCCTGTTCATCTTCCGCAGAAATTGCAAACTGGGCCAAACAGGAGGTTAAAGGCACTGACTCTCCAAGTGGGGAGAGTGTTAGTAAAGCGTCTGGAATGTTGCACCCGAGTACCAGGGGAGGAAAACTGAGACATATTTGAACACGTCTCCCATTCACATGGTTGATCATACTTGGGATCCACATGCATGTTTTAGCTGAAGGAAGAATACCTTAAACCTGGAGAGTTGAGACCCGTGTAATGGGTACCATGCAATATGACTTCAAAGGGTCTTCATTTGCTCACCGAACCTCTCCAATCCTATCACTGCTGCGTTTATGCCCCTGTACACACGCTTGATTCTCTTTTGGAGACATAGCAATCCATAGGTTTTAAGATACTTACTAGTCAGGTACATTCTTAGGCGTTTAATATGGGGTGTTGAGTCCATTTCGTTGAGCAAGGAGTAGCTCTTCTCTATTCCATATTTGGCTTAAGGAACTTTATCTGTGCTCATTTCAATCTCTGGTTTTATGCAGCACCCCAACTCACCTTTCCCCTTAAGCAAGCATAAGTTGGTTTTCTAAATTTGAGACCCTGTTCTGTTCTGTAATTCAGTTCCTGTGTAGCCAAGTTTACATTCCGTGTATTACTGATATCTTATGATGTTTCTTTTCTGTGTGACTTACTTCAGTTAGAATCATCATACCTGAATACACTCATTGTGCTGCTAAGGGCCTGATGACACAGATTTCATTGCTGAGTGATATTGCTTTGTAAGTAAATACCACAACTTCTTTATCCATTTTTCACTTTCTGCAATGTTGAACTTGTACTGTAAACGAGGTTCTTGTAAACAGAGCCGTTCCAAACTTTGGGGTGGCTGTGTCTTTTTGATTTTAATTTCCCTAAGCTATAGGACCATAAGTGGAAGTGCCCTAGGTTCTGTTGCTTTGTTTTTTAGATGTTTCAGGAAACACCATATACTTCTCCCGAGTGGTTGTTGGCAATTTACATCCCGCCCATCAGCATAAGAAGGCTCCCAGTTCTCCATGGCCTGTCCTGCCTTTCTGGATTTTACACTTTTTTCAGATGGCCCTTTTGACCGGGGGGAAGTGAGACTTCATTGTAGTGCAGATTTCCTTTGCAAGTTTGCTTGGTTGGCCAAAAAGGGCGTATGCGTTTTTTCCTGAATATATTCAGGAAAAAACGCATACGCCCTTTTTGGCCAAGTGCATCATTGTGGACGTTCTGCCTCTTTTCCTATGCTTTCAATGCAATTCCAGTCTACCTCCTGAAATCGGTTTCCTGCAATTCTGCCCCGCTTTCAAGTCCTCTTGGCAGCCTTACTTCAGTCTATTTTTGGACGATAGCTGTCATTTATAACTCTGCAGGTTTGTGAATTACAGTGCCCCTGAGCTCCTTTGTTCAACTCGCTTTGTTTTGAGCTGGCCGCAACACCGCAGGATGGCTTCAGGCCCTAATCTGGTTCCGGTACGGCACGCTGAGCCTTTGGTTATTTCCTCTTCCTGGTGGGAAATGAGAGTTAAATTTGCCCGTCCAGACACCTCCAGCTAGCCTCTCATTGGTTCTCGCTATTCCTGTTCATCTTCCGCAGAAATTGCAAACTGGGCCAAACAGGAGGTTAAAGGCGCTGACTCTCCAAGTGGGGAGAGTGTTAGTAAAGCGTCTGGAATGTTGCACCCGAGTACCAGGGGAGGAAAACTGAGACATATTTGAACACGTCTCCCATTCACATGGTTGATCATACTTGGGATCCACATGCATGTTTTAGCTGAAGGAAGAATACCTTAAACCTGGAGAGTTGAGACCCGTGTAATGGGTACCATGCAATATGACTTCAAAGGGTCTTCATTTGCTCACCGAACCTCTCCAATCCTATCACTGCTGCGTTTATGCCCCTGTACACACGCTTGATTCTCTTTTGGAGACATAGCAATCCATAGGTTTTAAGATACTTACTAGTCAGGTACATTCTTAGGCGTTTAATATGGGGTGTTGAGTCCATTTCGTTGAGCAAGGAGTAGCTCTTGTCTATTCCATATTTGGCTTAAGGAACTTTATCTGTGCTCATTTCAATCTCTGGTTTTATGCAGCACCCCAACTCACCTTTCCCCTTAAGCAAGCATAAGTTGGTTTTCTAAATTTGAGACCCTGTTCTGTTCTGTAATTCAGTTCCTGTGTAGCCAAGTTTACATTCCGTGTATTACTGATATCTTATGATGTTTCTTTTCTGTGTGACTTACTTCAGTTAGAATCATCATACCTGAATCCACTCATTGTGCTGCTAAGGGCCTGATGACACAGATTTCATTGCTGAGTGATATTGCTTTGTAAGTAAATACCACAACTTCTTTATCCATTTCTCACTTTCTGCAATGTTGAACTTGTACTGTAAATGAGGTTCTTGTAAACAGAGCCGTTCCAAACTTTGGGGTGGCTGTGTCTTTTTGATTTTAATTTCCCTAAGCTATAGGACCATAAGTGGAAGTGCCCTAGGTTCTGTTGCTTTGTTTTTTAGATGTTTCAGGAAACACCATATACTTCTCCCGAGTGGTTGTTGGCAATTTACATCCCGCCCATCAGCATAACAAGGCTCCCAGTTCTCCATGGCCTGTCCTGCCTTTCTGGATTTTACACTTTTTTCAGATGGCCCTTTTGACCGGGGGGAAGTGAGACTTCATTGTAGTGCAGATTTCCTTTGCAAGCTTGCTTGGTTGGCCAAAAAGGGCGTATGCGTTTTTTCCTGAATATATTCAGGAAAAAACGCATACGCCCTTTTTGGCCAAGTGCATCATTGTGGACGTTCTGCCTCTTTTCCTATGCTTTCAATGCAATTCCAGTCTACCTCCTGAAATCGGTTTCCTGCAATTCTGCCCCGCTTTCAAGTCCTCTTGGCAGCCTTACTTCAGTCTATTTTTGGACGATAGCTGTCATTTATAACTCTGCAGGTTTGTGAATTACAGTGCCCCTGAGCTCCTTTCTTCAACTCGCTTTCTCTTCAGCTGGCCGCAACACCGCAGGATGGCTTCAGGCCCTAATCTGGTTCCGGTACGGCACGCTGAGCCTTTGGTTATTTCCTCTTCCTGGTGGGAAATGAGAGTTAAATTTGCCCGTCCAGACACCTCCGGCTAGCCTCTCATTGGTTCTCGCTATTCCTGTTCATCTTCCGCAGAAATTGCAAACTGGGCCAAACAGGAGGTTAAAGGCGCTGACTCTCCAAGTGGGGAGAGTGTTAGTAAAGCGTCTGGAATGTTGCACCCGAGTACCAGGGGAGGAAAACTGAGACATATTTGAACACGTCTCCCATTCACATGGTTGATCATACTTGGGATCCACATGCATGTTTTAGCTGAAGGAAGAATACCTTAAACCTGGAGAGTTGAGACCCGTGTAATGGGTACCATGCAATATGACTTCAAAGGGTCTTCATTTGCTCACCGAACCTCTCCAATCCTATCACTGCTGCGTTTATGCCCCTGTAGACACGCTTGATTCTCTTTTGGAGACATAGCAATCCATAGGTTTTAAGATACTTACTAGTCAGGTACATTCTTAGGCGTTTAATATGGGGTGTTGAGTCCATTTCGTTGAGCAAGGAGTAGCTCTTGTCTATTCCATATTTGGCTTAAGGAACTTTATCTGTGCTCATTTCAATCTCTGGTTTTATGCAGCACCCCAACTCACCTTTCCCCTTAAGCAAGTATAAGTTCGTTTTCTAAATTTGAGTCCCTGTTCTCTTCTGTAATTCAGTTCCTGTGTAGCCAAGTTTACATTCCGTGTATTACTGATATCTTATGATGTTTCTTTTCTGTGTGACTTACTTCAGTTAGAATCATCATACCTGAATCCACTCATTGTGCTGCTAAGGGCCTGATGACACAGATTTCATTGCTGAGTGATATTGCTTTGTAAGTAAATACCACAACTTCTTTATCCATTTTTCACTTTCTGCAATGTTGAACTTGTACTGTAAACGAGGTTCTTGTAAACAGAGCCGTTCCAAACTTTGGGGTGGCTGTGTCTTTTTGATTTTAATTTCCCTAAGCTATAGGACCATAAGTGGAAGTGCCCTAGGTTCTGTTGCTTTGTTTTTTAGATGTTTCAGGAAACACCATATACTTCTCCCGAGTGGTTGTTGGCAATTTACATCCCGCCCATCAGCATAACAAGGCTCCCAGTTCTCCATGGCCTGTCCTGCCTTTCTGGATTTTACACTTTTTTCAGATGGCCCTTTTGACCAGGGGGAAGTGAGACTTCATTGTAGTGCAGATTTCCTTTGCAAGCTTGCTTGGTTGGCCAAAAAGGGCGTATGCGTTTTTTCCTGAATATATTCAGGAAAAAACGCATACGCCCTTTTTGGCCAAGTGCATCATTGTGGACGTTCTGCCTCTTTTCCTATGCTTTCAATGCAATTCCAGTCTACCTCCTGAAATCGGTTTCCTGCAATTCTGCCCCGCTTTCAAGTCCTCTTGGCAGCCTTACTTCAGTCTATTTTTGGACGATAGCTGTCATTTATAACTCTGCAGGTTTGTGAATTACAGTGCCCCTGAGCTCCTTTCTTCAACCCGCTTTCTTTTGAGCTGGCCGCAACACCGCAGGATGGCTTCAGGCCCTAATCTGGTTCCGGCACGGCACGCTGAGCCTTTGGTTAATTCCTCTTCCTGGTGGGAAATGAGAGTTAAATTTGCCCGTCCAGACACCTCCAGCTAGCCTCTCATTGGTTCTCGCTATTCCTGTTCATCTTCCGCAGAAATTGCAAACTGGGCCAAACAGGAGGTTAAAGGGACTGACTCTCCAAGTCGGGAGAGTGTTAGTAAAGCGTCTGGAATGTTGCACCTAAGTACCAGGGTAGGAAAACTGAGACATATTTGAACACGTCTCCCGATCACATGGTTGATCATACTATGGGTTCCACATGCATGTTTCAGCTGAAGGAAGAATACCTTAAACCTGGAGAGTTGAGACCCGTGGAATGGGTACCATGCAATATGACTTCAAAGGGTCTTCATTTGCTCACCGAACCTCTCCAATCCTATCACTGCTGCGTTTATTCCTCTGTACACACGCTTGATTCTCTTTTGGAGACATAGCAATCCATAGGTTTTAAGATACTTACTAGTCAGGTACATTCTTAGGGGATTAATATGGGGTGTTGAGTCCATTTCGTTGAGCAAGGAGTAGCTCTTGTCTATTCCATATTTGGCTTAAGGAACTTTATCTGTGCTCATTTCAATCTCTGGTTTTATGCAGCACCCCAACTCACCTTTCCCCTTAAGCAAGCATAAGTTGGTTTTCTAAATTTGAGACCCTGTTCTGTTCTTTAATGCAGTTCCTGTGTAGCCAGGTTTACATTCCGTGTATTAGTGATATCTTATGATGTTTCTTTTTCTGTGTGACTTATTTCAGTTAGAATCATCGTACCTGAATCCACTCATTATGCTGCTACGGGCCTGATGACATAGATTTCATTGCTGAGTGATACTGCATTGTACGTAATTACCACAAGTTCTTTATCCATTTTTCACTTTCTGCGATGTTGAACTTGTACTGTAAACGAGGTTCTTGTAAACAGAGGCGTCCCAAACTTTGGGGTGGCTGTGTCTTTTTGATTTTAATTTCCCTAAGCTATAGGACCATAAGTGGCAGTGCCCTAGGCTCTGTTGCTTTGTTTTTTAGATGTTTCAGGAAACACCATACACTTCTCCCAAGTGTCTGTTGGCAATTTACATCCCGCCCATCAGCATAACAAGGCTCCCAGTTCTCCATGGCCTGTCCTGCCTTTCTGGATTTTACACTTTTTTCAGATGGCCCTTTTGACCGGGGGGAAGTGAGACTTCATTGTAGTGCAGATTTCCTTTGCAAGCTTGCTTGGTTGGCCAAAAAGGGCGTATGCGTTTTTTCCTGAATATATTCAGGAAAAAACGCATACGCCCTTTTTGGCCAAGTGCATCATTGTGGACGTTCTGCCTCTTTTCCTATGCTTTCAATGCAATTCCAGTCTACCTCCTGAAATCGGTTTCCTGCAATTCTGCCCCGCTTTCAAGTCCTCTTGGCAGCCTTACTTCAGTCTATTTTTGGACGATAGCTGTCATTTATAACTCTGCAGGTTTGTGAATTACAGTGCCCCTGAGCTCCTTTCTTCAACTCGCTTTCTTTTCAGCTGGCCGCAACACCGCAGGATGGCTTCAGGCCCTAATCTGGTTCCGGTACGGCACGCTGAGCCTTTGGTTATTTCCTCTTCCTGGTGGGAAATGAGAGTTAAATTTGCCCGTCCAGACACCTCCAGCTAGCCTCTCATTGGTTCTCGCTATTCCTGTTCATCTTCCGCAGAAATTGCAAACTGGGCCAAACAGGAGGTTAAAGGCGCTGACTCTCCAAGTGGGGAGAGTGTTAGTAAAGCGTCTGGAATGTTGCACCCGAGTACCAGGGTACGAAAACTGACATATTTGAACACGTCTCCCGATCACATGGTTGATCATACTCTAGGTTCCACATGCATGTTTTAGCTGAAGGAAGAATACCTTAAACCTGGGTAGTTGAAACCCGTGGAATGGGTACCATGCAATATGACTTCAAAGGGTCTTCATTTGCTCACCGAACCTCTCCAGTCCTATCACTGCTGCGTTTATGCCCCTGTACACATGCTTGATTCTCTTTCGGAGACATAGCAATCCATAGGTTTGAAGATACTTACTAGTCAGGTACATTCTTAGGCGTTTAATATGCGGTGTTGAGTCCATTTCGTTGAGCAAGGAGTAGCTCTTGTCTATTCCATATTTGACTTAAGGAACTTTATCTGTGCTCATTTCAATCTCTGGTTTTATGCAGCACCCCAACTCACCTTTACCCTTAAGCAAGCATAAGTTGGTTTTCTAAATTTGAGTCCCTGTTCTGTTCTGTAATTCAGTTCCTGTGTAGCCAAGTTTACATTCCGTGTATTACTGATATCTTATGATGTTTCTTTTTCTGTGTGACTTACTTCAGTTAGAATCATCATACCTGAATCCACTCATTATGCTGCTAAGGGCCTGATGACACAGATTTCATTGCTGAGTGATATTGCTTTGTAAGTAAATACCACAACTTCTTTATCCATTTTTCACTTTCTGCGATGTTGAACTTGTACTGTAAACGAGGTTCTTGTAAACAGAGCCGTTCCAAACTTTGGGGTGGCTGTGTCTTTTTGATTTTAATTTCCCTAAGCTATAGGACCATAAGTGGAAGTGCCCTAGGTTCTGTTGCTTTGTTTTTTAGATGTTTCAGGAAACACCATACACTTCTCCCGAGTGGTTGTTGGCAATTTACATCCCGCCCATCAGCATAACAAGGCTCCCAGTTCTCCATGGCCTGTCCTGCCTTTCTGGATTTTACACTTTTTTCAGATGGCCCTTTTGACCGGGGGGAAGTGAGACTTCATTGTAGTGCAGATTTCCTTTGCAAGCTTGCTTGGTTGGCCAAAAAGGGCGTATGCGTTTTTTCCTGAATATATTCAGGAAAAAACGCATACGCCCTTTTTGGCCAAGTGCATCATTGTGGACGTTCTGCCTCTTTTCCTATGCTTTCAATGCAATTCCAGTCTACCTCCTGAAATCAGTTTCCTGCAATTCTGCCCCGCTTTCAAGTCCTCTTGGCAGCCTTACTTCAGTCTACTTTTGGACGATAGCTGTCATTTATAACTCTGCAGGTTTGTGAATTACAGTGCCCCTGAGCTCCTTTCTTCAACTCGCTTTCTTTTGAGCTGGCCGCAACACCGCAGGATGGCTTCAGGCCCTAATCTGGTTCCGGCACGGCACGCTGAGCCTTTGGTTATTTCCTAATCCTGGTGGGAAATGAGAGTTAAATTTGCCTGTCCAGACACCTCCAGCTAGCCTCTCATTGGTTCTCGCTATTCCTGTTCATCTTCCGCAGAAATTGCAAACTGGGCCAAACAGGAGGTTAAAGGGACTGACTCTCCAAGTCGGGAGAGTGTTAGTAAAGCGTCTGGAATGTTGCACCCGAGTACCAGGGTACGTAAACTGAGACATATTTGAACACGTTTCCCGATCACATGGTTGATCATACTCTAGGTTCCAAATGCATGTTTTAGCTGAAGGAAGAATACCTTAAACCTGGAGAGTTGAGACCCGTGTAATGGGTACCATGCAATATGACTTCAAAGGGTCTTCATTTGCTCACCGAACCTCTCCAATCCTATCACTGCTGCGTTTATGCCCCTGTACACATGCTTGATTCTCTTTCGGAGACATAGCAATCCATGGGTTTTAAGATACTTACTAGTCAGGTACATTCTTAGGCGTTTAATATGCGGTGTTGAGTCCATTTCGTTGAGCAAGGAGTAGCTCTTGTCTATTCCATATTTGGCTTAAGGAACTTTATCTGTGCTCATTTCAATCTCTGGTTTTATGCAGCACCCCAACTCACCTTTACCCTTAAGCAAGTATAAGTTGGTTTTCTAAATTTGAGACTCTGTTCTGTTCTGTAATTCAGTTCCTGTGTAGCCAAGTTTACATTCCGTGTATTACTGATATCTTATGATGTTTCTTTTTCTGTGTGACTTACTTCAGTTAGAATCATCATACCTGAATCCACTCATTGTGCTGCTAAGGGCCTGATGACACAGATTTCATTGCTGAGTGATATTGCTTTGTAAGTAAATACCACAACTTCTTTATCCATTTTTCACTTTCTGCGATGTTGAACTTGTACTGTAAACGAGGTTCTTGTAAACAGAGCCGTTCCAAACTTTGGGGTGGCTGTGTCTTTTTGGTTTTAATTTCCCTAAGCTATAGGACCATAAGTGGAAGTGCCCTAGGTTCTGTTGCTTTGTTTTTTAGATGTTTCAGGAAACACCATACACTTCTCCCGAGTGGTTGTTGGCAATTTACATCCCGCCCATCAGCATAACAAGGCTCCCAGTTCTCCATGGCCTGTCTTGCCTTTCTGGATTTTACACTTTTTTCAGATGGCCCTTTTGACCGGGGGGAAGTGAGACTTCATTGTAGTGCAGATTTCCTTTGCAAGCTTGCTTGGTTGGCCAAAAAGGGCGTATGCGTTTTTTCCTGAATATATTCAGGAAAAAACGCATACGCCATTTTTGGCCAAGTGCATCATTGTGGACGTTCTGCCTCTTTTCCTATGCTTTCAATGCAATTCCAGTCTACCTCCTGAAATCGGTTTCCTGCAATTCTGCCCCGCTTTCAAGTCCTCTTGGCAGCCTTACTTCAGTCTATTTTTGGACGATAGCTGTCATTTATAACTCTGCAGGTTTGTGAATTACAGTGCCCCTGAGCTCCTTTCTTCAACTCGCTTTCTTGTGACCTGGCCGCAACACCGCAGGATGTCTTCAGGCCCTAATCTGGTTCCGGTACGGCACGCTGAGCCTTTGGTTATTTCCTCTTCCTGGTGGGAATTGAGAGTTAAATTTGCCCGTCCAGACACCTCCAGCTAGCCTCTCATTGGTTCTCGCTATTCCTGTTCATCTTCCGCAGAAATTGCAAACTGGGCCAAACAGGAGGTTAAAGGCGCTGACTCTCCAAGTGGGGAGAGTGTTAGTAAAGCGTCTGGAATGTTGCACCCGAGTACCAGGGGAGGAAAACTGAGATATATTTGAACACGTCTCCCGATCACATGGTTGATCATACTTGGGTTCCACATGCATGTTTTAGCTGAAGGAAGAATACCTTAAACCTGGAGAGTTGAGACCCGTGGAATGGGTACCATGCAATATGACTTCAAAGGGTCTTCATTTGCTCACCGAACCTCTCCAATCCTATCACTGCTGTGTTTATGCCCCTGTACACATGCTTGATTCTCTTTTGGAGACATAGCAATCCATAGGTTTTAAGATACTTACAAGTCAGGTAAATTCTTAGGCGTTTAATATGCGGTGTTGAGTCCATTTCGTTGAGCAAGGAGTAGCTCTTGTCTATTCCATATTTGGCTTAAGGAACTTTATCTGTGCTCATTTCAATCTCTGGTTTTATGCAGCACCCCAACTCACCTTTCCCCTTAAGCAAGCATAAGTTGGTTTTCTAAATTTGAGACCCTGTTCTGTTCTGTAATTCAGTTCCTGTGTAGCCAAGTTTCCATTCCGTGTATCACTGATATCTTATGATGTTTCTTTTTCTGTGTGACTTATTTCAGTTAGAATCATCATACCTGAATCCACTCATTGTGCTGCTAAGGGCCTGATGACATAGATTTCATTGCTGAGTGATATTGCTTTGTAAGTGAATACCACAACTTCTTTATCCATTTTTCACTTTCTGCGATGTTGAACTTGTACTGTAAACGAGGTTCTTGTAAACAGAGCCGTTCCAAACTTTGGGGTGGCTGTGTCTTTTCGATTTTAATTTCCCTAAGCTATAGGACCATAAGTGGAAGTGCCCTAGGTTCTGTTGCTTTGTTTTTTAGATGTTTCAGGAAACACCATACACTTCTCCCAAGTGTCTGTTGGCAATTTACATCCCGCCCATCAGCATAACAAGGCTCCCAGTTCTCAATGGCCTGTTGCCTTTCTGGATTTTACACTTTTTTCAGATGGCCCTTTTGACCGGGGGGAAGTGAGACTTCATTGTAGTGCAGATTTCCTTTGCAAGCTTGCTTGGTTGGCCAAAAAGGGCGTATGCGTTTTTTCCTGAATATATTCAGGAAAAAACGCATACGCCCTTTTTGGCCAAGTGCATCATTGTGGACGTTCTGCCTCTTTTCCTATGCTTTCAATACAATTCCAGTCTACCTCCTGAAATCGGTTTCCTGCAATTCTGCCCCGCTTTCAAGTCCTCTTGGCAGCCTTACTTCAGTCTATTTTTGGACGATAGCTGTCATTTATAACTCTGCAGATTTGTGAATTACAGTGCTCCTGAGCTCCTTTCTTCAACTCGCTTTCTTGTGACCTGGCCGCAACACCGCAGGATGGCTTCAGGACCTAATCTGGTTCCGGCCCGGCATGCTGAGCCTTTGGTTAATTCCTCTTCCTGGTGGGAAATGAGAGTTAAATTTGCCCGTCCAGACACCTCCAGCTAGCCTCTCATTGGTTCTCGCTATTCCTGTTCATCTTCCGCAGAAATTGCAAACTGGGCCAAACAGGAGGTTAAAGGCGCTGACTCTCCAAGTGGGGAGAGTGTTAGTAAAGCGTCTGGAATGTTGCACCCGAGTACCAGGGGAGGAAAACTGAGACATATTTGAACACGTCTCCCGTTTACATGGTTGATCATACTTGGGTTCCACATGCATGTTTTAGCTGAAGGAAGAATACCTTAAACCTGGAGAGTTGAGACCCGTGGAATGGGTACCATGCAATATGACTTCAAAGGGTCTTCATTTGCTCACCGAACCTCTCCAATCCTATCACTGCTGCGTTTATGCCCCTGTGCACATGCTTGATTCTCTTTCAGAGACATAGCAATCCATAGGTTTTACGATACTTACTAGTCAGGTACATTCTTAGGCGTTTAATATGCGGTGTTGAGTCCATTTCGTTGAGCAAGGAGTAGCTCTTGTCTATTCCATATTTGGCTTAAGGAACTTTATCTGTGCTCATTTCAATCTCTGGTTTTATGCAGCACCCCAACTCACCTTTACCCTTAAGCAAGCATAAGTTGTTTTTCTAAATTTGAGACCCTGTTCTGTTCTGTAATTCAGTTTCTGTGTAGCCAAGTTTACATTCCGTGTATTACTGATATCTTATGATGTTTCTTTTTCTGTGTGACTTATGTCAGTTAGAATCATCGTACCTGAATCTACTCATTATGCTTCTACGGGCATGATGACATAGATTTCATTGCTGAGTGATACTGCATTGTACGTAAGTACCACAAGTTCTTTATCCATTTTTCACTTTCTGCGATGTTGAACTTGTACTGTAAACGAGGTTCTTGTAAACAGAGGCGTCCCAAACTTTGGGGTGGCTGTGTCTTTTTGATTTTAATTTCCCTAAGCTATAGGACCATAAGTGGCAGTGCCCTAGGCTCTGTTGCTTTGTTTTTTAGATGTTTCAGGAAACACCATACACTTCTCCCGAGTGTCTGTTGGCAATTTACATCCCGCCCATCAGCATAACAAGGCTCCCAGTTCTCCATGGCCTGTCCTGCCTTTCTGGATTTTACACTTTTTTCAGATGGCCCTTTTGACCGGGGGGAAGTGAGACTTCATTGTAGTGCAGATTTCCTTTGCAAGCTTGCTTGGTTGGCCAAAAAGGGCGTATGCGTTTTTTCCTGAATATATTCAGGAAAAAACGCATACGCCCTTTTTGGCCAAGTGCATCATTGTGGACGTTCTGCCTCTTTTCCTATGCTTTCAATGCAATTCCAGTCTACCTCCTGAAATCGGTTTCCTGCAATTCTGCCCCGCTTTCAAGTCCTCTTGGCAGCCTTACTTCAGTCTATTTTTGGACGATAGCTGTCATTTATAACTCTGCAGGTTTGTGAATTACAGTGACCCTGAGCTCCTTTCTTCAACTCGCTTTCTTGTGACCTGGCCGCAACACCGCAGGATGGCTTCAGGCCCTAATCTGGTTCCGGCCCAGCATGCTGAGCCTTTGGTTAATTCCTCTTCCTGGTGGGAAATGAGAGTTAAATTTGCCCGTTCAGACACCTCCAGCTAGTCTCTCATTGGTTCTCGCTATTCCTGTTCATCTTCCGCAGAAATTGCAAACTGGGCCAAACAGGAGGTTAAAGGGACTGACTCTCCAAGTGGGGAGAGTGTTAGTAAAGCGTCTGGAATGTTGCACCCGAGTACCAGGGGAGGAAAACTGAGACATATTTGAACACGTCTCCCGTTCACATAGTTGATCATACTCTGGGTTCCACATGCATGTTTTAGCTGAAGGAAGAATACCTTAAACCTGGAGAGTTGAGACCCGTGGAATGGGTACCATGCAATATGACTTCAAAGGGTCTTCATTTGCTCACCGAACCTCTCCAATCCTATCACTGCTGCGTTTATGCCCCTGTACACACGCTTGATTCTCTTTTGGAGACATAGCAATCCATAGGTTTTAAGATACTTACTAGTCAGGTACATTCTTAGGCGTTTAATATGGGGTGTTGAGTCCATTTCGTTGAGCAAGGTGTAGCTCTTGTCTATTCGATATTTGGCTTAAGGAACTTTATCTGTGCTCATTTCAATCTCTGGTTTTATGCAGCACCCCAACTCACCTTTCCCCTTAAGCAAGCATAAGTTGGTTTTCTAAATTTGAGACACTGTTCTGTTTTGGAATGCAGTTCCTGTGTAGCCAAGTTTCCATTCCGTGTATTAGTGATATCTTATTATGTTTCTTTTTCTGTGTGACTTATTTCAGTTAGAATCATCGTACCTGAATCCACTCATTATGCTGCTACGGGCCTGATGACATAGATTTCATTGCTGAGTGATACTGCATTGTACGTAAGTACCACAAGTTCTTTATCCATTTTTCACTTTCTGCGATGTTGAACTTGTACTGTAAACGAGGTTCTTGTAAACAGAGCCGTTCCAAACTTTGGGGTGGCTGTGTCTTTTTGATTTTAATTTCCCTAAGCTATAGGACCATAAGTGGAAGTGCCCTAGGTTCTGTTGCTTTGTTTTTTAGATGTTTCAGGAAACACCATACACTTCTCCCGAGTGGTTGTTGGCAATTTACATCCCGCCCATCAGCATAACAAGGCTCCCAGTTCTCCATGGCCTGTCCTGCCTTTCTGGATTTTACACTTTTTTCAGATGGCCCTTTTGACCGGGGGGAAGTGAGACTTCATTGTAGTGCAGATTTCCTTTGCAAGCTTGCTTGGTTGGCCAAAAAGGGCGTATGCGTTTTTTCCTGAATATATTCAGGAAAAAACGCATACGCCCTTTTTGGCCAAGTGCATCATTGTGGACGTTCTGCCTCTTTTCCTATGCTTTCAATGCAATTCCAGTCTACCTCCTGAAATCGGTTTCCTGCAATTCTGCCCCGCTTTCAAGTCCTCTTGGCAGCCTTACTTCAGTCTATTTTTGGACGATAGCTGTCATTTATAACTCTGCAGGTTTGTGAATTACAGTGCCCCTGAGCTCCTTTCTTCAACTCGCTTTCTTGTGACCTGGCCGCAACACCGCAGGATGGCTTCAGGCCCTAATCTGGTTCCGGTACGGCACGCTGAACCTTTGGTTATTTCCTCTTCCTGGTGGGAAATGAGAGTTAAATTCGCCCGTCCAGACACCTCCAGCTAGCCTCTCATTGGTTCTCGCTATTCCTGTTCATCTTCCGCAGAAATTGCAAACTGGGCCAAACAGGAGGTTAAAGGCGCTGACTCTCCAAGTGGGGAGAGTGTTAGTAAAGCGTCTGGAATGTTGCACCCGAGTACCAGGGGAGGAAAACTGAGACATATTTGAACACGTCTCCCGTTCACATGGTTGATCATACTTGGGTTCCACATGCATGTTTTAGCTGAAGGAAGAATACCTTAAACCTGGAGAGTTGAGACCCGTGGAATGGGTACCATGCAATATGACTTCAAAGGGTCTTCATTTGCTCACCGAACCTCTCCAATCCTATCACTGCTGCGTTTATGCCCCTGTACACATGCTTGATTCTCTTTTGGAGACATAGCAATCCATAGGTTTTACGATACTTACTAGTCAGGTACATTCTTAGGCGTTTAATATGCGGTGTTGAGTCCATTTCGTTGAGCAAGGAGTAGCTCTTGTCTATTCCATATTTGGCTTAAGGAACTTTATCTGTGCTCATTTCAATCTCTGGTTTTATGCAGCACCCCAACTCACCTTTACCCTTAAGCAAGCATAAGTTGGTTTTCTAAATTTGAGACCCTGTTCTGTTCTGTAATGCAGTTCCTGTGTAGCCAAGTTTCCATTCCGTGTATTACTGATATCTTATGATGTTTCTTTTTCTGTGTGACTTATTTCAGTTAGAATCATCATACCTGAATCCACTCATTGTGATGCTAAGGGCCTGATGACACAGATTTCATTGCTGAGTGATATTGCTTTGTAAGTAAATACCACAACTTCTTTATCCATTTTTCACTTTCTGCGATGTTGAACTTGTACTGTAAACGAGGTTCTTGTAAACAGAGGCGTCCCAAACTTTGGGGTGGCTGTGTCTTTTTGATTTTAATTTCCCTAAGCTATAGGACCATAAGTGGCAGTGCCCTAGGCTCTGTTGCTTTGTTTTTTAGATGTTTCAGGAAACACCATACACTTCTCCCGAGTGTCTGTTGGCAATTTACATCCCGCCCATCAGCATAACAAGGCTCCCAGTTCTCCATGGCCTGTCCTGCCTTTCTGGATTTTACACTTTTTTGAGATGGCCCTTTTGACCGGGGGGAAGTGAGACTTCATTGTAGTGCAGATTTCCTTTGCAAGCTTGCTTGGTTGGCCAAAAAGGGCGTATGCGTTTTTTCCTGAATATATTCAGGAAAAAACGCATACGCCCTTTTTGGCCAAGTGCATCATTGTGGACGTTCTGCCTCTTTTCCTATGCTTTCAATGCAATTCCAGTCTACCTCCTGAAATCGGTTTCCTGCAATTCTGCCCCGCTTTCAAGTCCTCTTGGCAGCCTTACTTCAGTCTATTTTTGGACGATAGCTGTCATTTATAACTCTGCAGGTTTGTGAATTACAGTGTCCCTGAGCTCCTTTCTTCAACTCGCTTTCTTGTGACCTGGCCGCAACACCGCAGGATAGCTTCAGGCCCTAATCTGGTTCTGGCCCGGCATGCTGAGCCTTTGGTTAATTCCTCTTCCTGGTGGGAAATGAGAGTTAAATTTGCCCGTTCAGACACCTCCAGCTAGTCTCTCATTGGTTCTCGCTATTCCTGTTCATCTTCCGCAGAATTTGCAAACTGGGCCAAACAGGAGGTTAAAGGGACTGATTCTCCAAGTCGGGAGAGTGTTAGTAAAGCGTCTGGAATGTTGCACCCGAGTACCAGGGGAGGAAAACTGAGACATATTTGAACACGTCTCCCGTTCACATGGTTGATCATACTCTGGGTTCCACATGCATGTTTTAGCTGAAGGAAGAATACCTTAAACCTGGAGAGTTGAGACCCGTGGAATGGGTACCATGCAATATGAGTTCAAAGGGTCTTCATTTGCTCACCGAACCTCTCCAATCCTATCACTGCTGCGTTTATGCCCCTGTACACACGCTTGATTCTCTTTTGGAGACATAGCAATCCATAGGTTTCAAGATACTTACTAGTCAGGTACATTCTTAGGCGTTTAATATGGGGTGTTGAGTCCATTTCGTTGAGCAAGGAGTAGCTCTTGTCTATTCCATATTTGGCTTAAGGAACTTTATCTGTGCTCATTTCAATCTCTGGTTTTTTGCAGCACCCCAACTCACCTTTCCCCTTAAGCGAGAATAAGTTGTTTTTCTAAATTTGAGACCCTGTTCTGTTCTGTAATTCAGTTTCTGTGTAGCCAAGTTTACATTCCGTGTATTACTGATATCTTATGATGTTTCTTTTTCTGTGTGACTTATGTCAGTTAGAATCATCGTACCTGAATCTACTCATTATGCTTCTACGGGCATGATGACATAGATTTCATTGCTGAGTGATACTGCATTGTACGTAAGTACCACAAGTTCTTTATCCATTTTTCACTTTCTGCGATGTTGAACTTGTACTGTAAACGAGGTTCTTGTAAACAGAGGCGTCCCAAACTTTGGGGTGGCTGTGTCTTTTTGATTTTAATTTCCCTAAGCTATAGGACCATAAGTGGCAGTGCCCTAGGCTCTGTTGCTTTGTTTTTTAGATGTTTCAGGAAACACCATACACTTCTCCCGAG
Organism: Delphinus delphis; assembly: GCF_949987515.2. Taxonomy (NCBI): domain Eukaryota; kingdom Metazoa; phylum Chordata; class Mammalia; order Artiodactyla; family Delphinidae; genus Delphinus; species Delphinus delphis. Next base: position 2,276,630 of record NW_027192665.1, on the reverse strand, counting down.
TGTCTGTTGGCAATTTACATCCCGCCCATCAGCATAACAAGGCTCCCAGTTCTCCATGGCCTGTCCTGCCTTTCTGGATTTTACACTTTTTTCAGATGGCCCTTTTGACCGGGGGGAAGTGAGACTTCATTGTAGTGCAGATTTCCTTTGCAAGCTTGCTTGGTTGGCCAAAAAGGGCGTATGCGTTTTTTCCTGAATATATTCAGGAAAAAACGCATACGCCCTTTTTGGCCAAGTGCATCATTGTGGACGTTCTGCCTCTTTTCCTATGCTTTCAATGCAATTCCAGTCTACCTCCTGAAATCGGTTTCCTGCAATTCTGCCCCGCTTTCAAGTCCTCTTGGCAGCCTTACTTCAGTCTATTTTTGGACGATAGCTGTCATTTATAACTCTGCAGGTTTGTGAATTACAGTGTCCCTGAGCTCCTTTCTTCAACTCGCTTTCTTGTGACCTGGCCGCAACACCGCAGGATGGCTTCAGGCCCTAATCTGGTTCTGGCCCGGCATGCTGAGCCTTTGGTTAATTCCTCTTCCTGGTGGGAAATGAGAGTTAAATTTGCCCGTTCAGACACCTCCAGCTAGTCTCTCATTGGTTCTCGCTATTCCTGTTCATCTTCCGCAGAAATTGCAAACTGGGCCAAACAGGAGGTTAAAGGGACTGATTCTCCAAGTCGGGAGAGTGTTAGTAAAGCGTCTGGAATGTTGCACCCGAGTACCAGGGGAGGAAAACTGAGACATATTTGAACACGTCTCCCGTTCACATGGTTGATCATACTCTGGGTTCCACATGCATGTTTTAGCTGAAGGAAGAATACCTTAAACCTGGAGAGTTGAGACCCGTGGAATGGGTACCATGCAATATGAGTTCAAAGGGTCTTCATTTGCTCACCGAACCTCTCCAATCCTATCACTGCTGCGTTTATGCCCCTGTACACACGCTTGATTCTCTTTTGGAGACATAGCAATCCATAGGTTTCAAGATACTTACTAGTCAGGTACATTCTTAGGCGTTTAATATGGGGTGTTGAGTCCATTTCGTTGAGCAAGGAGTAGCTCTTGTCTATTCCATATTTGGCTTAAGGAACTTTATCTGTGCTCATTTCAATCTCTGGTTTTTTGCAGCACCCCAACTCACCTTTCCCCTTAAGCGAGAATAAGTTGTTTTTCTAAATTTGAGACCCTGTTCTGTTCTGTAATTCAGTTTCTGTGTAGCCAAGTTTACATTCCGTGTATTACTGATATCTTATGATGTTTCTTTTTCTGTGTGACTTATGTCAGTTAGAATCATCGTACCTGAATCTACTCATTATGCTTCTACGGGCATGATGACATAGATTTCATTGCTGAGTGATACTGCATTGTACGTAAGTACCACAAGTTCTTTATCCATTTTTCACTTTCTGCGATGTTGAACTTGTACTGTAAACGAGGTTCTTGTAAACAGAGGCGTCCCAAACTTTGGGGTGGCTGTGTCTTTTTGATTTTAATTTCCCTAAGCTATAGGACCATAAGTGGCAGTGCCCTAGGCTCTGTTGCTTTGTTTTTTAGATGTTTCAGGAAACACCATACACTTCTCCCCAGTGGTTGTTGGCAATTTACATCCCGCCCATCAGCATAACAAGGCTCCCAGTTCTCCATGGCCTGTCCTGCCTTTCTGGATTTTACACTTTTTTCAGATGGCCCTTTTGACCGGGGGGAAGTGAGACTTCATTGTAGTGCAGATTTCCTTTGCAAGCTTGCTTGGTTGGCCAAAAAGGGCGTATGCGTTTTTTCCTGAATATATTCAGGAAAAAACGCATACGCCCTTTTTGGCCAAGTGCATCATTGTGGACGTTCTGCCTCTTTTCCTATGCTTTCAATGCAATTCCAGTCTACCTCCTGAAATCGGTTTCCTGCAATTCTGCCCCGCTTTCAAGTCCTCTTGGCAGCCTTACTTCAGTCTATTTTTGGACGATAGCTGTCATTTATAACTCTGCAGGTTTGTGAATTACAGTGACCCTGAGCTCCTTTCTTCAACTCGCTTTCTTGTGACCTGGCCGCAACACCGCAGGATGGCTTCAGGCCCTAATCTGGTTCCGGCCCAGCATGCTGAGCCTTTGGTTAATTCCTCTTCCTGGTGGGAAATGAGAGTTAAATTTGCCCGTTCAGACACCTCCAGCTAGTCTCTCATTGGTTCTCGCTATTCCTGTTCATCTTCCGCAGAAATTGCAAACTGGGCCAAACAGGAGGTTAAAGGGACTGACTCTCCAAGTGGGGAGAGTGTTAGTAAAGCGTCTGGAATGTTGCACCCGAGTACCAGGGGAGGAAAACTGAGACATATTTGAACACGTCTCCCGTTCACATAGTTGATCATACTCTGGGTTCCACATGCATGTTTTAGCTGAAGGAAGAATACCTTAAACCTGGAGAGTTGAGACCCGTGGAATGGGTACCATGCAATATGACTTCAAAGGGTCTTCATTTGCTCACCGAACCTCTCCAATCCTATCACTGCTGCGTTTATGCCCCTGTACACACGCTTGATTCTCTTTTGGAGACATAGCAATCCATAGGTTTTAAGATACTTATTAGTCAGGTACATTCTTAGGCGTTTAATATGGGGTGTTGAGTCCATTTCGTTGAGCAAGGTGTAGCTCTTGTCTATTCGATATTTGGCTTAAGGAACTTTATCTGTGCTCATTTCAATCTCTGGTTTTATGCAGCACCCCAACTCACCTTTCCCCTTAAGCAAGCATAAGTTGGTTTTCTAAATTTGAGACACTGTTCTGTTTTGGAATGCAGTTCCTGTGTAGCCAAGTTTACATTCCGTGTATTAGTGATATCTTATGATGTTTCTTTTTCTGTGTGACTTATTTCAGTTAGAATCATCGTACCTGAATCCACTCATTATGCTGCTATGGGCCTGATGACATAGATTTCATTGCTGAGTGATACTGCATTGTACGTAAGTACCACAAGTTCTTTATCCATTTTTCACTTTCTGCGATGTCGAACTTGTACTGTAAACGAGGTTCTTGTAAACAGAGCCGTTCCAAACTTTGGGGTGGCTGTGTCTTTTTTATTTTAATTTCCCTAAGCTATAGGACCATAAGTGGAAGTGCCCTAGGTTCTGTTGCTTTGTTTTTTAGATGTTTCAGGAAACACCATACACTTCTCCCGAGTGTCTGTTGGCAATTTACATCCCGCCCATCAGCATAACAAGGCTCCCAGTTCTCCATGGCCTGTCCTGCCTTTCTGGATTTTACACTTTTTTCAGATGGCCCTTTTGACCGGGGGGAAGTGAGACTTCATTGTAGTGCAGATTTCCTTTGCAAGCTTGCTTGGTTGGCCAAAAAGGGCGTATGCGTTTTTTCCTGAATATATTCAGGAAAAAACGCATACGCCCTTTTTGGCCAAGTGCATCATTGTGGACGTTCTGCCTCTTTTCCTATGCTTTCAATGCAATTCCAGTCTACCTCCTGAAATCGGTTTCCTGCAATTCTGCCCCGCTTTCAAGTCCTCTTGGCAGCCTTACTTCAGTCTATTTTTGGACGATAGCTGTCATTTATAACTCTGCAGGTTTGTGAATTACAGTGCCCCTGAGCTCCTTTCTTCAACTCGCTTTCTTGTGACCTGGCCGCAACACCGCAGGATGGCTTCAGGCCCTAATCTGGTTCCGGCCCGGCATGCTGAGCCTTTGGTTAATTCCTCTTCCTGGTGGGAAATGAGAGTTAAATTTGCCCGTTCAGACACCTCCAGCTAGCCTCTCATTGGTTCTCGCTATTCCTGTTCATCTTCCGCAGAAATTGCAAACTGGGCCAAACAGGAGGTTAAAGGGACTGACTCTCCAAGTGGGGAGAGTGTTAGTAAAGCGTCTGGAATGTTGCACCCGAGTACCAGGGGAGGAAAACTGAGACATATTTGAACACGTCTCCCGTTCACATGGTTGATCATACTCTGGGTTCCACATGCATGTTTTAGCTGAAGGAAGAATACCTTAAACCTGGAGAGTTGAAACCCGTGGAATGGGTACCATGCAATATGACTTCAAAGGGTCTTCATTTGCTCACCGAACCTCTCCAATCCTATCACTGCTGCGTTTATGCCCCTGTACACACGCTTGATTCTCTTTTGGAGACATAGCAATCCATAGGTTTTAAGATACTTACTAGTCAGGTACATTCTTAGGCGTTTAATATGGGGTGTTGAGTCCATTTCGTTGAGCAAGGTGTAGCTCTTGTCTATTCCATATTTGGCTTAAGGAACTTTATCTGTGCTCATTTCAATCTCTGGTTTTATGCAGCACCCCAACTCACCTTTCCCCTTAAGCAAGCATAAGTTGGTTTTCTAAATTTGAGACCCTGTTCTGTTTTGGAATGCAGTTCCTGTGTAGCCAAGTTTACATTCCGTGTATTAGTGATATCTTATGATGTTTCTTTTTCTGTGTGACTTATTTCAGTTAGAATCATCGTACCTGAATCCACTCATTATGCTGCTACGGGCCTGATGACATAGATTTCATTGCTGAGTGATACTGCATTGTACGTAAGTACCACAAGTTCTTTATCCATTTTTCACTTTCTGCGATGTTGAACTTGTACTGTAAACGAGGTTCTTGTAAACAGAGGCGTCCCAAACTTTGGGGTGGCTGTGTCTTTTTGATTTTAATTTCCCTAAGCTATAGGACCATAAGTGGCAGTGCCCTAGGCTCTGTTGCTTTGTTTTTTAGATGTTTCAGGAAACACCATACACTTCTCCCGAGTGTCTGTTGGCAATTTACATCCCGCCCATCAGCATAACAAGGCTCCCAGTTCTCCATGGCCTGTCCTGCCTTTCTGGATTTTACACTTTTTTCAGATGGCCCTTTTGACCGGGGGGAAGTGAGACTTCATTGTAGTGCAGATTTCCTTTGCAAGCTTGCTTGGTTGGCCAAAAAGGGCGTATGCGTTTTTTCCTGAATATATTCAGGAAAAAACGCATACGCCCTTTTTGGCCAAGTGCATCATTGTGGACGTTCTGCCTCTTTTCCTATGCTTTCAATGCAATTCCAGTCTACCTCCTGAAATCGGTTTCCTGCAATTCTGCCCCGCTTTCAAGTCCTCTTGGCAGCCTTACTTCAGTCTATTTTTGGACGATAGCTGTCATTTATAACTCTGCAGGTTTGTGAATTACAGTGCCCCTGAGCTCCTTTCTTCAACTCGCTTTCTTGTGACCTGGCCGCAACACCGCAGGATGGCTTCAGGCCCTAATCTGGTTCTGGCCCGGCATGCTGAGCCTTTGGTTAATTCCTCTTCCTGGTGGGAAATGAGAGTTAAATTTGCCCGTCCAGACACCTCCAGCTAGTCTCTCATTGGTTCTCACTATTCCTGTTCATCTTCCGCAGAAATTGCAAACTGGGCCAAACAGGAGGTTAAAGGGACTGACTCTCCAAGTCGGAAGAGTGTTAGTAAAGCGTCTGGAATGTTGCACCCGAGTACCAGGGGAGGAAAACTGAGACATATTTGAACACGTCTCCCGTTCACATGGTTGATCATACTCTGGGTTCCACATGCATGTTTTAGCTGAAGGAAGAATACCTTAAACCTGGAGAGTTGAGACCCGTGGAATGGGTACCATGCAATATGACTTCAAAGGGTCTTCATTTGTTCACCGAACCTCTCCAATCCTATCACTGCTGCGTTTATGCCCCTGTACACACGCTTGATTCTCTTTTGGAGACATAGCAATCCATAGGTTTCAAGATACTTACTAGTCAGGTACATTCTTAGGCGTTTAATATGGGGTGTTGAGTCCATTTCGTTGAGCAAGGAGTAGCTCTTGTCTATTCCATATTTGGCTTAAGGAACTTTATCTGTGCTCATTTCAATCTCTGGTTTTTTGCATCACCCCAACTCACCTTTACCCTTAAGCAAGAATAAGTTGTTTTTCTAAATTTGAGACCCTGTTCTATTCTGTAATTCAGTTTCTGTGTAGCCAAGTTTACATTCCGTGTATTACTGATATCTTATGATGTTTCTTTTTCTGTGTGACTTATGTCAGTTAGAATCATCGTACCTGAATCTACTCATTATGCTTCTACGGGCATGATGACATAGATTTCATTGCTGAGTGATACTGCATTGTACGTAAGTACCACAAGTTCTTTATCCATTTTTCACTTTCTGCGATGTTGAACTTGTACTGTAAACGAGGTTCTTGTAAACAGAGGCGTCCCAAACTTTGGGGTGGCTGTGTCTTTTTGATTTTAATTTCCCTAAGCTATAGGACCATAAGTGGCAGTGCCCTAGGCTCTGTTGCTTTGTTTTTTAGATGTTTCAGGAAACACCATACACTTCTCCCGAGTGTCTGTTGGCAATTTACATCCCGCCCATCAGCATAACAAGGCTCCCAGTTCTCCATGGCCTGTCCTGCCTTTCTGGATTTTACACTTTTTTCAGATGGCCCTTTTGACCGGGGGGAAGTGAGACTTCATTGTAGTGCAGATTTCCTTTGCAAGCTTGCTTGGTTGGCCAAAAAGGGCGTATGCGTTTTTTCCTGAATATATTCAGGAAAAAACGCATACGCCCTTTTTGGCCAAATGCATCATTGTGGACGTTCTGCCTCTTTTCCTATGCTTTCAATGCAATTCCAGTCTACCTCCTGAAATCGGTTTCCTGCAATTCTGCCCCGCTTTCAAGTCCTCTTGGCAGCCTTACTTCAGTCTATTTTTGGACGATAGCTGTCATTTATAACTCTGCAGGTTTGTGAATTACAGTGCCCCTGAGCTCCTTTCTTCAACTCGCTTTCTTGTGACCTGGCCGCAACACCGCAGGATGGCTTCAGGCCCTAATCTGGTTCCGGCATGGCACGCTGAGCCTTTGGTTAATTCCTCTTCCTGGTGGGAAATGAGAGTTAAATTTGCCCGTCCAGACACCTCCAGCTAGTCTCTCATTGGTTCTCACTATTCCTGTTCATCTTCCGCAGAATTTGCAAACTGGGCCAAACAGGAGGTTAAAGGGACTGACTCTCCAAGTCGGAAGAGTGTTAGTAAAGCGTCTGGAATGTTGCACCCGAGTACCAGGGGAGGAAAACTGAGACATATTTGAACACGTCTCCCGTTCACATGGTTGATCATACTCTGGGTTCCACATGCATGTTTTAGCTGAAGGAAGAATACCTTAAACCTGGAGAATTGAGACCCGTGGAATGGGTACCATGCAATATGACTTCAAAGGGTCTTCATTTGCTCACCGAACCTCTCCAATCCTATCACTGCTGCGTTTATGCCCCTGTACACACGCTTGATTCTCTTTTGGAGACATAGCAATCCATAGGTTTTAAGATACTTACTAGTCAGGTACATTCTTAGGCGTTTAATATGGGGTGTTGAGTCCATTTCGTTGAGCAAGGAGTAGCTCTTGTCTATTCCATATTTGGCTTAAGGAACTTTATCTGTGCTCATTTCAATCTCTGGTTTTATGTAGCACCCCAACTCACCTTTCCCCTTAAGCAAGCATAAGTTGGTTTTCTAATTTTGAGACCCTGTTCTGTTTTGGAATGCAGTTCCTGTGTAGCCAAGTTTACATTCCGTGTATTAGTGATATCTTATGATGTTTCTTTTTCTGTGTGACTTATTTCAGTTAGAATCATCGTACCTGAATCCACTCATTATGCTGCTACGGGCCTGATGACATAGATTTCATTGCTGAGTGATACTGCATTGTTCGTAAGTACCACAAGTTCTTTATACATTTTTCACTTTCTGCGATGTTGAACTTGTACTGTAAACGAGGTTCTTGTAAACAGAGGCGTCCCAAACTTTGGGGTGGCTGTGTCTTTTTGATTTTAATTTCCCTAAGCTATAGGACCATAAGTGGCAGTGCCCTAGGCTCTGTTGCTTTGTTTTTTAGATGTTTCAGGAAACACCATACACTTCTCCCGAGTGTCTGTTGGCAATTTACATCCCGCCCATCAGCATAACAAGGCTCCCAGTTCTCCATGGCCTGTCCTGCCTTTCTGGATTTTACACTTTTTTCAGATGGCCCTTTTGACCGGGGGGAAGTGAGACTTCATTGTAGTGCAGATTTCCTTTGCAAGCTTGCTTGGTTGGCCAAAAAGGGCGTATGCGTTTTTTCCTGAATATATTCAGGAAAAAACGCATACGCCCTTTTTGGCCAAGTGCATCATTGTGGACGTTCTGCCTCTTTTCCTATGCTTTCAATGCAATTCCAGTCTACCTCCTGAAATCGGTTTCCTGCAATTCTGCCCCGCTTTCAAGTCCTCTTGGCAGCCTTACTTCAGTCTATTTCTGGACGATAGCTGTCATTTATAACTCTGCAGGTTTGTGAATTACAGTGTCCCTGAGCTCCTTTCTTCAACTCGCTTTCTTGTGACCTGGCCGCAACACCGCAGGATGGCTTCAGGCCCTAATCTGGTTCTGTCCCGGCATGCTGAGCCTTTGGTTAATTCCTCTTCCTGGTGGGAAATGAGAGTTAAATTTGCCCGTTCAGACACCTCCAGCTAGTCTCTCTTTGGTTCTCGCTATTCCTGTTCATCTTCCGCAGAATTTGCAAACTGGGCCAAACAGGAGGTTAAAGGGACTGATTCTCCAAGTCGGGAGAGTGTTAGTAAAGCGTCTGGAATGTTGCACCCGAGTACCAGGGGAGGAAAACTGAGACATATTTGAACACGTCTCCCGTTCACATGGTTGATCATACTCTGGGTTCCACATGCATGTTTTAGCTGAAGGAAGAATACCTTAAACCTGGAGAGTTGAGACCCGTGGAATGGGTACCATGCAATATGACTTCAAAGGGTCTTCATTTGCTCACCGAACCTCTCCAATCCTATCACTGCTGCGTTTATGCCCCTGTACACACGCTTGATTCTCTTTTGGAGACATAGCAATCCATAGGTTTCAAGATACTTACTAGTCAGGTACATTCTTAGGCGTTTAATATGGGGTGTTGAGTCCATTTCGTTGAGCAAGGAGTAGCTCTTGTCTATTCCATATTTGGCTTAAGGAACTTTATCTGTGCTCATTTCAATCTCTGGTTTTTTGCAGCACCCCAACTCACCTTTCCCCTTAAGCAAGCATAAGTTGGTTTTCTAAATTTGAGACCCTGTTCTGTTCTGTAATTCAGTTTCTGTGTAGCCAAGTTTACATTCCGTGTATTACTGATATCTTATGATGTTTCTTTTTCTGTGTGACTTATGTCAGTTAGAATCATCGTACCTGAATCTACTCATTATGCTTCTACGGGCATGATGACATAGATTTCATTGCTGAGTGATACTGCATTGTACGTAAGTACCACAAGTTCTTTATCCATTTTTCACTTTCTGCGATGTTGAACTTGTATTGTAAACGAGGTTCTTGTAAACAGAGGCGTCCCAAACTTTGGGGTGGCTGTGTCTTTTTGATTTTAATTTCCCTAAGCTATAGGACCATAAGTGGCAGTGCCCTAGGCTCTGTTGCTTTGTTTTTTAGATGTTTCAGGAAACACCATACACTTCTCCGGAGTGGTTGTTGGCAATTTACATCCCGCCCATCAGCATAACAAGGCTCCCAGTTCTCCATGGCCTGTCCTGCCTTTCTGGATTTTACACTTTTTTCAGATGGCCCTTTTGACCGGGGGGAAGTGAGACTTCATTGTAGTGCAGATTTCCTTTGCAAGCTTGCTTGGTTGGCCAAAAAGGGCGTATGCGTTTTTTCCTGAATATATTCAGGAAAAAACGCATACGCCCTTTTTTGCCGAGTGCATCATTGTGGACGTTCTGCCTCTTTTCCTATGCTTTCAATGCAATTCCAGTCTACCTCCTGAAATCGGTTTCCTGCAATTCTGCCCCGCTTTCAAGTCCTCTTGGCAGCCTTACTTCAGTCTATTTTTGGACGATAGCTGTCATTTATAAGTCTGCAGGTTTGTGAATTACAGTGCCCCTGAGCTCCTTTCTTCAACTCGCTTTCTTGTGACCTGGCCGCAACACCGCAGGATGGCTTCAGGCCCTAATCTGGTTCCGGCACGGCACGCTGAGCCTTTGGTTAATTCCTCTTCCTGGTGGGAAATGAGAGTTAAATTTGCCCGTCCAGACACCTCCAGCTAGTCTCTCATTGGTTCTCACTATTCCTGTTCATCTTCCGCAGAAATTGCAAACTGGGCCAAACAGGAGGTTAAAGGGACTGACTCTCCAAGTCGGAAGAGTGTTAGTAAAGCGTCTGGAATGTTGCACCCGAGTACCAGGGGAGGAAAACTGAGACATATTTGAACACGTCTCCCGTTCACATGGTTGATCATACTCTGGGTTCCACATGCATGTTTTAGCTGAAGGAAGAATACCTTAAACCTGGAGAATTGAGACCCGTGGAATGGGTACCATGCAATATGACTTCAAAGGGTCTTCATTTGCTCACCGAACCTCTCCAATCCTATCACTGCTGCGTTTATGCCCCTGTACACACGCTTGATTCTCTTTTGGAGACATAGCAATCCATAGGTTTTAAGATACTTACTAGTCAGGTACATTCTTAGGCGTTTAATATGGGGTGTTGAGTCCATTTCGTTGAGCAAGGAGTAGCTCTTGTCTATTCCATATTTGGCTTAAGGAACTTTATCTGTGCTCATTTCATTCTCTGGTTTTATGTAGCACCCCAACTCACCTTTCCCCTTAAGCAAGCATAAGTTGGTTTTCTAAATTTGAGACCCTGTTCTGTTTTGGAATGCAGTTCCTGTGTAGCCAAGTTTACATTCCGTGTATTAGTGATATCTTATGATGTTTCTTTTTCTGTGTGACTTATTTCAGTTAGAATCATCGTACCTGAATCTACTCATTATGCTTCTACGGTCCTGATGACATAGATTTCATTGCTGAGTGATACTGCATTGTACGTAAGTACCACAAGTTCTTTATCCATTTTTCACTTTCTGCGATGTTGAACTTGTACTGTAAACGAGGTTCTTGTAAACAGAGGCGTCCCAAACTTTGGGGTGGCTGTGTCTTTTTGATTTTAATTTCCCTAAGCTATAGGACCATAAGTGGCAGTGCCCTAGGCTCTGTTGCTTTGTTTTTTAGATGTTTCAGGAAACACCATACACTTCTCCCGAGTGTCTGTTGGCAATTTACATCCCGCCCATCAGCATAACAAGGCTCCCAGTTCTCCATGGCTTGTCCTGCCTTTCTGGATTTTACACTTTTTTCAGATGGCCCTTTTGACCGGGGGGAAGTGAGACTTCATTGTAGTGCAGATTTCCTTTGCAAGCTTGCTTGGTTGGCCAAAAAGGGCGTATGCGTTTTTTCCTGAATATATTCAGGAAAAAACGCATACGCCCTTTTTGGCCAAGTGCATCATTGTGGACGTTCTGCCTCTTTTCCTATGCTTTCAATGCAATTCCAGTCTACCTCCTGAAATCGGTTTCCTGCAATTCTGCCCCGCTTTCAAGTCCTCTTGGCAGCCTTACTTCAGTCTATTTTTGGACGATAGCTGTCATTTATAACTCTGCAGGTTTGTGAATTACAGTGTCCCTGAGCTCCTTTCTTCAACTCGCTTTCTTGTGACCTGGCCGCAACACCGCAGGATGGCTTCAGGCCCTAATCTGGTTCTGGCCCGGCATGCTGAGCCTTTGGTTAATTCCTCTTCCTGGTGGGAAATGAGAGTTAAATTTGCCCGTTCAGACACCTCCAGCTAGTCTCTCATTGGTTCTCGCTATTCCTGTTCATCTTCCGCAGACTTTGCAAACTGGGCCAAACAGGAGGTTAAAGGGACTGATTCTCCAAGTCGGGAGAGTGTTAGTAAAGCGTCTGCAATGTTGCACCCGAGTACCAGGGGAGGAAAACTGAGACATATTTGAACACGTCTCCCGTTCACATGGTTGATCATACTCTGGGTTCCACATGCATGTTTTAGCTGAAGGAAGAATACCTTAAACCTGGAGAGTTGAGACCCGTGGAATGGGTACCATGCAATATGACTTCAAAGGGTCTTCATTTGCTCACCGAACCTCTCCAATCCTATCACTGCTGCGTTTATGCCCCTGTACACACGCTTGATTCTCTTTTGGAGACATAGCAATCCATAGGTTTCAAGATACTTACTAGTCAGGTACATTCTTAGGCGTTTAATATGGGGTGTTGAGTCCATTTCGTTGAGCAAGGAGTAGCTCTTGTCTATTCCATATTTGGCTTAAGGAACTTTATCTGTGCTCATTTCAATCTCTGGTTTTTTGCAGCACCCCAACTCACCTTTCCCCTTAAGCAAGCATAAGTTGGTTTTCTAAATTTGAGACCCTGTTCTGTTCTGTAATTCAGTTTCTGTGTAGCCAAGTTTACATTCCGTGTATTACTGATATCTTATGATGTTTCTTTTTCTGTGTGACTTATGTCAGTTAGAATCATCGTACCTGAATCTACTCATTATGCTTCTACGGGCATGATGACATAGATTTCATTGCTGAGTGATACTGCATTGTACGTAAGTACCACAAGTTCTTTATCCATTTTTCACTTTCTGCGATGTTGAACTTGTACTGTAAACGAGGTTCTTGTAAACAGAGGCGTCCCAAACTTTGGGGTGGCTGTGTCTTTTTGATTTTAATTTCCCTAAGCTATAGGACCATAAGTGGCAGTGCCCTAGGCTCTGTTGCTTTGTTTTTTAGATGTTTCAGGAAACACCATACACTTCTCCGGAGTGGTTGTTGGCAATTTACATCCCGCCCATCAGCATAACAAGGCTCCCAGTTCTCCATGGCCTGTCCTGCCTTTCTGGATTTTACACTTTTTTCAGATGGCCCTTTTGACCGGGGGGAAGTGAGACTTCATTGTAGTGCAGATTTCCTTTGCAAGCTTGCTTGGTTGGCCAAAAAGGGCGTATGCGTTTTTTCCTGAATATATTCAGGAAAAAATGCATACGCCCTTTTTTGCCGAGTGCATCATTGTGGACGTTCTGCCTCTTTTCCTATGCTTTCAATGCAATTCCAGTCTACCTCCTGAAATCGGTTTCCTGCAATTCTGCCCCGCTTTCAAGTCCTCTTGGCAGCCTTACTTCAGTCTATTTTTGGACGATAGCTGTCATTTATAAGTCTGCAGGTTTGTGAATTACAGTGCCCCTGAGCTCCTTTCTTCAACTCGCTTTCTTGTGACCTGGCCGCAACACCGCAGGATGGCTTCAGGCCCTAATCTGGTTCTGGCACGACACGCTGAGCCTTTGGTTAATTCCTCTTCCTGGTGGGAAATGAGAGTTAAATTTGCCCGTCCAGACACCTCCAGCTAGTCTCTCATTGGTTCTCGCTATTCCTGTTCATCTTCCGCAGAAATTGCAAACTGGGCCAAACAGGAGGTTAAAGGGACTGACTCTCCAAGTCGGGAGAGTGTTAGTAAAGCGTCTGGAATGTTGCACCCGAGTACCAGGGGAGGAAAACTGAGACATATTTGAACACGTCTCCCGTTCACATGGTTGATCATACTTGGGTTCCACATGCATGTTTTAGCTGAAGGAAGAATACCTTAAACCTGGAGAGTTGAGACCCGTGTAATGGGTACCATGCAATATGACTTCAAAGGGTCTTCATTTGCTCACCGAACCTCTCCAATCCTATCACTGCTGCGTTTATGCCCCTGTACACATGCTTGATTCTCTTTCGGAGACATAGCAATCCATAGGTTTTAAGATACTTACTAGTCAGGTACATTCTTAGGCGTTTAATATGCGGTGTTGAGTCCATTTCGTTGAGCAAGGAGTAGCTCTTGACTATTCTATATTTGACTTAAGGAACTTTATCTGTGCTCATTTCAATCTCTGGTTTTATGCAGCACCCCAACTCACCTTTACCCTTAAGCAAGCATAAGTTGGTTTTCTAAATTTGAGACCCTGTTCTGTTCTGTAATTCAGTTCCTGTGTAGCCAAGTTTACATTCCGTGTATTACTGATATCTTATGATGTTTCTTTTTCTGTGTGACTTATTTCAGTTAGAATCATCGTACCTGAATCCACTCATTGTGCTGCTAAGGGCCTGATGACACAGATTTCATTGCTGAGTGATATTGCTTTGTAAGTAAATACCACAACTTCTTTATCCATTTTTCACTTTCTGCGATATTGAACTTGTACTGTAAACGAGGTTCTTGTAAACAGAGCTGTTCCAAACTTTGGGGTGGCTGTGTCTTTTTGATTTTAATTTCCCTAAGCTATAGGACCGTAAGTGGAAGTGCCCTAGGTTCTGTTGCTTTGTTTTTTACATGTTTCAGGAAACACCATACACTTCTCCCGAGTGGTTGTTGGCAATTTACATCCCGCCCATCAGCATAACAAGGCTCCCAGTTCTCCATGGCCTGTCTTGTCTTTCTGGATTTTACACTTTTTTCAGATGGCCCTTTTGACCGGGGGGAAGTGAGACTTCATTGTAGTGCAGATTTCCTTTGCAAGCTTGCTTGGTTGGCCAAAAAGGGCGTATGCGTTTTTTCCTGAATATATTCAGGAAAAAACGCATACGCCCTTTTTGGCCAAGTGCATCATTGTGGACGTTCTGCCTATTTTCCTATGCTTTCAATGCAATTCCAGTCTACCTCCTGAAATCGGTTTCCTGCAATTCTGCCCCGCTTTCAAGTCCTCTTGGCAGCCTTTCTTCAGTCTATTTTTGGACGATAGCTGTCATTTATAAGTCTGCAGGTTTGTGAATTACAGTGCCCCTGAGCTCCTTTCTTCAACTCGCTTTCTTGTGACCTGGCCGCAACACCGCAGGATTTCTTCAGGCCCTAATCTGGTTCCGGCCCGGCATGCTGAGCCTTTGGTTAATTCCTCTTCCTGGTGGGAAATGAGAGTTAAATTTGCCCGTCCAGACACCTCCAGCTAGTCTCTCATTGGTTCTCGCTATTCCTGTTCATCTTCCGCAGAAATTGCAAACTGGGCCAAACAGGAGGTTAAAGGGACTGACTCTCCAAGTCGGGAGAGTGTTAGTAAAGCGTCTGGAATGTTGCACCCGAGTACCAGGGGAGGAAAACTGAGACATATTTGAACACGTCTCCCGATCACATGGTTGATCATACTCTAGGTTCCACATGCATGTTTTAGCTGAAGGAAGAATACCTTAAACCTGGAGAGTTGAGACCCGTGTAATGTGTACCATGCAATATGACTTCAAAGGGTCTTCATTTGCTCACCGAACCTCTCCAATCCTATCACTGCTGCGTTTATGCCCCTGTACACATGCTTGATTCTCTTTTGGAGACATAGCAATCCATAGGTTTTCCGATACTTACTAGTCAGGTACATTCTTAGGCGTTTAATATGCGGTGTTGAGTCCATTTCGTTGAGCAAGGAGTAGCTCTTGTCTATTCCATATTTGACTTAAGGAACTTTATCTGTGCTCATTTCAATCTCTGGTTTTATGCAGCACCCCAACTCACCTTTACCCTTAAGCAAGCATAAGTTGGTTTTCTAAATTTGGGACCCTGTTCTGTTCTGTAATTCAGTTCCTGTGTAGCCAAGTTTACATTCCGTGTATTACTGATATCTTATGATGTTTCTTTTTCTGTGTGACTTATTTCAGTTAGAATCATCATACCTGAATCCACTCATTGTGCTGCTAAGGGCCTGATGACACAGATTTCATTGCTGAGTGATATTGCTTTGTAAGTAAATACCACATCTTCTTTATCCATTTTTCACTTTCTGTGATGTTGAACTTGTACTGTAAACGAGGTTCTTGTAAACAGAGCCGTTCCAAACTTTGGGGTGGCTGTGTCTTTTTGATTTTAATTTCCCTAAGCTATAGGACCATAAGTGGAAGTGCCCTAGGTTCTGTTGCTTTGTTTTTTAGATGTTTCAGGAAACACCATACACTTCTCCCGAGTGGTTGTTGGCAATTTACATCCCGCCCATCAGCATAACAAGGCTCCCAGTTCTCCATGGCCTGTCCTGCCTTTCTGGATTTTACACTTTTTTCAGATGGCCCTTTTGACCGGGGGGAAGTGAGACTTCATTGTAGTGCAGATTTCCTTTGCAAGCTTGCTTGGTTGGCCAAAAAGGGCGTATGCGTTTTTTCCTGAATATATTCAGGAAAAAACGCATACGCCCTTTTTGGCCAAGTGCATCATTGTGGACGTTCTGCCTCTTTTCCTATGCTTTCAATGCAATTCCAGTCTACCTCCTGAAATCGGTTTCCTGCAATTCTGCCCCGCTTTCAAGTCCTCTTGGCAGCCTTACTTCAGTCTATTTTTGGACGATAGCTGTCATTTATAAGTCTGCAGGTTTGTGAATTACAGTGCCCCTGAGCTCCTTTCTTCAACTCGCTTTCTTGTGACCTGGCCGCAACACCGCAGGATGGCTTCAGGCCCTAATCTGGTTCCGGTACGGCACGCTGAGCCTTTGGTTATTTCCTCTTCCTGGTGGGAAATGAGAGTTAAATTTGCCCGTCCAGACACCTCCAGCTAGCCTCTCATTGGTTCTCGCTATTCCTGTTCATCTTCCGCAGAAATTGCAAACTGGGCCAAACAGGAGGTTAAAGGCGCTGACTCTCCAAGTGGGGAGAGTGTTAGTAAAGCGTCTGGAATGTTGCACCCGAGTACCAGGGGAGGAAAACTGAGACATATTTGAACACGTCTCCCGTTCATATGGTTGATCATACTTGGGTTCCACATGCATGTTTTAGCTGAAGGAAGAATACCTTAAACCTGGAGAGTTGAGACCCGTGTAATGGGTACCATGCAATATGACTTCAAAGGGTCTTCATTTGCTCACTGAACCTCTCCAATCCTATCACTGCTGCGTTTATGCCCCTGTACACACGCTTGATTCTCTTTTGGAGACATAGAAATCCATAGGTTTTAAGCTACTTACTAGTCAGGTACATTCTTAGGCGTTTAATATGAGGTGTTGAGTCCATTTCGTTGAGCAAGGAGTAGCTCTTGTCTATTCCATATTTGGCTTAAGGAACTTTATCTGTGCTCATTTCAATCTCTGGTTTTATGCAGCACCCCAACTCACCTTTCCCCTTAAGCAAGCATAAGTTGGTTTTCTAAATTTGAGACACTGTTCTGTTTTGGAATTCAGTTCCTGTGTAGCCAAGTTTACATTCCGTGTATTAGTGATACCTTATGATGTTTCTTTCTCTGTGTGACTTATTTCAGTTAGAATCATCGTACCTGAATCCACTCATCGTGCTGCTAAGGGCCTGATGACACAGATTTCATTGCTGAGTGATATTGCTTTGTAAGTAAATACCACAACTTCTTTATCCATTTTTCACTTTCTGCGATGTTGAACTTGTACTGTAAACGAGGTTCTTGTAAACAGAGCCGTTCCAAACTTTGGGGTGGCTGTGTCTTTTTGATTTTAATTTCCCTAAGCTATAGGACCATAAGTGGAAGTGCCCTAGGTTCTGTTGCTTTGTTTTTTAGATGTTTCAGGAAACACCATACACTTCTCCTGAGTGGTTGTTGGCAATTTTCATCCCGCCCATCAGCATAACAAGGCTCCCAGTTCTCCATAGCCTGTCTTGCCTTTCTGGATTTTACACTTTTTTCAGATGGCCCTTTTGACCGGGGGGAAGTGAGACTTCATTGTAGTGCAGATTTCCTTTGCAAGCTTGCTTGGTTGGCCAAAAAGGGCGTATGCGTTTTTTCCTGAATATATTCAGGAAAAAACGCATACGCCCTTTTTGGCCAAGTGCATCATTGTGGACGTTCTGCCTCTTTTCCTATGCTTTCAATGCAATTCCAGTCTACCTCCTGAAATCGGTTTCCTGCAATTCTGCCCCGCTTTCAAGTCCTCTTGGCAGCCTTACTTCAGTCTATTTTTGGACGATAGCTGTCATTTATAACTCTGCAGGTTTGTGAATTACAGTGCCCCTGAGCTCCTTTCTTCAACTCGCTTTCTTTGAGCTGGCCGCAACACTGCAGGATGGCTTCAGGCCCTAATCTGGTTCCGGCACGGCACGCTGAGCCTTTGGTTATTTCCTCTTCCTGGTGGGAAATGAGAGTTAAATTTGCCCGTCCAGACACCTCCAGCTAGTCTCTCATTGGTTCTCCCTATTCCTGTTCATCTTCCGCAGAAATTGCAAACTGGGCCAAACAGGAGGTTAAAGGGACTGACTCTCCAAGTCGGGAGAGTGTTAGTAAAGCGTCTGGAATGTTGCACCCGAGTACCAGGGGAGGAAAACTGAGACATATTTGAACACGTCTCCCGTTCACATGGTTGATCATACTTGGGTTCCACATGCATGTTTTAGCTGAAGGAAGAATACCTTAAACCTGGAGAGTTGAGACCCGTGTAATGGGTACCATGCAATATGACTTCAAAGGGTCTTCATTTGCTCACCGAACCTCTCCAATCCTATCACTGCTGCGTTTATGCCCCTGTACACATGCTTGATTCTCTTTCGGAGACATAGCAATCCATAGGTTTTAAGATACTTACTAGTCAGGTACATTCTTAGGCGTTTAATATGCGGTGTTGAGTCCATTTCGTTGAGCAAGGAGTAGCTCTTGTCTATTCCATATTTGACTTAAGGAACTTTATCTGTGCTCATTTCAATCTCTGGTTTTATGCAGCACCCCAACTCACCTTTACCCTTAAGCAAGCATAAGTTGGTTTTCTAAATTTGAGACCCTGTTCTGTTCTGTAATTCAGTTCCTGTGTAGCCAAGTTTACATTCCGTGTATTACTGATATCTTATGATGTTTCTTTTTCTGTGTGACTTATTTCAGTTAGAATCATCATACCTGAATCCACTCATTGTGATGCTAAGGGCCTGATGACATAGATTTCATTTCTGAGTGATATTGCTTTGTAAGTAAATACCACAACTTCTTTATCCATTTTTCACTTTCTGCGATGTTGAACTTGTACTGTAACGAGGTTCTTGTAAACAGAGGCGTCCCAAACTTTGGGGTGGCTGTGTCTTTTTGATTTTAATTTCCCTAAGCTATAGGACCATAAGTGGCAGTGCCCTAGGCTCTGTTGCTTTGTTTTTTAGATGTTTCAGGAAACACCATACACTTCTCCCGAGTGTCTGTTGGCAATTTACATCCCGCCCATCAGCATAACAAGGCTCCCAGTTCTCCATGGCTTGTCCTGCCTTTCTGGATTTTACACTTTTTTCAGATGGCCCTTTTGACCGGGGGGAAGTGAGACTTCATTGTAGTGCAGATTTCCTTTGCAAGCTTGCTTGGTTGGCCAAAAAGGGCGTATGCGTTTTTTCCTGAATATATTCAGGAAAAAACGCATACGCCCTTTTTGGCCAAGTGCATCATTGTGGACGTTCTGCCTCTTTTCCTATGCTTTCAATGCAATTCCAGTCTACCTCCTGAAATCGGTTTCCTGCAATTCTGCCCCGCTTTCAAGTCCTCTTGGCAGCCTTACTTCAGTCTATTTTTGGACGATAGCTGTCATTTATAACTCTGCAGGTTTGTGAATTACAGTGCCCCTGAGCTCCTTTGTTCAACTCGCTTTCTTTTGAGCTGGGCGCAACACCGCAGGATGGCTTCAGGCCCTAATCTGGTTCCGGTACGGCATGCTGAACCTTTGGTTATTTCCTCTTCCTGGTGGGAAATGAGAGTTAAATTTGCCCGTCCAGACACCTCCAGCTAGCCTCTCATTGGTTCTCGCTATTCCTGTTCATCTTCCGCAGAAATTGCAAACTGGGCCAAACAGGAGGTTAAAGGCGCTGACTCTCCAAGTGGGGAGAGTGTTAGTAAAGCGTCTGGAATGTTGCACCCGAGTACCAGGGGAGGAAAACTGAGACATATTTGAACACGTCTCCCGTTCACATGGTTGATCATACTTGGGTTCCACATGCATGTTTTAGCTGAAGGAAGAATACCTTAAACCTGGAGAGTTGAGACCCGTGTAATGCGTACCATGCAATATGACTTCAAAGGGTCTTCATTTGCTCACCGAACCTCTCCAATCCTATCACTGCTGCGTTTATGCCCCTGTACACATGCTTGATTCTCTTTTGGAGACATAGCAATCCATAGGTTTTCCGATACTTACTAGTCAGGTACATTCTTAGGCGTTTAATATGGGGTGTTGAGTCCATTTCGTTGAGCAAGGAGTAGCTCTTGTCTATTCCATATTTGACTTAAGGAACTTTATCTGTGCTCATTTCAATCTCTGGTTTTATGCAGCACCCCAACTCACCTTTCCCCTTAAGCAAGCATAAGTTGGTTTTCTAAATTTGAGACCCTGTTCTGTTCTGTAATTCAGTTCCTGTGTAGCCAAGTTTACATTCCGTGTATTACTGATATCTTATGATGTTTCTTTTCTGTGTGACTTATTTCAGTTAGAATCATCATACCTGAATCCACTCATTGTGCTGCTACTGTCGTGATGACACAGATTTCATTGCTGTGTGATATTGCTTTGTAAGTAAATACCACAACTTCTTTATCCATTTTTCACTTTCTGCGATGTTGAACTTGTACTGTAAACGAGGTTCTTGTAAACAGAGCCGTTCCAAACTTTGGGGTGGCTGTGTCTTTTTGATTTTAATTTCCCTAAGCTATAGGACCATAAGTGGCAGTGCCCTAGGCTCTGTTGCTTTGTTTTTTAGATGTTTCAGGAAACACCATACACTTCTCCCGAGTGTCTGTTGGCAATTTACATCCCGCCCATCAGCATAACAAGGCTCCCAGTTGTCCATTGCCTGTCCTGCCTTTCTGGATTTTACACTTTTTTCAGATGGCCCTTTTGACCGGGGGGAAGTGAGACTTCATTGTAGTGCAGATTTCCTTTGCAAGCTTGCTTGGTTGGCCAAAAAGGGCGTATGCGTTTTTTCCTGAATATATTCAGGAAAAAACGCATACGCCCTTTTTGGCCAAGTGCATCATTGTGGACGTTCTGCCTCTTTTCCTATGCTTTCAATGCAATTCCAGTCTACCTCCTGAAATCGGTTTCCTGCAATTCTGCCCCGCTTTCAAGTCCTCTTGGCAGCCTTACTTCAGTCTATTTTTGGACGATAGCTGTCATTTATAACTCTGCAGGTTTGTGAATTACAGTGCCCCTGAGCTCCTTTCTTCAACTCGCTTTCTTGTGACCTGGGCGCAACACCGCAGGATGGCTTCAGGCCCTAATCTGGTTCCGGCCCGGCATGCTGAGCCTTTGGTTAATTCCTCTTCCTGGTGGGAAATGAGAGTTAAATTTGCCCGTCCAGACACCTCCAGCTAGTCTCTCATTGGTTCTCGCTATTCCTGTTCATCTTCCGCAGAAATTGCAAACTGGGCCAAACAGGAGGTTAAAGGGACTGACTCTCCAAGTCGGGAGAGTGTTAGTAAAGCGTCTGGAATGTTGCACCCGAGTACCAGGGGAGGAAAACTGAGACATATTTGAACACGTCTCCCGATCACATGGTTGATCATACTCTAGGTTCCACATGCATGTTTTACCTGAAGGAAGAATACCTTAAACCTGGAGAGTTGAGACCCGTGTAATGCGTACCATGCAATATGACTTCAAAGGGTCTTCATTTGCTCACCGAACCTCTCCAATCCTATCACTGCTGCGTTTATGCCCCTGTACACATGCTTGATTCTCTTTTGGAGACATAGCAATCCATAGGTTTTCCGATACTTACTAGTCAGGTACATTCTTAGGCGTTTAATATGGGGTGTTGAGTCCATTTCGTTGAGCAAGGAGTAGCTCTTGTCTATTCCATATTTGACTTAAGGAACTTTATCTGTGCTCATTTCAATCTCTGGTTTTATGCAGCACCCCAACTCACCTTTACCCTTAAGCAAGCATAAGTTGGTTTTCTAAATTTGGTACCCTGTTCTGTTCTGTAATTCAGTTCCTGTGTAGCCAAGTTTACATTCCGTGTATTACTGATATCTTATGATGTTTCTTTTTCTGTGTGACTTATTTCAGTTAGAATCATCGTACCTGAATCTACTCATTATGCTGCTACGGGCCTGATGACATAGATTTCATTGCTGAGTGATACTGCATTGTACGTAAGTACCACAAGTTCTTTATCCATTTTTCACTTTCTGTGATATTGAACTTGTACGGTAAACGAGGTTCTTGTAAACGGATGCGTCCCAAACTTTGGGGTGGCTATGTCTTTTAGATTTTAATTTCCCTAAGCTATAGGACCATAAGTGGAAGTGCCCTAGGCTCTGTTGCTTTGTTTTTTAGATGTTTCAGGAAACACCATACACTTCTCCCGAGTGGTTGTTGGCAATTTACATCCCGCCCATCAGCATAACAAGGCTCCCAGTTCTCCATGGCCTGTCCTGCCTTTCTGGATGTTACAGTTTTTTCAGATGGCCCTTTTACCCGGGAGGAAGTGAGACTTCATTGTAGTGCAGATTTCCTTTGCAAGCTTGCTTGGTTGGCCAAAAAGGGGGTATGCGTTTTTTCCTGAATATATTCAGGAAAAAATGCATACGCCCTTTTTGGCCAAGTGCATCATTGTGGACGTTCTGCCTCTTTTCCTATGCTTTCAATGCAATTCCAGTCTACTTCCTGAAATCGGATTCCTGCAATTCTGCCCTGATTTCAAGTCCTCTTGGCAGCCTTATTTCAGTCTATTTTTGGACGATAGCTGTCATTTATAACTCTGCAGGTTTGTGAATTACAGTGCCCCTGAGCTCCTTTCTTCAACTCGCTTTCTTTTGAGCTGGCCGCAACACCGCAGGATGGCTTCAGTCCCTAATCTGGTTCCAGCCCGGCACGCTGAGCCTTTGGTTAATTCCTCTTCCTGGTGGGAAATGAGAGTTAAATTTGCCCGTCCAGACACCTCCAGCTAGCCTCTCATTGGTTCTCGCTATTCCTGTTCATCTTCCGCAGAAATTGCAAACTGGGCCAAACAGGAGGTTAAAGGGACTGACTCTCCAAGTCGGGAGAGTGTTAGTAAAGCGTCTGGAATGTTGCACCCGAGTACCAGGGTACAAAAACTGAGACATATTTGAACACGTCTCCCGATCACATGGTTGATCATACTCTAGGTTCCACGTGCATGTTTTAGCTGAAGGAAGAATACCTTAAACCTGGGTAGTTGAAACCCGTGGAATGGGTACCATGCAATATGACTTCAAAGGGTCTTCATTTGCTCACCGAACCTCTCCAATCCTATCACTGCTGTGTTTATGCCCCTGTACACATGCTTGATTCTCTTTCGGAGACATAGCAATCCATAGGTTTTAAGATACTTACTAGTCAGGGACATTCTTAGGCGTTTAATATGGGGTGTTGAGTCCATTTCGTTGAGCAAGGAGTAGCTCTTGTCTATTCCATATTTGGCTTAAGGAACTTTATCTGTGCTCATTTCAATCTCTGGTTTTATGCAGCACCCCAACTCACCTTTACCCTTAAGCAAGCATAAGTTGGTTTTCTAAATTTGAGTCCCTGTTCTGTTCTGTAATTCAGTTCCTGTGTAGCCAAGTTTACATTCCGTGTATTACTGATATCTTATGATGTTTCTTTTTCTGTGTGACTTACTTCACTTAGAATCATCATACCTGAATCCACTCATTGTGCTGCTAAGGGCCTGATGACACAGATTTCATTGCTGAGTGATATTGCTTTGTAAGTAAATACCACATCTTCTTTATCCATTTTTCACTTTCTGCGATGTTGAACTTGTACTGTAAACGAGGTTCTTGTAAACAGAGCCGTTCCAAACTTTGGGGTGGCTGTGTCTTTTTGATTTTAATTTCCCTAAGCTATAGGACCATAAGTGGCAGTGCCCTAGGCTCTGTTGCTTTGTTTTTTAGATGTTTCAGGAAACACCATACACTTCTCCCGAGTGGTTGTTGGCAATTTACATCCCGCCCATCAGCATAACAAGGCTCCCAGTTCTCCATGGCCTGTCCTGCCTTTCTGGATTTTACACTTTTTTCAGATGGCCCTTTTGACCGGGGGGAAGTGAGACTTCATTGTAGTGCAGATTTCCTTTGCAAGCTTGCTTGGTTGGCCAAAAAGGGCGTATGCGTTTTTTCCTGAATATATTCAGGAAAAAACGCATACGCCCTTTTTGGCCAAGTGCATCATTGTGGACGTTCTGCCTCTTTTCCTATGCTTTCAATGCAATTCCAGTCTACCTCCTGAAATCGGTTTCCTGCAATTCTGCCCCGCTTTCAAGTCCTCTTGGCAGCCTTACTTCAGTCTATTTTTGGACGATAGCTGTCATTTATAACTCTGCAGGTTTGTGAATTACAGTGCCCCTGAGCTCCTTTCTTCAACTCGCTTTCTTGTGACCTGGCCGCAACACCGCAGGATGGCTTCAGGCCCTAATCTGGTTACGGTACGGCACGCTGAGCCTTTGGTTATTTCCTCTTCCTGGTGGGAAATGAGAGTTAAATTTGCCCGTCCAGACACCTCCAGCTAGCCTCTCATTGGTTCTCGCTATTCCTGTTCATCTTCCGCAGAAATTGCAAACTGGGCCAAACAGGAGGTTAAAGGCGCTGACTCTCCAAGTGGGGAGAGTGTTAGTAAAGCGTCTGGAATGTTGCACCCGAGTACCAGGGGAGGAAAACTGAGACATATTTGAACACGTCTCCCGTTCACATGGTTGATCATACTTGGGTTCCACATGCATGTTTTAGCTGAAGGAAGAATACCTTAAACCTGGAGAGTTGAGACCCGTGTAATGGGTACCATGCAATATGACTTCAAAGGGTCTTCATTTGCTCACTGAACCTCTCCAATCCTATCACTGCTGCGTTTATGCCCCTGTACACACGCTTGATTCTCTTTTGGAGACATAGAAATCCATAGGTTTTAAGCTACTTACTAGTCAGGTACATTCTTAGGCGTTTAATATGAGGTGTTGAGTCCATTTCGTTGAGCAAGGAGTAGCTCTTGTCTATTCCATATTTGGCTTAAGGAACTTTATCTGTGCTCATTTCAATCTCTGGTTTTATGCAGCACGCCAACTCACCTTTACCCTTAAGCAAGCATAAGTTGGTTTTCTAAATTTGAGACACTGTTCTGTTTTGGAATTCAGTTCCTGTGTAGCCAAGTTTACATTCCATGTATTAGTGATACCTTATGATGTTTCTTTCTCTGTGTGACTTATTTCAGTTAGAATCATCGTACCTGAATCCACTCATTGTGCTGCTAAGGGCCTGATGACACAGATTTCATTGCTGAGTGATATTGCTTTGTAAGTAAATACCACAACTTCTTTATCCATTTTTCACTTTCTGCGATGTTGAACTTGTACTGTAAACGAGGTTCTTGTAAACAGAGCCGTTCCAAACTTTGGGGTGGCTGTGTCTTTTTGATTTTAATTTCCCTAAGCTATAGGACCATAAGTGGAAGTGCCCTAGGTTCTGTTGCTTTGTTTTTTAGATGTTTCAGGAAACACCATACACTTCTCCTGAGTGGTTGTTGGCAATTTTCATCCCGCCCATCAGCATAACAAGGCTCCCAGTTCTCCATGGCCTGTCTTGCCTTTCTGGATTTTACACTTTTTTCAGATGGCCCTTTTGACCGGGGGGAAGTGAGACTTCATTGTAGTGCAGATTTCCTTTGCAAGCTTGCTTGGTTGGCCAAAAAGGGCGTATGCGTTTTTTCCTGAATATATTCAGGAAAAAACGCATACGCCCTTTTTGGCCAAGTGCATCATTGTGGACGTTCTGCCTCTTTTCCTATGCTTTCAATGCAATTCCAGTCTACCTCCTGAAATCGGTTTCCTGCAATTCTGCCCCG
Organism: Delphinus delphis; assembly: GCF_949987515.2. Classification (NCBI taxonomy): domain Eukaryota; kingdom Metazoa; phylum Chordata; class Mammalia; order Artiodactyla; family Delphinidae; genus Delphinus; species Delphinus delphis. Next base: position 2,251,031 of record NW_027192665.1, on the reverse strand, counting down.
CTTTCAAGTCCTCTTGGCAGCCTTACTTCAGTCTATTTTTGGACGATAGCTGTCATTTATAACTCTGCAGGTTTGTGAATTACAGTGCCCCTGAGCTCCTTTCTTCAACTCGCTTTCTTGTGACCTGGCCGCAACACCGCAGGATGGCTTCAGGCCCTAATCTGGTTCCGGTACGGCACGCTGAGCCTTTGGTTATTTCCTCTTCCTGGTGGGAAATGAGAGTTAAATTTGCCCGTCCAGACACCTCCAGCTAGCCTCTCATTGGTTCTCGCTATTCCTGTTCATCTTCCGCAGAAATTGCAAACTGGGCCAAACAGGAGGTTAAAGGCGCTGACTCTCCAAGTGGGGAGAGTGTTAGTAAAGCGTCTGGAATGTTGCACCCGAGTACCAGGGGAGGAAAACTGAGACATATTTGAACACGTCTCCCGTTCACATGGTTGATCATACTTGGGTTCCACATGCATGTTTTAGCTGAAGGAAGAATACCTTAAACCTGGAGAGTTGAGACCCGTGTAATGGGTACCATGCAATATGACTTCAAAGGGTCTTCATTTGCTCACCGAACCTCTCCAATCCTATCACTGCTGCGTTTATGCCCCTGTACACATGCTTGATTCTCTTTCGGAGACATAGCAATATATAGGTTTTAAGATACTTACTAGTCAGGTACATTCTTAGGCGTTTAATATGCGGTGTTGAGTCCATTTCGTTGAGCAAGGAGTAGCTCTTGTCTATTCCATATTTGGCTTAAGGAACTTTATCTGTGCTCATTTCAATCTCTGGTTTTATGCAGCACCCCAACTCACCTTTCCCCTTAAGCAAGCATAAGTTGGTTTTCTAAATTTGAGACCCTGTTCTGTTCTGTAATTCAGTTCCTGTGTAGCCAAGTTTACATTCCGTGTATTACTGATATCTTATGATGTTTCTTTTTCTGTGTGACTTATTTCAGTTAGAATCATCGTACCTGAATCCACTCATTATGCTGCTATGGGCCTGATGACATAGATTTCATTGCTGAATGATACTGCATTGTACGTAAGTACCACAACTTCTTTATCCATTTTTCACTTTCTGTGATATTGAACATGTATGGTAAACGAGGTTCTTGTAAACGGAGGCGTCCCAAACTTTGGGGTGGCTGTGTCTTTTTGATTTTAATTTCCCTAAGCTATAGGACCATAAGTGGAAGTGCCCTAGGTTCTGTTGCTTTGTTTTTTAGATGTTTCAGGAAACACCATACACTTCTCCCGAGTGGTTGTTGGCAATTTACATCCCGCCCATCAGCATAACAAGGCTCCCAGTTCTCCACGGCCTGTCCTGCCTTTCTGGATTTTACACTTTTTTCAGATGGCCCATTTGACCAGGGGGAAGTGAGACTTCATTGTAGTGCAGATTTCCTTTGCAAGCTTGCTCGGTTGACCAAAAAGGGCGTATGCGTTTTTTCCTGAATATATTCAGGAAAAAACGCATACGCCCTTTTTGGCCAAGTGCATCATTGTGGACGTTCTGCCTCTTTTCCTATGCTTGCAATGCAATTCCAGTCTACCTCCTGAAATCGGTTTCCTGCAATTCTGCCCCGCTTTCAAGTCCTCTTGGCAGCCTTACTTCAGTCTATTTTTGGACGATAGCTGTCATTTATAACTCTGCAGGTTTGTGAATTACAGTGCCCCTGAGCTCCTTTCTTCAACTCGCTTTCTTGTGACCTGGCCGCAACACCGCAGGATGGCTTCAGGCCCTAATCCGGTTCCGGTATGGCACGCTGAGCCTTTGGTTATTTCCTCTTCCTGGTGGGAAATGAGAGTTAAATTTGCCCGTCCAGACACCTCCAGCTAGCCTGTCATTGGTTCTCGCTATTCCTGTTCATCTTCCGCAGAAATTGCAAACTGGGCCAAACAGGAGGTTAAAGGCGCTGACTCTCCAAGTGGGGAGAGTGTTAGTAAAGCATCTGGAATGTTGCACCCGAGTACCACGGGAGGAAAACTGAGACATATTTGAACACGTCTCCCGTTCACATGGTTGATCATACTTGGGTTCCACATGCATGTTTTAGCTGAAGGAAGAATACCTTAAACCTGGAGAGTTGAGACCCGTGTAATGGGTACCATGCAATATGACTTCAAAGGGTCTTCATTTGCTCACCGAACCTCTCCAATCCTATCACTGCTGCGTTTATGCCCCTGTACACATGCTTGATTCTCTTTTGGAGACATAGCAATCCATAGGTTTTACGATACTTACTAGTCAGGTACATTCTTAGGCGGTTAATATGCGGTGTTGAGTCCATTTCGTTGAGCAAGGAGTAGCTCTTGTCTATTCCATATTTGACTTAAGGAACTTTATCTGTGCTCATTTCAATCTCTGGTTTTATGCAGCACCCCAACTCACCTTTACCCTTAAGCAAGCATAAGTTGGTTTTCTAAATTTGAGACCCTGTTCTGTTCTGTAATTCAGTTCCTGTGTAGCCAAGTTTACATTCCGTGTATTACTGATATCTTATGATGTTTCTTTTTCTGTGTGACTTACTTCAGTTAGAATCATCATACCTGAATCCACTCATTGTGCTGCTAAGGGCCTGATGACACAGATTTCATTGCTGAGTGATATTGCTTTGTAAGTAAATACCACAACTTCTTTATCCATTTTTCACTTTCTGCGATGTTGAACTTGTACTGTAAACGAGGTTCTTGTAAACAGAGGCGTCCCAAACTTTGGGGTGGCTGTGTCTTTTTGATTTTAATTTCCCTAAGCTATAGGACCATAAGTGGCAGTGCCCTAGGCTCTGTTGCTTTGTTTTTTAGATGTTTCAGGAAACACCATACACTTCTCCCAAGTGTCTGTTGGCAATTTACATCCCGCCCATCAGCATAACAAGGCTCCCAGTTCTCCATGGCCTGTCCTGCCTTTCTGGATTTTACACTTTTTTCAGATGGCCCTTTTGACCGGGGGGAAGTGAGACTTCATTGTAGTGCAGATTTCCTTTGCAAGCTTGCTTGGTTGGCCAAAAAGGGCGTATGCGTTCTTTCCTGAATATATTCAGGAAAAAACGCATACGCCCTTTTTGGCCAAGTGCATCATTGTGGACGTTCTGCCTCTTTTCCTATGCTTTCAATGCAATTCCAGTCTACCTCCTGAAATCGGTTTCCTGCAATTCTGCCCCGCTTTCAAGTCCTCTTGGCAGCCTTACTTCAGTCTATTTTTGGACGATAGCTGTCATTTATAACTCTGCAGGTTTGTGAATTACAGTGCCCCTGAGCTCCTTTCTTCAACTCGCTTTCTTGTGACCTGGCCGCAACACCGCAGGATGGCTTCAGGCCCTAATCTGGTTCCGGCCCGGCACGCTGAGCCTTTGGTTAATTTCTCTTCCTGGTGGGAAATGAGAGTTAAATTTGCCCGTCCAGACACCTCCAGCTAGCCTCTCATTGGTTCTCGCTATTCCTGTTCATCTTCCGCAGAAATTGCAAACTGGGCCAAACAGGAGGTTAAAGGGACTGACTCTCCAAGTCGGGAGAGTGTTAGTAAAGCGTCTGGAATGTTGCACCCGAGTACCAGGGGAGGAAAACTGAGACATATTTGAACACGTCTCCCGTTCACATGGTTGATCATACTTGGATTCCACATGCATGTTTTAGCTGAAGGAAGAATACCTTAAACCTGGAGAGTTGAGACCCGTGTAATGGGTACCATGCAATATGACTTCAAAGGGTCTTCATTTGCTCACCGAACCTCTCCAATCCTATCACTGCTGCGTTTATGCCCCTGTACACATGCTTGATTCTCTTTCGGAGACATAGCAATCCATAGGTTTTACGATACTTACTAGTCAGGTACATTCTTAGGCGTTTAATATGCGGTGTTGAGTCCATTTCGTTGAGCAAGGAGTAGCTCTTGTCTATTCCATATTTGACTTAAGGAACTTTATCTGTGCTCATTTCAATCTCTGGTTTTATGCAGCACCCCAACTCACCTTTACCCTTAAGCAAGCATAAGTTGGTTTTCTAAATTTGAGACACTGTTCTGTTTTGGAATTCAGTTCCTGTGTAGCCAAGTTTACATTCCGTGTATTAGTGATATCTTATGATGTTTCTTTTTCTGTGTGACTTATTTCAGTTAGAATCATCGTACCTGAATCCACTCATTGTGCTGCTAAGGGCCTGATGACACAGATTTCATTGCTGAGTGATATTGCTTTGTAAGTAAATACCACAACTTCTTTATCCATTTTTCACTTTCTGCGATGTTGAACTTGTACTGTAAACGAGGTTCTTGTAAACAGAGCCGTTCCAAACTTTGGGGTGGCTGTGTCTTTTTGATTTTAATTTCCCTAAGCTATAGGACCATAAGTGGAAGTGCCCTAGGTTCTGTTGCTTTGTTTTTTACATGTTTCAGGAAACACCATACACTTCTCCCGAGTGGTTGTTGGCAATTTACATCCCGCCCATCAGCATAACAAGGCTCCCAGTTTTCCATGGCCTGTCCTGCCTTTCTGGATTTTACACTTTTTTCAGATGGCCCTTTTGACCGGGGGGAAGTGAGACTTCATTGTAGTGCAGATTTCCTTTGCAAGCTTGCTTGGTTGGCCAAAAAGGGCGTATGCGTTTTTTCCTGAATATATTCAGGAAAAAACGCATACGCCCTTTTTGGCCAAGTGCATCATTGTGGACGTTCTGCCTCTTTTCCTATGCTTTCAATGCAATTCCAGTCTACCTCCTGAAATCGGTTTCCTGCAATTCTGCCCCGCTTTCAAGTCCTCTTGGCAGCCTTACTTCAGTCTATTTTTGGACGATAGCTGTCATTTATAACTCTGCAGGTTTGTGAATTACAGTGACCCTGAGCTCCTTTCTTCAACTCGCTTTCTTGTGACCTGGCCGCAACACCGCAGGATGGCTTCAGGCCCTAATCTGGTTCCGGCCCAGCATGCTGAGCCTTTGGTTAATTCCTCTTCCTGGTGGGAAATGAGAGTTAAATTTGCCCGTCCAGACACCTCCAGCTAGCCTCTCATTGGTTCTCGCTATTCCTGTTCATCTTCCGCAGAAATTGCAAACTGGGCCAAACAGGAGGTTAAAGGCGCTGACTCTCCAAGTGGGGAGAGTGTTAGTAAAGCGTCTGGAATGTTGCACCCGAGTACCAGGGGAGGAAAACTGAGACATATTTGAACACGTCTCCCGTTCACATGGTTGATCATACTTGGGTTCCACATGCATGTTTTAGCTGAAGGAAGAATACCTTAAACCTGGAGAGTTGAGACCCGTGGAATGGGTACCATGCAATATGACTTCAAAGGGTCTTCATTTGCTCACCGAACCTCTCCAATCCTATCACTGCTGCGTTTATGCCCCTGTACACATGCTTGATTCTCTTTCGGAGACATAGCAATATATAGGTTTTAAGATACTTACTAGTCAGGTACATTCTTAGGCGTTTAATATGCGGTGTTGAGTCCATTTCGTTGAGCAAGGAGTAGCTCTTGTCTATTCCATATTTGGCTTAAGGAACTTTATCTGTGCTCATTTCAATCTCTGGTTTTATGCAGCACCCCAACTCACCTTTCCCCTTAAGCAAGCATAAGTTGGTTTTCTAAATTTGAGACCCTGTTCTGTTCTGTAATTCAGTTCCTGTGTAGCCAAGTTTACATTCCGTGTATTACTGATATCTTATGATGTTTCTTTTTCTGTGTGACTTATTTCAGTTAGAATCATCGTACCTGAATCCACTCATTATGCTGCTATGGGCCTGATGACATAGATTTCATTGCTGAATGATACTGCATTGTACGTAAGTACCACAACTTCTTTATCCATTTTTCACTTTCTGTGATATTGAACTTGTATGGTAAACGAGGTTCTTGTAAACGGAGGCGTCCCAAACTTTGGGGTGGCTGTGTCTTTTTGATTTTAATTTCCCTAAGCTATAGGACCATAAGTGGAAGTGCCCTAGGTTCTGTTGCTTTGTTTTTTAGATGTTTCAGGAAACACCATACACTTCTCCCGAGTGGTTGTTGGCAATTTACATCCCGCCCATCAGCATAACAAGGCTCCCAGTTCTCCATGGCCTGTCCTGCCTTTCTGGATTTTACACTTTTTTCAGATGGCCCTTTTGACCAGGGGGAAGTGAGACTTCATTGTAGTGCAGATTTCCTTTGCAAGCTTGCTTGGTTGGCCAAAAAGGGCGTATGCGTTTTTTCCTGAATATATTCAGGAAAAAACGCATACGCCCTTTTTGGCCAAGTGCATCATTGTGGACGTTCTGCCTCTTTTCCTATGCTTTCAATGCAATTCCAGTCTACATCCTGAAATCGCTTTCCTGCAATTCTGCCCTGCTTTCAAGTCCTCTTGGCAGCCTTACTTCAGTCTATTTTTGGACGATAGCTGTCATTTATAAGTCTGCAGGTTTGTGAATTACAGTGCCCCTGAGCTCCTTTCTTCAACTCGCTTTCTTGTGACCTGGCCGCAACACCGCAGGATGGCTTCAGGCCCTAATCTGGTTCTGGCACGGCACGCTGAGCCTTTGGTTAATTCCTCTTCCTGGTGGGAAATGAGAGTTAAATTTGCCCGTCCAGACACCTCCAGCTAGTCTCTCATTGGTTCTTGCTATTCCTGTTCATCTTCCGCAGAAATTGCAAACTGGGCCAAACAGGAGGTTAAAGGGACTGACTCTCCAAGTGGGGAGAGTGTTAGTAAAGTGTCTGGAATGTTGCACCCGAGTACCAGGGGAGGAAAACTGAGACATATTTGAACACGTCTCCCGATCACATGGTTGATCATACTCTAGGTTCCACATGCATGTTTTAGCTGAAGGAAGAATACCTTAAACCTGGGTATTTGAAACCCGTGGAATGGGTACCATGCAATATGACTTCAAAGGGTCTTCATTTGCTCACCGAACATCTCCAATCCTATCACTGCTGCGTTTATGCCCCTGTACACACGCTTGATTCTCTTTCAGAGACGTAGCAATCCATAGGTTTTAAGATACTTACTAGTCAGGTACATTCTTAGGCGTTTAATATGTGGTGTTGAGTCCATTTCGTTGAGCAAGGAGTAGCTCTTGTCTATTCCATATTTAGCTTAAGGAACTTTATCTGTGCTCATTTCAATCTCTGGTTTTATGCATCACCCCAACTCACCTTTACCCTTAAGCAAGCATAAGTTGGTTTTCTAAATTTGAGACCCTGTTCTGTTCTGTAATTCAGTTCCTGTGTAGCCAAGTTTACATTCCGTGTATTACTGATATCTTATGATGTTTCTTTTTCTGTGTGACTTATTACAGTTAGAATCATCATACCTGAATCCACTCATTGTGCTGCTAAGGGCCTGATGACACAGACTTCATTGGTGAGTGATATTGCTTTGTAAGTAAATACCACAACTTCTTTATCCATTTTTCACTTTCTGCGATGTTGAACTTGTACTGTAAACGAGGTTCTTGTAAACAGAGCCGTTCCAAACTTTGGGGTGGCTGTGTCTTTTTGATTTTAATTTCCCTAAGCTATAGGACCATAAGTGGAAGTGCCCTAGGTTCTGTTGCTTTGTTTTTTAGATGTTTCAGGAAACACCATACACTTCTCCTGAGTGTCTGTTGGCAATTTACATCCCGCCCATCAGCATAACAAGGCTCCCAGTTCTCCATGGCCTGTCCTGCCTTTCTGGATTTTACACTTTTTTCAGATGGCCCTTTTGACCGGGGGGAAGTGAGACTTCATTGTAGTGCAGATTTCCTTTGCAAGCTTGCTTGGTTGGCCAAAAAGGGCGTATGCGTTTTTTCCTGAATATATTCAGGAAAAAACGCATACGCCCTTTTTGGCCAAGTGCATCATTGTGGACGTTCTGCCTCTTTTCCTATGCTTGCAATGCAATTCCAGTCTACCTCCTGAAATCGGTTTCCTGCAATTCTGCCCCGCTTTCAAGTCCTCTTGGCAGCCTTACTTCAGTCTATTTTTGGACGATAGCTGTCATTTATAACTCTGCAGGTTTGTGAATTACAGTGCCCCTGAGCTCCTTTCTTCAACTCGCTTTCTTGTGACCTGGCCGCAACACCGCAGGATGGCTTCAGGCCCTAATCTGGTTCCGGCACGGCATGCTGAGCCTTTGGTTAATTCCTCTTCCTGGTGGGAAATGAGAGTTAAATTTGCCCGTCCAGACACCTCCAGCTAGTCTCTCATTGGTTCTCGCTATTCCTGTTCATCTTCCGCAGAAATTGCAAACTGTGCCAAACAGGAGGTTAAAGGGACTGACTCTCCAAGTCGGAAGAGTGTTAGTAAAGCGTCTGGAATGTTGCACCCGAGTACCAGGGGAGGAAAACTGAGACATATTTGAACACGTCTCCCGTTCACATGGTTGATCATACTCTGGGTTCCACATGCATGTTTTAGCTGAAGGAAGAATACCTTAAACCTGGAGAGTTGAGACCCGTGTAATGGGTACCATGCAATATGACTTCAAAGGGTCTTCATTTGCTCACCGAACCTCTCCAATCCTATCACTGCTGCGTTTATGCCCCTGTACACACGCTTGATTCTCTTTTGGAGACATAGCAATCCATAGGTTTTAAGATACTTACTAGTCAGGTACATTCTTAGGCGTTTAATATGGGGTGTTGAGTCCATTTCGTTGAGCAAGGAGTAGCTCTTGTCTATTCCATATTTGGCTTAAGGAACTTTATCTGTGCTCATTTCAATCTCTGGTTTTATGCAGCACCCCAACTCACCTTTCCCCTTAAGCAAGCATAAGTTGGTTTTGTAAATTTGAGACCCTGTTCTGTTCTGTAATTCAGTTCCTGTGTAGCCAAGTTTACATTCCGTGTATTACTGATATCTTATGATGTTTCTTTTTCTGTGTGACTTACTTCAGTTAGAATCATCATACCTGAATCCACTCATTGTGCTGCTAAGGGCCTGATGACACAGATTTCATTGCTGAGTGATATTGCTTTGTAAGTAAATACCACAACTTCTTTATCCATTTTTCACTTTCTGCGATGTTGAACTTGTACTGTAAACGAGGTTCTTGTAAACAGAGCCGTTCCAAACTTTGGGGTGGCTGTGTCTTTTTGATTTTAATTTCCCTAAGCTATAGGACCATAAGTGGAAGTGCCCTAGGTTCTGTTGCTTTGTTTTTTAGATGTTTCAGGAAACACCATGCACTTCTCCCGAGTGGTTGCTGGCAATTTACATCCCGCCCATCAGCATAACAAGGCTCCCAGTTCTCCATGGCCTGTCCTGCCTTTCTGGATTTTACACTTTTTTCAGATGGCCCTTTTGACCGGGGGGAAGTGAGACTTCATTGTAGTGCAGATTTCCTTTGCAAGCTTGCTTGGTTGGCCAAAAAGGGCGTATGCGTTTTTTCCTGAATATATTCAGGAAAAAACGCATACGCCCTTTTTGGCCAAGTGCATCATTGTGGACGTTCTGCCTCTTTTCCTATGCTTGCAATGCAATTCCAGTCTACCTCCTGAAATCGGTTTCCTGCAATTCTGCCCCGCTTTCAAGTCCTCTTGGCAGCCTTACTTCAGTCTATTTTTGGACGATAGCTGTCATTTATAACTCTGCAGGTTTGTGAATTACAGTGCCCCTGAGCTCCTTTCTTCAACTCGCTTTCTTGTGACCTGGCCGCAACACCGCAGGATGGCTTCAGGCCCTAATCTGGTTCCGGTATGGCACGCTGAGCCTTTGGTTATTTCCTCTTCCTGGTGGGAAATGAGAGTTAAATTTGCCCGTCCAGACACCTCCAGCTAGCCTCTCATTGGTTCTCGCTATTCCTGTTCATCTTCCGCAGAAATTGCAAACTGGGCCAAACAGGAGGTTAAAGGCGCTGACTCTCCAAGTGGGGAGAGTGTTAGTAAAGCATCTGGAATGTTGCACCCGAGTACCACGAGAGGAAAACTGAGACATATTTGAACACGTCTCCCGTTCACATGGTTGATCATACTTGGGTTCCACATGCATGTTTTATCTGAAGGAAGAATACCTTAAACCTGGAGAGTTGAGACCCGTGTAATGGGTACCATGCAATATGACTTCAAAGGGTCTTCATTTGCTCACCGAACCTCTCCAATCCTATCACTGCTGCGTTTATGCCCCTGTACACATGCTTGATTCTCTTTTGGAGACATAGCAATCCATAGGTTTTACGATACTTACTAGTCAGGTACATTCTTAGGCGGTTAATATGCGGTGTTGAGTCCATTTCGTTGAGCAAGGAGTAGCTCTTGTCTATTCCATATTTGACTTAAGGAACTTTATCTGTGCTCATTTCAATCTCTGGTTTTATGCAGCACCCCAACTCACCTTTCCCCTTAAGCAAGCATAAGTTGGTTTTCTAAATTTGAGACCCTGTTCTGTTCTGTAATTCAGTTCCTGTGTAGCCAAGTTTACATTCCGTGTATTACTGATATCTTATGATGTTTCTTTTTCTGTGTGACTTACTTCAGTTAGAATCATCATACCTGAATCCACTCATTGTGCTGCTAAGGGCCTGATGACACAGATTTCATTGCTGAGTGATATTGCTTTGTAAGTAAATACCACAACTTCTTTATCCATTTTTCACTTTCTGCGATGTTGAACTTGTACTGTAAACGAGGTTCTTGTAAACAGAGGCGTCCCAAACTTTGGGGTGGCTGTGTCTTTTTGATTTTAATATCCCTAAGCTATTGGACCATAAGTGGCAGTGCCCTAGGCTCTGTTGCTTTGTTTTTTAGATGTTTCAGGAAACACCATACACTTCTCCCAAGTGTCTGTTGGCAATTTACATCCCGCCCATCAGCATAACAAGGCTCCCAGTTCTCCATGGCCTGTCCTGCCTTTCTGGATTTTACACTTTTTTCAGATGGCCCTTTTGACCGGGGGGAAGTGAGACTTCATTGTAGTGCAGATTTCCTTTGCAAGCTTGCTTGGTTGGCCAAAAAGGGCGTATGCGTTCTTTCCTGAATATATTCAGGAAAAAACGCATACGCCCTTTTTGGCCAAGTGCATCATTGTGGACGTTCTGCCTCTTTTCCTATGCTTGCAATGCAATTCCAGTCTACCTCCTGAAATCGGTTTCCTGCAATTCTGCCCCGCTTTCAAGTCCTCTTGGCAGCCTTACTTCAGTCTATTTTTGGACGATAGCTGTCATTTATAACTCTGCAGGTTTGTGAATTACAGTGCCCCTGAGCTCCTTTCTTCAACTCGCTTTCTTGTGACCTGGCCGCAACACCGCAGGATGGCTTCAGGCCCTAATCTGGTTCCGGCCCGGCACGCTGAGCCTTTGGTTAATTTCTCTTCCTGGTGGGAAATGAGAGTTAAATTTGCCCGTCCAGACACCTCCAGCTAGCCTCTCATTGGTTCTCGCTATTCCTGTTCATCTTCCGCAGAAATTGCAAACTGGGCCAAACAGGAGGTTAAAGGGACTGACTCTCCAAGTCGGGAGAGTGTTAGTAAAGCGTCTGGAATGTTGCACCCGAGTACCAGGGGAGGAAAACTGAGACATATTTGAACACGTCTCCCGTTCACATGGTTGATCATACTTGGATTCCACATGCATGTTTTAGCTGAAGGAAGAATACCTTAAACCTGGAGAGTTGAGACCCGTGTAATGGGTACCATGCAATATGACTTCAAAGGGTCTTCATTTGCTCACCGAACCTCTCCAATCCTATCACTGCTGCGTTTATGCCCCTGTACACATGCTTGATTCTCTTTCGGAGACATAGCAATCCATAGGTTTTACGATACTTACTAGTCAGGTACATTCTTAGGCGTTTAATATGCGGTGTTGAGTCCATTTCGTTGAGCAAGGAGTAGCTCTTGTCTATTCCATATTTGACTTAAGGAACTTTATCTGTGCTCATTTCAATCTCTGGTTTTATGCAGCACCCCAACTCACCTTTACCCTTAAGCAAGCATAAGTTGGTTTTCTAAATTTGAGAACCTTTTCTGTTCTGTAATTCAGTTCCTGTGTAGCCAAGTTTACATTCCGTGTATTACTGATATCTTATGATGTTTCTTTTTCTGTGTGACTTATTTCAGTTAGAATCATCATACCTGAATCCACTTATTGTGATGCTAAGGGCCTGATGACATAGATTTCATTGCTGAGTGATATTGCTTTGTAAGTAAATACCACAACTTCTTTATCCATTTTTCACTTTCTGCGATGTTGAACTTGTACTGTAAACGAGGTTCTTGTAAACAGAGGCGTCCCAAACTTTGGGGTGGCTGTGTCTTTTTGATTTTAATTTCCCTAAGCTATAGGACCATAAGTGGCAGTGCCCTAGGCTCTGTTGCTTTGTTTTTTAGATGTTTCAGGAAACACCATACACTTCTCCCGAGTGTCTGTTGGCAATTTACATCCCGCCCATCAGCATAACAAGGCTCCCAGTTCTCCATGGCCTATCCTGCCTTTCTGGATTTTACACTTTTTTCAGATGGCCCTTTTGACCTGGGGGAAGTGAGACTTCATTGTAGTGCAGATTTCCTTTGCAAGCTTGCTTGGTTGGCCAAAAAGGGCGTATGCGTTTTTTCCTGAATATATTCAGGAAAAAACGCATACGCCCTTTTTGGCCAAGTGCATCATTGTGGACGTTCTGCCTCTTTTCCTATGCTTTCAATGCAATTCCAGTCTACCTCCTGAAATCGGTTTCCTGCAATTCTGCCCCGCTTTCAAGTCCTCTTGGCAGCCTTACTTCAGTCTATTTTTGGACGATAGCTGTCATTTATAACTCTGCAGGTTTGTGAATTACAGTGCCCCTGAGCTCCTTTCTTCAACTCGCTTTCTTGTGACCTGGCCGAACACCGCAGGATGGCTTCAGGCCCTAATCTGGTTCTGGCATGGCACGCTGAGCCTTTGGTTAATTCCTCTTCCTGGTAGGAAATGAGAGTTAAATTTGCCCGTCCAGACACCTCCAGCTAGTCTCCGTTGGTTCTCGCTATTCCTGTTCATCTTCCGCAGAAATTGCAAACTGGGCCAAACAGGAGGTTAAAGGGACTGACTCTCCAAGTGGGGAGAGTGTTAGTAAAGCGTCTGGAATGTTGCACCCGAGTACCAGGGTACGAAAACTAAGACATATTTGAACACGTCTCCCGATCACATGGTTGATCATACTCTAGGTTCCACATGCATGTTTTAGCTGAAGGAAGAATACCTTAAACCTGGGTAGTTGAAACCCGTGGAATGGGTACCATGCAATATGACTTCAAAGGGTCTTCATTTGCTCACCGAACCTCTCCAATCCTATCACTGCTGCGTTTATGCCCCTGTACACATGCTTGATTCTCTTTTGGAGACATAGCAATCCATAGGTTTAAGATATTTACAAGTCAGGTACATTCTTAGGCGTTTAATATGCGGTGTTGAGTCCATTTCGTTGAGCAAGGAGTAGCTCTTGTCTATTCCATATTTGGCTTAAGGAACTTTATCTGTGCTCATTTCAATCTCTGGTTTTATGCAGCACCCCAACTCACCTTTACCCTTAAGCAAGCATAAGTTGTTTTTCTAAATTTGAGTCCCTGTTCTGTTCTGTAATTCAGTTCCTGTGTAGCCAAGTTTACATTCCGTGTATTACTGATATCTTATGATGTTTCTTTTTCTGTGTGACTTACTTCAGTTAGAATCATCATACCTGAATCCACTCATTGTGCTGCTAAGGGCCTGATGACACAGATTTCATTGCTGAGTGATATTGCTTTGTAAGTAAATACCACAACTTCTTTATCCATTTTTCACTTTCTGCAATGTTGAACTTGTACTGTAAACGAGGTTCTTGTAAACAGAGGCGTCCCAAACTTTGGGGTGGCTGTGTCTTTTTGATTTTAATTTCCCTAAGCTATAGGACCATAAGTGGAAGTGCCCTAGGTTCTGTTGCTTTGTTTTTTAGATGTTTCAGGAAACACCATACACTTCTCCCGAGTGGTTGTTGGCAATTTACATCCCGCCCATCAGCATAACAAGGCTCCCAGTTCTCCATGGCCTGTCCTGCCTTTCTGGATTTTACACTTTTTTGAGATGGCCCTTTTGACCGGGGGGAAGTGAGACTTCATTGTAGTGCAGATTTCCTTTGCAAGCTTGCTTGGTTGGCCAAAAAGGGCGTATGCGTTTTTTCCTGAATATATTCAGGAAAAAACGCATACGCCCTTTTTGGCCAAGTGCATCATTGTGGACGTTCTGCCTCTTTTCCTATGCTTTCAATGCAATTCCAGTCTACCTCCTGAAATCGGTTTCCTGCAATTCTGCCCCGCTTTCAAGTCCTCTTGGCAGCCTTACTTCAGTCTATTTTTGGACGATAGTGTCATTTATAACTCTGCAGGTTTGTGAATTACAGTGCCCCTGAGCTCCTTTCTTCAACTCGCTTTCTTGTGACCTGGCCGCAACACCGCAGGATGGCTTCAGGCCCTAATCTGGTTCCGTCACGGCACGCTGAGCCTTTGGTTATTTCCTCTTCCTGGTGGGAAATGAGAGTTAAATTTGCCCGTCCAGACTCCTCCAGCTAGCCTCTCATTGGTTCTCGCTATTCCTGTTCATCTTCCGCAGAAATTGCAAACTGGGCCAAACAGGAGGTTAAAGGCGCTGACTCTCCAAGTGGGGAGAGTGTTAGTAAAGCGTCTGGAATGTTGCACCCGAGTACCAGGGGAGGAAAACTGAGACATATTTGAACACGTCTCCCGTTCACATGGTTGATCATACTCTGGGTTCCACATGCATGTTTTAGCTGAAGGAAGAATACCTTAAACCTGGAGAGTTAAGACCCGTGTAATGGGTACCATGCAATATGACTTCAAAGGGTCTTCATTTGCTCACCGAACCTCTCCAATCCTATCACTGCTGCGTTTATGCCCCTGTACACATGCTTGATTCTCTTTCGGAGACATAGCAATCCATAGGTTTTAAGATACTTACTAGTCAGGTACATTCTTAGGCGTTTAATATGCGGTGTTGAGTCCATTTCGTTGAGCAAGGAGTAGCTCTTGTCTATTCCATATTTGACTTAAGGAACTTTATCTGTGCTCATTTCAATCTCTGGTTTTATGCAGCACCCCAACTCACCTTTCCCCTTAAGCAAGCATAAGTTGGTTTTCTAAATTTGAGACCCTGTTCTGTTCTGTAATTCAGTTCCTGTGTAGCCAAGTTTACATTCCGTGTATTACTGATATCTTATGATGTTTCTTTTTCTGTGTGACTTACTTCAGTTAGAATCATCATACCTGAATCCACTCCTTGTGCTGCTAACGGCCTGATGACACAGATTTCATTGCTGAGTGATATTGCTTTGTAAGTAAATACCACAACTTCTTTATCCATTTTTCACTTTCTGCGATGTTGAACTTGTACTGTAAACGAGGTTCTTGTAAACAGAGGCGTCCCAAACTTTGGGGTGGCTGTGTCTTTTTGATTTTAATTTCCCTAAGCTATAGGACCATAAGTGGAAGTGCCCTAGGTTCTGTTGCTTTGTTTTTTAGATGTTTCAGGAAACACCATACACTTCTCCCGAGTGGTTGTTGGCAATTTACATCCCGCCCATCAGCATAACAAGGCTCCCAGTTCTCCATGGCCTGTCCTGCCTTTCTGGATTTTACACTTTTTTCAGATGGCCCTTTTGACCGGGGGGAAGTGAGACTTCATTGTAGTGCAGATTTCCTTTGCAAGCTTGCTTGGTTGGCCAAAAAGGGCGTATGCGTTTTTTCCTGAATATATTCAGGAAAAAACGCATACGCCCTTTTTGGCCAAGTGCATCATTGTGGACGTTCTGCCTCTTTTCCTATGCTTTCAATGCAATTCCAGTCTACCTCCTGAAATCGGTTTCCTGCAATTCTGCCCCGCTTTCAAGTCCTCTTGGCAGCCTTACTTCAGTCTATTTTTGGACGATAGCTGTCATTTATAACTCTGCAGGTTTGTGAATTACAGTGCCCCTGAGCTCCTTTCTTCAACTCGCTTTCTTTTGAGCTGGCCGCAACACCGCAGGATGGCTTCAGGCCCTAATCTGGTTCCGGTACGGCACGCTGAGCCTTTGGTTAATTCCTCTTCCTGGTGGGAAATGAGAGTTAAATTTGCCCGTCCAGACACCTCCAGCTAGCCTCTCATTGGTTCTCGCTATTCCTGTTCATCTTCCGCAGAAATTGCAAACTGGGCCAAACAGGAGGTTAAAGGCGCTGACTCTCCAAGTGGGGAGAGTGTTAGTAAAGCGTCTGGAATGTTGCACCCGAGTACCAGGGGAGGAAAACTGAGACATATTTGAACACGTCTCCCGATCACATGGTTGATCATACTCTAGGTTCCACATGCATGTTTTAGCTGAAGGAAGAATACCTTAAACCTGGGTAGTTGAAACCCGTGGAATGGGTACCATGCAATATGACTTCAAAGGGTCTTCATTTGCTCACCGAACCTCTCCAATCTTATCACTGCTGCGTTTATGCCCCTGTACACATGCTTGATTCTCTTTTTGAGACATAGCAATTCTTAGGTTTTAAGATACTTACAAGTCAGGTACATTCTTAGGCGTTTAATATGCGGTGTTGAGTCCATTTCGTTGAGCAAGGAGTAGCTCTTGTCTATTCCATATTTGGCTTAAGGAACTTTATCTGTGCTCATTTCAATCTCTGGTTTTATGCAGCACCCCAACTCACCTTTACCCTTAAGCAAGCATAAGTTGTTTTTCTAAATTTGAGACCCTGTTCTGTTCTGTAATTCAGTTCCTGTGTAGCCAAGTTTACATTCCGTGTATTACTGATATCTTATGATGTTTCTTTTTCTGTGTGACTTATTTCAGTTAGAATCATCGTACCTGAATCCACTCATTATGCTGCTACGGGCCTGATGACATAGATTTCATTGCTGAGTGATACTGCATTGTACGTAAGTACCACAAGTTCTTTATCCATTTTTCACTTTCTGTGATATTGAACTTGTACGGTAAACGAGGTTCTTGTAAACGGAGGCGTCCCAAACTTTGGGGTGGCTGTGTCTTTTTGATTTTAATTTCCCTAAGCTATAGGACCATAAGTGGCAGTGCCCTAGGCTCTGTTGCTTTGTTTTTTAGATGTTTCAGGAAACACCATACACTTCTCCCAAGTGTCTGTTGGCAATTTACATCCCGCCCATCAGCATAACAAGGCTCCCAGTTCTCCATGGCCTGTCCTGCCTTTCTGGATTTTACACTTTTTTCAGATGGCCCTTTTGACCGGGGGGAAGTGAGACTTCATTGTAGTGCAGATTTCCTTTGCAAGCTTGCTTGGTTGGCCAAAAAGGGCGTATGCGTTTTTTCCTGAATATATTCAGGAAAAAACGCATACGCCCTTTTTGGCCAAGTGCATCATTGTGGACGTTCTGCCTCTTTTCCTATGCTTTCAATGCAATTCCAGTCTACCTCCTGAAATCGGTTTCCTGCAATTCTGCCCCGCTTTCAAGTCCTCTTGGCAGCCTTACTTCAGTCTATTTTTGGACGATAGCTGTCATTTATAACTCTGCAGGTTTGTGAATTACAGTGCCCCTGAGCTCCTTTCTTCAACTCGCTTTCTTGTGACCTGGCCGCAACACCGCAGGATGGCTTCAGGCCCTAATCTGGTTCCGGTACGGCACGCTGAGCCTTTGGTTATTTCCTCTTCCTGGTGGGAAATGAGAGTTAAATTTGCCCGTCCAGACACCTCCAGCTAGTCTCTCATTGGTTCTCGCTATTCCTGTTCATCTTCCGCAGAAATTGCAAACTGGGCCAAACAGGAGGTTAAAGGCGCTGACTCTCCAAGTGGGGAGAGTGTTAGTAAAGCGTCTGGAATGTTGCACCCGAGTACCAGGGGAGGAAACCTGAGACATATTTGAACACGTCTCCCGTTCACATGGTTGATCATACTTGGGTTCCACATGCATGTTTTAGCTGAAGGAAGAATACCTTAAACCTGGAGAGTTAAGACCCGTGTAATGGGTACCATGCAATATGACTTCAAAGGGTCTTCATTTGCTCACCGAACCTCTCCAATCCTATCACTGCTGCGTTTATGCCCCTGTACACATGCTTGATTCTCTTTCGGAGACATAGCAATCCATAGGTTTTAAGATACTTACTAGTCAGGTACATTCTTAGGCGTTTAATATGCGGTGTTGAGTCCATTTCGTTGAGCAAGGAGTAGCTCTTGTCTATTCCATATTTGACTTAAGGAACTTTATCTGTGCTCATTTCAATCTCTGGTTTTATGCAGAACCCCAACTCACCTTTACCCTTAAGCAAGCATAAGTTGGTTTTCTAAATTTGAGACCCTGTTCTGTTCTGTAATTCAGTTCCTGTGTAGCCAAGTTTACATTCCGTGTATTACTGATATCTTATGATGTTTCTTTTTCTGTGTGACTTACTTCAGTTAGAATCATCATACCTGAATCCACTCATTGTGCTGCTAAGGGCCTGATGACACAGATTTCATTGCTGAGTGATATTGCTTTGTAAGTAAATACCACAACTTCTTTATCCATTTTTCACTTTCTGCGATGTTGAACTTGTACTTTAAACGAGGTTCTTGTAAACAGAGCCGTTCCAAACTTTGGGGTGGCTGTGTCTTTTTGATTTTAATTTCCCTAAGCTATAGGACCATAAGCGGAAGTGCCCTAGGTTCTGTTGCTTTGTTTTTTAGATGTTTCAGGAAACACCATACACTTCTCCGGAGTGGTTGTTGGCAATTTACATCCCGCCCATCAGCATAACAAGGCTCCCAGTTCTCCATGGCCTATCCTGCCTTTCTGGATTTTACACTTTTTTCAGATGGCCCTTTTGACCGGGGGGAAGTGAGACTTCATTGTAGTGCAGATTTCCTTTGCAAGCTTGCTTGGTTGGCCAAAAAGGGCGTATGCGTTTTTTCCTGAATATATTCAGGAAAAAACGCATACGCCCTTTTTGGCCAAGTGCATCATTGTGGACGTTCTGCCTCTTTTCCTATGCTTTCAATGCAATTCCAGTCTACCTCCTGAAATCGGTTTCCTGCAATTCTGCCCCGCTTTCAAGTCCTCTTGGCAGCCTTACTTCTGTCTATTTTTGGACGATAGCTGTCATTTATAACTCTGCAGGTTTGTGAATTACAGTGACCCTGAGATCCTTTCTTCAACTCGCTTTCTTGTGACCTGGCCGCAACACCGCCGGATGGCTTCAGGCCCTAATCTGGTTCTGGCATGGCACGCTGAGCCTTTGGTTAATTCCTCTTCCTGGTAGGAAATGAGAGTTAAATTTGCCCGTCCAGACACCTCCAGCTAGTCTCCGTTGGTTCTCGCTATTCCTGTTCATCTTCCGCAGAAATTGCAAACTGGGCCAAACAGGAGGTTAAAGGGACTGACTCTCCAAGTCGGGAGAGTGTTAGTAAAGCGTCTGGAATGTTGCACCCGAGTACCAGGGTACGAAAACTGAGACATATTTGAACACGTCTCCCGATCACATGGTTGATCATACTCTAGGTTCCACATGCATGTTTTAGCTGAAGGAAGAATACCTTAAACCTGGGTAGTTGAAACCCGTGGAATGGGTACCATGCAATATGACTTCAAAGGGTCTTCATTTGCTCACCGAACCTCTCCAATCCTATCACTGCTGCGTTTATGCCCCTGTACACATGCTTGATTCTCTTTTGGAGACATAGCAATCCATAGGTTTTAAGATATTTACAAGTCAGGTACATTCTTAGGCGTTTAATATGCGGTGTTGAGTCCATTTCGTTGAGCAAGGAGTAGCTCTTGTCTATTCCATATTTGGCTTAAGGAACTTTATCTGTGCTCATTTCAATCTCTGGTTTTATGCAGCACCCCAACTCACCTTTACCCTTAAGCAAGCATAAGTTGTTTTTCTAAATTTGAGTCCCTGTTCTGTTCTGTAATTCAGTTCCTGTGTAGCCAAGTTTACATTCCGTGTATTACTGATATCTTATGATGTTTCTTTTTCTGTGTGACTTACTTCAGTTAGAATCATCATACCTGAATCCACTCATTGTGCTGCTAAGGGCCTGATGACACAGATTTCATTGCTGAGTGATATTGCTTTGTAAGTAAATACCACAACTTCTTTATCCATTTTTCACTTTCTGCGATGTTGAACTTGTACTGTAAACGAGGCTCTTGTAAACAGAGGCGTCCCAAACTTTGGGGTGGCTGTGTCTTTTTGATTTTAATTTCCCTAAGCTATAGGACCATAAGTGGCAGTGCCCTAGGCTCTGTTGCTTTGTTTTTTAGATGTTTCAGGAAACCCCATACACTTCTCCGGAGTGTCTGTTGGCAATTTACATCCCGCCCATCAGCATAACAAGGCTCCCAGTTCTCCATGGCCTGTCCTGCCTTTCTGGATTTTACACTTTTTTCAGATGGCCCTTTTGACCGGGGGGAAGTGAGACTTCATTGTAGTGCAGATTTCCTTTGCAAGCTTGCTTGGTTGGCCAAAAAGGGTGTATGCGTTTTTTCCTGAATATATTCAGGAAAAAACGCATACGCCCTTTTTGGCCAAGTGCATCATTGTGGACGTTCTGCCTCTTTTCCTATGCTTTCAATGCAATTCCAGTCTACCTCCTGAAATCGGTTTCCTGCAATTCTGCCCCGCTTTCAAGTCCTCTTGGCAGCCTTACTTCAGTCTATTTTTGGACGATAGCTGTCATTTATAACTCTGCAGGTTTGTGAATTACAGTGCCCCTGAGCTCCTTTCTTCAACTCGCTTTCTTTTGAGCTGGCCGCAACACCGCAGGATGGCTTCAGGCCCTAATCTGGTTCCGGTACGGCACGCTGAGCCTTTGGTTATTTCCTCTTCCTGGTGGGAAATGAGAGTTAAATTTGCCCGTCCAGACACCTTCAGCTAGCCTCTCATTGGTTCTCGCTATTCCTGTTCATCTTCCGCAGAAATTGCAAACTGGGCCAAACAGGAGGTTAAAGGCGCTGACTCTCCAAGTGGGGAGAGTGTTAGTAAAGCGTCTGGAATGTTGCACCCGAGTACCAGGGGAGGAAAACTGAGACATATTTGAACACGTCTCCCGTTCACATGGTTGATCATACTTGGGTTCCACATGCATGTCTTAGCTGAAGGAAGAATACTTTAAACCTGGAGAGTTGAGACCCGTGTAATGGGTACCATGCAATATGACTTCAAAGGGTCTTCATTTGCTCACCGAACCTCTCCAATCCTATCACTGCTGCGTTTATGCCCCTGTACACATGCTTGATTCTCTTTCGGAGACATAGCAATCCATAGGTTTCAAGATAATTACTAGTCAGGTACATTCTTAGGCGTTTAATATGGGGTGTTGAGTCCATTTCATTGAGCAAGGAGTAGCTCTTGTCTATTCCATATTTGGCTTAAGGAACTTTATCTGTGCTCATTTCAATCTCTGGTTTTATGCAGCACCCCAACTCACCTTTACCCTTAAGCAAGAATAAGTTGTTTTTCTAAATTTGAGACCCTGTTCTGTTCTGTAATTCAGTTCCTGTGTAGCTAAGTTTACATTCCGTGTATTACTGATATCTTATGATGTTTCTTTTTCTGTGTGACTTATTTCAGTTAGAATCATCGTACCTGAATCTACTCATTATGCTGCTACGGGCCTGATGACATAGATTTCATTGCTGAGTGATACTGCATTGTACGTAAGTACCACAAGTTCTTTATCCATTTTTCACTTTCTGCGATGTTGAACTTGTACTGTAAACGACGTTCTTGTAAACAGAGGCGTCCCAAACTTTGGGGTGGCTGTGTCTTTTTGATTTTAATTTCCCTAAGCTATAGGACCATAAGTGGCAGTGCCCTAGGCTCTGTTGCTTTGTTTTTTAGATGTTTCAGGAAACACCATACACTTCTCCCGAGTGTCTGTTGGCAATTTACATCCCGCCCATCAGCATAACAAGGCTCCCAGTTCTCCATGGCCTGTCCTGCCTTTCTGGATTTTACACTTTTTTCAGATGGCCCTTTTGACCGGGTGGAAGTGAGACTTTATTGTAGTGCAGATTTCCTTTGCAAGCTTGCTTGGTTGGCCAAAAAGGGCGTATGCGTTTTTTCCTGAATATATTCAGGAAAAAACGCATACGCCCTTTTTGGCCAAGTGCATCATTGTGGACGTTCTGCCTCTTTTCCTATGCTTTCAATGCAATTCCAGTCTACCTCCTGAAATCGGTTTCCTGCAATTCTGCCCCGCTTTCAAGTCCTCTTGGCAGCCTTACTTCAGTCTATTTTTGGACGATAGCTGTCATTTATAACTCTGCAGGTTTGTGAATTACAGTGCCCCTGAGCTCCTTTCTTCAAATCGCTTTCTTTTGAGCTGGCCGCAACACCGCAGGATGGCTTCAGGCCCTAATCTGGTTCCGGCCCGGCATGCTGAGCCTTTGGTTAATTCCTCTTCCTGGTGGGAAATGAGAGTTAAATTTGCCCGTCCAGACACCTCCAGCTAGCCTCTCATTGGTTCTCGCTATTCCTGTTCATCTTCCGCAGAAATTGCAAACTGGGCCAAACAGGAGGTTAAAGGGACTGACTCTCCAAGTGGGGAGAGTGTTAGAAAAGCGTCTGGAATGTTGCACCCGAGTACCAGGGGAGGAAAACTGAGACATATTTGAACACGTCTCCCGATCACATGGTTGATCATACTTGGGTTCCACATGCATGTTTTAGCTGAAGGAAGAATACCTTAAACCTGGGTAGTTGAAACCCGTGGAATGGGTACCATGCAATATGACTTCAAAGGGTCTTCATTTGCTCACCGAACCTCTCCAATCCTATCACTGCTGCGTTTATGCCCCTGTACACATGCTTGATTCTCTTTTGGAGACATAGCAATCCAAAGGTTTTACGATACTTACTAGTCAGGTACATTCTTAGGCGTTTAATATGCGGTGTTGAGTCCATTTCGTTGAGCAAGGAGTAGCTCTTGTCTATTCCATATTTGGCTTAAGGAACTTTATCTGTGCTCATTTCAATCTCTGGTTTTATGCAGCACCCCAACTCACCTTTACCCTTAAGCAAGCATAAGTTGTTTTTCTAAATTTGAGACCATGTTCTGTTCTGTAATTCAGTTCCTGTGTAGCCAAGTTTCCATTCCGTGTATTACTGATATCTTATGATGTTTCTTTTTCTGTGTGACTTATTTCAGTTAGAATCATCATACCTGAATCCACTCATTGTGCTGCTAAGGGCCTGATGACATAGATTTCATTGCTGAGTGATATTGCTTTGTAAGTGAATACCACAACTTCTTTATCCATTTTTCACTTTCTGCGATGTTGAACTTGTACTGTAAACGAGGTTCTTGTAAACAGAGCCGTTCCAAACTTTGGGGTGGCTGTGTCTTTTTGATTTTAATTTCCCTAAGCTATAGGACCATAAGTGGAAGTGCCCTAGGCTCTGTTGCTTTGTTTTTTAGATGTTTCAGGAAACACCATACACATCTCCCAAGTGTCTGTTGGCAATTTACATCCCGCCCATCAGCATAACAAGGCTCCCAGTTCTCAATGGCCTGTTGCCTTTCTGGATTTTACACTTTTTTCAGATGGCCCTTTTGACCGGGGGGAAGTGAGACTTCATTGTAGTGCAGATTTCCTTTGCAAGCTTGCTTGGTTGGCCAAAAAGGGCGTATGCGCTTTTTCCTGAATATATTCAGGAAAAAACGCATACGCCCTTTTTGGCCAAGTGCATCATTGTGGACGTTCTGCCTCTTTTCCTATGCTTTCAATGCAATTCCAGTCTACCTCCTGAAATCGGTTTCCTGCAATTCTGCCCCGCTTTCAAGTCCTCTTGGCAGCCTTACTTCAGTCTATTTTTGGACGATAGCTGTCATTTATAACTCTGCAGGTTTGTGAATTACAGTGCCCCTGAGCTCCTTTCTTCAAATCGCTTTCTTTTGAGCTGGCCGCAACACCGCAGGATGGCTTCAGGCCCTAATCTGGTTCCGGCCCGGCATGCTGAGCCTTTGGTTAATTCCTCTTCCTGGTGGGAAATGAGAGTTAAATTTGCCCGTCCAGACACCTCCAGCTAGCCTCTCATTGGTTCTCGCTATTCCTGTTCATCTTCCGCAGAAATTGCAAACTGGGCCAAACAGGAGGTTAAAGGGACTGACTCTCCAAGTGGGGAGAGTGTTAGAAAAGCGTCTGGAATGTTGCACCCGAGTACCAGGGGAGGAAAACTGAGACATATTTGAACACGTCTCCCGATCACATGGTTGATCATACTTGGGTTCCACATGCATGTTTTAGCTGAAGGAAGAATACCTTAAACCTGGGTAGTTGAAACCCGTGGAATGGGTACCATGCAATATGACTTCAAAGGGTCTTCATTTGCTCACCGAACCTCTCCAATCCTATCACTGCTGCGTTTATGCCCCTGTACACATGCTTGATTCTCTTTTGGAGACATAGCAATCCAAAGGTTTTACGATACTTACTAGTCAGGTACATTCTTAGGCGTTTAATTTGCGGTGTTGAGTCCATTTCGTTGAGCAAGGAGTAGCTCTTGTCTATTCCATATTTGGCTTAAGGAACTTTATCTGTGCTCATTTCAATCTCTGGTTTTATGCAGCACCCCAACTCACCTTTACCCTTAAGCAAGCATAAGTTGTTTTTCTAAATTTGAGACCATGTTCTGTTCTGTAATTCAGTTCCTGTGTAGCCAAGTTTCCATTCCGTGTATTACTGATATCTTATGATGTTTCTTTTTCTGTGTGACTTATTTCAGTTAGAATCATCATACCTGAATCCACTCATTGTGCTGCTAAGGGCCTGATGACATAGATTTCATTGCTGAGTGATATTGCTTTGTAAGTGAATACCACAACTTCTTTATCCATTTTTCACTTTCTGCGATGTTGAACTTGTACTGTAAACGAGGTTCTTGTAAACAGAGCCGTTCCAAACTTTGGGGTGGCTGTGTCTTTTTGATTTTAATTTCCCTAAGCTATAGGACCATAAGTGGAAGTGCCCTAGGCTCTGTTGCTTTGTTTTTTAGATGTTTCAGGAAACACCATACACATCTCCCAAGTGTCTGTTGGCAATTTACATCCCGCCCATCAGCATAACAAGGCTCCCAGTTCTCAATGGCCTGTTGCCTTTCTGGATTTTACACTTTCTTCAGATGGCCCTTTTGACCGGGGGGAAGTGAGACTTCATTGTAGTGCAGATTTCCTTTGCAAGCTTGCTTGGTTGGCCAAAAAGGGCGTATGCGTTTTTTCCTGAATATATTCAGGAAAAAACGCATACGCCCTTTTTGGCCAAGTGCATCATTGTGGACGTTCTGCCTCTTTTCCTATGCTTTCAATGCAATTCCAGTCTACCTCCTGAAATCGGTTTCCTGCAATTCTGCCCCGCTTTCAAGTCCTCTTGGCAGCCTTACTTCAGTCTATTTTTGGACGATAGCTGTCATTTATAACTCTGCAGGTTTGTGAATTACAGTGCCCCTGAGCTCCTTTCTTCAACTCGCCTTCTTGAGACCTGGCCGCAACACCGCAGGATGGCTTCAGGCCCTAATCTGGTTCCGGCCCGGCATTCTGAGCCTTTGGTTAATTCCTCTTCCTGGTGGGAAATGAGAGTTAAATTTGCCCGTCCAGACACCTCCAGCTAGCCTCTCATTGGTTCTCGCTATTCCTGTTCATCTTCCGCAGAAATTGCAAACTGGGCCAAACAGGAGGTTAAAGGCGCTGACTCTCCAAGTGGGGAGAGTGTTAGAAAAGCGTCTGGAATGTTGCACCCGAGTACCAGGGGAGAAAAACTGAGACATATTTGAACACGTCTCCCGTTCACATGGTTGATCATACTTGGGTTCCACATGCATGTTTTAGCTGAAGGAAGAATACCTTAAACCTGGAGAGTTGAGACCCGTGTAATGGGTACCATGCAGTATGACTTCAAAGGGTCTTCATTTGCTCACCGAACCTCTCCAATCCTATCACTGCTGCGTTTATGCCCCTGTACACATGCTTGATTCTCTTTCGGAGACATAGCAATCCATAGGTTTTAAGATACTTACTAGTCAGGTACATTCTTAGGCGTTTAATATGCGGTGTTGAGTCCATTTCGTTGAGCAAGGAGTAGCTCTTGTCTATTCCATATTTGACTTAAGGAACTTTATCTGTGCTCATTTCAATCTCTGGTTTTATGCAGCACCCCAACTCACCTTTACCCTTAAGCAAGCATAAGTTGGTTTTCTAAATTTGAGACCCTGTTCTGTTCTGTAATTCATTTCCTGTGTAGTCAAGTTTACATTCTGTGTATTACTGATATCTTATGATGTTTCTTTTTCTGTGTGACTTATTTCAGTTAGAATCATCATACCTGAATCCACTCATTGTGCTGCTAAGGGCCTGATGACACAGATTTCATTGCTGAGTGATATTGCTTTGTAAGTAAATACCACAACTTCTTTATCCATTTTTCACTTTCTGCGATGTTGAACTTGTACTGTAAACGAGGTTCTTGTAAACAGAGCCGTTCCAAACTTTGGGGTGGCTGTGTCTTTTTGATTTTAATTTCCCTAAGCTATAGGACCATAAGTGGAAGTGCCCTAGGTTCTGTTGCTTTGTTTTTTAGATGTTTCAGGAAACACCATACACTTCTCCCGAGTGGTTGTTGGCAATTTACATCCCGCCCATCAGCATAACAAGGCTCCCAGTTCTCCATGGCCTGTCCTGCCTTTCTGGATTTTACACTTTTTTCAGATGGCCCTTTTGACCGGGGGGAAGTGAGACTTCATTGTAGTGCAGATTTCCTTTGCAAGCTTGCTTGGTTGGCCAAAAAGGGCGTATGCGTTTTTTCCTGAATATATTCAGGAAAAAACGCATACGCCCTTTTTGGCCAAGTGCATCATTGTGGACGTTCTGCCTCTTTTCCTATGCTTTCAATGCAATTCCAGTCTACCTCCTGAAATCGGTTTCCTGCAATTCTGCCCCGCTTTCAAGTCCTCTTGGCAGCCTTACTTCAGTCTATTTTTGGACGATAGCTGTCATTTATAACTCTGCAGGTTTGTGAATTACAGTGCCCCTGAGCTCCTTTCTTCAACTCGCTTTCTTTTGAGCTGGCCGCAACACCGCAGGATGGCTTCAGGCCCTAATCTGGTTCCGGTACGGCACGCTGAGCCTTTGGTTATTTCCTCTTCCTGGTGGGAAATGAGAGTTAAATTTGCCCGTCCAGACACCTCCAGCTAGCCTCTCATTGGTTCTCGCTATTCCTGTTCATCTTCCGCAGAAATTGCAAACTGGGCCAAACAGGAGGTTAAAGGTGCTGACTCTCCAAGTGGGGAGAGTGTTAGTAAAGCGTCTGGAATGTTGCACCCGAGTACCAGGGGAGGAAAACTGAGACATATTTGAACACGTCTCCCGTTCACATGGTTGATCATACTTGGGTTCCACATGCATGTTTTAGCTGAAGGAAGAATACCTTAAACCTGGAGAGTTGAGAATCGTGTAATGGGTACCATGCAATATGACTTCAAAGGGTCTTCATTTGCTCACCGAACCTCTCCAATCCTATCACTGCTGCGTTTATGCCCCTGTACACATGCTTGATTCTCTTTTGCAGACATAGCAATCCATAGGTTTTACGATACTTACTAGTCAGGTATATGCTTAGGCGTTTAATATGCGGTGTTGAGTCCATTTCGTTGAGCAAGGAGTAGCTCTTGTGTATTCCATATTTGACTTAAGGAACTTTATCTGTGCTCATTTCAATCTCTGGTTTTATGCAGCACCCCAACTCACCTTTACCCTTAAGCAAGCATAGTTGGTTTTCTAAATTTGAGACCCTGTTCTGTTCTGTAATTCAGTTCCTGTGTAGCTAAGTTTACATTCCGTGTATTACTGATATCTTATGATGTTTCTTTTTCTGTGTGACTTACTTCAGTTAGAATCATCATACCTGAATCCACTCATTGTGCTGCTAAGGGCCTGATGACACAGATTTCATTGCTGAGTGATATTGCTTTGTAAGTAAATACCACAAGTTCTTTATCCATTTTTCACTTTCTGTGATGTTGAACTTGTACTGTAAACGAGGTTCTTGTAAACAGAGGCGTCCCAAACTTTGGGGTGGCTGTGTCTTTTTGATTTTAATTTCCCTAAGCTATAGGACCATAAGTGGCAGTGCCCTAGGCTCTGTTGCTTTGTTTTTTAGATGTCTCAGGAAACATCATACACTTCTCCCGAGTGTCTGTTGGCAATTTACATCCCGCCCATCAGCATAACAAGGCTCCCAGTTCTCCATGGCCTGTCCTGCCTTTCTGGATTTTACACTTTTTTCAGATGGCCCTTTTGACCGGGGGGAAGTGAGACTTCATTGTAGTGCAGATTTCCTTTGCAAGCTTGCTTGGTTGGCCAAAAAGGGCGTATGCGTTTTTTCCTGAATATATTCAGGAAAAAACGCATATGCCCTTTTTGGCCAAGTGCATCATTGTGGACGTTCTGCCTCTTTTCCTATGCTTTCAATGCAATTCCAGTCTACCTCCTGAAATCAGTTTCCTGCAATTCTTCCCCGCTTTCAAGTCCTCTTGGCAGCCTTACTTCAGTCTATTTTTGGACGATAGCTGTCATTTATAACTCTGCAGGTTTGTGAATTACAGTGCCCCTGAGCTCCTTTCTTCAACTCGCTTTCTTGTGACCTGGCTGCAACACCGCAGGATGGCTTCAGGCCCTAATCAGGTTCCGGCCCGGCATGCTGAGCCTTTGGTTCATTCCTCTTCCTGGTGGGAAATGAGAGTTAAATTTGCCCATCCAGACACCTCCAGCTAGCCTCTCATTGGTTTTCGCTATTCCTATTCATCTTCCGCAGAAATTGCAAACTGGGCCAAACAGGAGGTTAAAGGGACTGACTCTCCAAGTGGGGAGAGTGTTAGTAAAGCATCTGGAATGTTGCACCCGAGTACCAGGGGAGGAAAACTGAGACATATTTGAACACGTCTCCCGATCACATGGTTGATCATACTCTGGGTTTCACATGCATGTTTTAGCTGAAGGAAGAATACCTTAAACCTGGGTAGTTGAAACCCGTGTAATGGGTACCATGCAATATGACTTCAAAGGGTCTTCATTTGCTCACCGCACCTCTCCAATCCTATCACTGCTGCGTTTATGCCCCTGTACACATGCTTGATTCTCTTTCAGAGACATAGCAATCCATAGGTTTTACGATACTTACTAGTCAGGTACATTCTTAGGCGTTTAATATGCGGTGTTGAGTCCATTTCGTTGAGCAAGGAGTAGCTCTTGTCTATTCCATATTTGACTTAAGGAACTTTATCTGTGCTCATTTCAATCTCTCGTTTTATGCAGCACCCCAACTCACCTTTACCCTTAAGCAAGCATAAGTTGGTTTTCTAAATTTGAGACCCTGTTCTGTTCTGTAATTCAGTTCCTGTGTAGCCAAGTTTACATTCCGTGTATTACTGATATCTTATGATGTTTCTTTTTCTGTGTGACTTATTTCAGTTAGAATCATCATACCTGAATCCACTCATTGTGATGCTAAGGGCCTGATGACATAGATTTCATTGCTGAGTGATATTGCTTTGTAAGTAAATACCACAACTTCTTTATCCATTTTTCACTTTCTGCGATGTTGAACTTGTACTGTAAACGAGGTTCTTGTAAACAGAGGCGTCCCAAACTTTGGGGTGGCTGTGTCTTTTTGATTTTAATTTCCCTAAGCTATAGGACCATAAGTGGAAGTGCCCTAGGCTCTGTTGCTTTGTTTTTTAGATGTTTCAGGAAACACCATACACATCTCGCAAGTGTCTGTTGGCAATTTACATCCCGCCCATCAGCATAACAAGGCTCCCAGTTCTCAATGGCCTGTTGCCTTTCTGGATTTTACACTTTTTTCAGATGGCCCTTTTGACCGGGGGGAAGTGAGACTTCATTGTAGTGCAGATTTCCTTTGCAAGCTTGCTTGGTTGGCCAAAAAGGGCGTATGCGTTTTTTCCTGAATATATTCAGGAAAAAACGCATACGCCCTTTTTGGCCAAGTGCATCATTGTGGACGTTCTGCCTCTTTTCCTATGCTTTCAATGCAATTCCAGTCTACCTCCTGAAATCAGTTTCCTGCAATTCTGCCCCGCTTTCAAGTCCTCTTGGCAGCCTTACTTCAGTCTATTTTTGGACGATAGCTGTCATTTATAACTCTGCAGGTTTGTGAATTACAGTGCCCCTGGGCTCCTTTCTTCTACTCGCTTTCTTTTGAGCTGGCCGCAACACCGCAGGATGGCTTCAGGCCCTAATCTGGTTCCGGTACGGCACGCTGAGCCTTTGGTTAATTCCTCTTCCTGGTGGGAAATGAGAGTTAAATTTGCCCGTCCAGACACCTCCAGCTAGCCTCTCATTGGTTCTCGCTATTCCTGTTCATCTTCCGCAGAAATTGCAAACTGGGCCAAACAGGAGGTTAAAGGCGCTGACGCTCCAAGTGGGGAGAGTGTTAGTAAAGCGTCTGGAATGTTGCAACCGAGTACCAGGGGAGGAAAACTGAGACATATTTGAACACGTCTCCCGTTCACATGGTTGATCATACTTGGGTTCCACATGCATGTTTTAGCTGAAGGAAGAATACCTTAAACCTGGAGAGTTGAGACCCGTGTAATGGGTACCATGCAATATGACTTCAAAGGGTCTTCATTTGCTCACCGAACCTCTCCAATCCTATCACTGCTGCGTTTATGCCCCTGTACACATGCTTGATTCTCTTTCGGAGACATAGCAATCCATAGGTTTTAAGATACTTACTAGTCAGGTACATTCTTAGGCGTTTAATATGCGGTGTTGAGTCCATTTCGTTGAG
Organism: Delphinus delphis; assembly: GCF_949987515.2. NCBI lineage: Eukaryota > Metazoa > Chordata > Mammalia > Artiodactyla > Delphinidae > Delphinus > Delphinus delphis. Next base: position 2,220,321 of record NW_027192665.1, on the reverse strand, counting down.
CAAGGAGTAGCTCTTGTCTATTCCATATTTGACTTAAGGAACTTTATCTGTGCTCATTTCAATCTCTGGTTTTATGCAGCACCCCAACTCACCTTTACCCTTAAGCAAGCATAAGTTGGTTTTCTAAATTTGAGACCCTGTTCTGTTCTGTAATTCATTTCCTGTGTAGTCAAGTTTACATTCCGTGTATTACTGATATCTTATGATGTTTCTTTTTCTGTGTGACTTATTTCAGTTAGAATCATCATACCTGAATCCACTCATTGTGCTGCTAAGGTCGTGATGACACAGATTTCATTGCTGAGTGATATTGCTTTGTAAGTAAATACCACAACTTCTTTATCCATTTTTCACTTTCTGCGATGTTGAACTTGTACTGTAAACGAGGTTCTTGTAAACAGAGCCGTTCCAAACTTTGGGGTGGCTGTGTCTTTTTGATTTTAATTTCCCTAAGCTATAGGACCATAAGTGGAAGTGCCCTAGGTTCTGTTGCTTTGTTTTTTAGATGTTTCAGGAAACACCATACACTTCTCCCGAGTGGTTGTTGGCAATTTACATCCCGCCCATCAGCATAACAAGGCTCCCAGTTCTCCATGGCCTGTCCTGCCTTTCTGGATTTTACACTTTTTTCAGATGGCCCTTTTGACTGGGGGGAAGTGAGACTTCATTGTAGTGCAGATTTCCTTTGCAAGCTTGCTTGGTTGGCCAAAAAGGGCGTATGCGTTTTTTCCTGAATATATTCAGGAAAAAACGCATACGCCCTTTTTGGCCAAGTGCATCATTGTGGACGTTCTGCCTCTTTTCCTATGCTTTCAATGCAATTCCAGTCTACCTCCTGAAATCGGTTTCCTGCAATTCTGCCCCGCTTTCAAGTCCTCTTGGCAGCCTTACTTCAGTCTATTTTTGGACGATAGCTGTCATTTATAACTCTGCAGGTTTGTGAATTACAGTGCCCCTGAGCTCCTTTCTTCAACTCGCTTTCTTTTGAGCTGGCCGCAACACCGCAGGATGGCTTCAGGCCCTAATCTGGTTCCGGTACGGCACGCTGAGCCTTTGGTTATTTCCTCTTCCTGGTGGGAAATGAGAGTTAAATTTGCCCGTCCAGACACCTCCAGCTAGCCTCTCATTGGTTCTCGCTATTCCTGTTCATCTTCCGCAGAAATTGCAAACTGGGCCAAACAGGAGGTTAAAGGCGCTGACTCTCCAAGTGGGGAGAGTGTTAGTAAAGCGTCTGGAATGTTGCACCCGAGTACCAGGGGAGGAAAACTGAGACATATTTGAACACGTCTCCCGTTCACATGGTTGATCATACTTGGGTTCCACATGCATGTTTTAGCTGAAGGAAGAATACCTTAAACCTGGAGAGTTGAGACCCGTGTAATGGGTACCATGCAATATGACTTCAAAGGGTCTTCATTTGCTCACCGAACCTCTCCAATCCTATCACTGCTGCGTTTATGCCCCTGTACACATGCTTGATTCTCTTTTGGAGACATAGCAATCCATAGGTTTTACGATACTTACTAGTCAGGTATATTCTTAGGCGTTTAATATGCGGTGTTGAGTCCATTTCGTTGAGCAAAGAGTAGCTCTTGTCTATTCCATATTTGACTTAAGGAACTTTATCTGTGCTCATTTCAATCTCTGGTTTTATGCAGCACCCCAACTCACCTTTACCCTTAAGCAAGCATAGTTGGTTTTCTAAATTTGAGACCCTGTTCTGTTCTGTAATTCAGTTCCTGTGTAGCCAAGTTTACATTCCGTGTATTACTGATATCTTATGATGTTTCTTTTTCTGTGTGACTTACTTCAGTTAGAATCATCATACCTGAATCCACTCATTGTGCTGCTAAGGGCCTGATGACACAGATTTCATTGCTGAGTGATATTGCTTTGTAAGTAAATACCACAACTTCTTTATCCATTTTTCACTTTCTGCGATGTTGAACTTGTACTGTAAACAAGGTTCTTGTAAACAGAGCCGTTCCAAACTTTGGGGTGGCTGTGTCTTTTTGATTTTAATTTCCCTAAGCTATAGGACCATAAGTGGAAGTGCCCTAGGCTCTGTTGCTTTGTTTTTTAGATGTTTCAGGAAACACCATACACTTCTCCCAAGTGTCTGTTGGCAATTTACATCCCGCCCATCAGCATAACAAGGCTCCCAGTTCTCCATGGCCTGTCCTGCCTTTCTGGATTTTACACTTTTTTCAGATGGCCCTTTTGACCGGGGGGAAGTGAGACTTCATTGTAGTGCAGATTTCCTTTGCAAGCTTGCTTGGTTGGCCAAAAAGGGCGTATGCGTTTTTTCCTGAATATATTCAGGAAAAAACGCATACGCCCTTTTTGGCCAAGTGCATCATTGTGGACGTTCTGCCTCTTTTCCTATGCTTTCAATGCAATTCCAGTCTACCTCCTGAAATCGGTTTCCTGCAATTCTGCCCCGCTTTCAAGTCCTCTTGGCAGCCTTACTTCAGTCTATTTTTGAATGATAGCTGTCATTTATAACTCTGCAGGTTTGTGAATTACAGTGCCCCTGAGCTCCTTTCTTCAACTCGCTTTCTTGTGACCTGGCTGCAACACCGCAGGATGGCTTCAGGCCCTAATCTGGTTCCGGCACGGCACGCTGAGCCTTTGGTTATTTCCTCTTCCTGGTGGGAAATGAGAGTTAAATTTGCCCGTCCAGACACCTCCAGCTAGTCTCTCATTGGTTCTCGCTATTCCTGTTCATCTTCCGCAGAAATTGCAAACTGGGCCAAACAGGAGGTTAAAGGGACTGACTCTCCAAGTGGGGAGAGTGTTAGTAAAGCGTCTGGAATGTTGCACCCGAGTACCAGGGGAGGAAAACTGAGACATATTTGAACACGTCTCCCGATCACATGGTTGATCATAGTCTAGGTTCCACATGCATGTTTTAGCTGAAGGAAGAATACCTTAAACCTGGGTAGTTGAAACCCGTGTAATGGGTACCATGCAATATGACTTCAAAGGGTCTTCATTTGCTCACCGCACCTCTCCAATCCTATCACTGCTGCGTTTATGCCCCTGTACACATGCTTGATTCTCTTTCGGAGACATAGCAATCCATAGGTTTTAAGATACTTACAAGTCAGGTACATTCTTAGGTGTTTAATATGCGGTGTTGAGTCCATTTCGTTGAGCAAGGAGTAGCTCTTGTCTATTCCATATTTGGCTTAAGGAACTTTATCTGTGCTCATTTCAATCTCTGGTTTTATGCAGCACCCCAACTCACCGTTACTCTTAAGCAAGCATAAGTTGTTTTTCTAAATTTGAGATCCTGTTCTGTTGTGTAATTCAGTTCCTGTGTAGCCAAGTTTCCATTCCGTGTATTACTGATATCTTATGATGTTTCTTTTTCTGTGTGACTTATTTCAGTTAGAATCATCATACCTGAATCCACTCATTGTGCTGCTAAGGGCCTGATGACACAGATTTCATTGCTGCGTGATATTCCTTTGTAAGTGAATACCACAACTTCTTTATCCATTTTTCACTTTCTGCGATGTTGAACTTGTACTGTAAATGAGGTTCTTGTAAACAGAGCCGTTCCAAACTTTGGGGTGGCTGTGTCTTTTTGATTTTAATTTCCCTAAGTATAGGACCATAAGTGGAAGTGCCCTAGGCTCTGTTGCTTTGTTTTTTAGATGTTTCAGGAAACACCATACACTTCTCCCAGGTGTCTGTTGGCAATTTACATCCCGCCCATCAGCATAACAAGGCTCCCAGTTCTCAATGGCCTGTTGCCTTTCTGGATTTTACACTTTTTTCAGATGGCCCTTTTGACCGGGGGGAAGTGAGACTTCATTGTAGTGCAGATTTCCTTTGCAAGCTTGCTTGGTTGGCCAAAAAGGGCGTATGCGTTTTTTCCTGAATATATTCAGGAAAAAACGCATACGCCCTTTTTGGCCAAGTGCATCATTGTGGACGTTCTGCCTCTTTTCCTATGCTTTCAATGCAATTCCAGTCTACCTCCTGAAATCGGTTTCCTGCAATTCTGCCCCGCTTTCAAGTCCTCTTGGCAGCCTTACTTCAGTCTATTTTTGGATGATAGCTGTCATTTATAACTCTGCAGGTTTGTGAATTACAGTGCCCCTGACCTCCTTTCTTCAACTCGCTTTCTTGTGACCTGGCCGCAACACCGCAGGATGGCTTCAGGCCCTAATCTGGTTCCGGCCCGGCATGGTGAGCCTTTGGTTAATTCCTCTTCCTGGTGGGAAATGAGAGTTAAATTTGCCCGTCCAGACACCTCCAGCTAGCCTCTCATTGGTTCTCGCTATTCCTGTTCATCTTCCGCAGAAATTGCAAACTGGGCCAAACAGGAGGTTAAAGGGACTGACTCTCCAAGTGGGGAGAGTGTTAGTAAAGCGTCTGGAATGTTGCACCCGAGTACCAGGGGAGGAAAACTGAGACATATTTGAACACGTCTCCCGATCACATGGTTGATCATACTCTAGGTTCCACATGCATGTTTTAGCTGAAGGAAGAATACCTTAAACCTGGGTAGTTGAAACCCGTGGAATGGGTACCATGCAATATGACTTCAAAGGGTCTTCATTTGCTCACCGAACCTCTCCAATCCTATCACTGCTGCGTTTATGCCCCTGTACACATGCTTGATTCTCTTTCGGAGACATAGCAATCCATAGGTTTTAAGATACTTACTAGTCAGGTACATTCTTAGGCGTTTAATATGCGGTGTTGAGTCCATTTCGTTGAGCAAGGAGTAGCTCTTGTCTATTCCATATTTGGCTTAAGGAACTTTATCTGTGCTCATTTCAATCTCTGGTTTTATGCAGCACCCCAACTCACCTTTACCCTTAAGCAAGAATAAGTTGGTTTTCTAAATTTGAGACCCTGTTCTGTTCTGTAATTCAGTTCCTGTGTAGCCAAGTTTACATTCCGTGTATTACTGATATCTTATGATGTTTCTTTTTCTGTGTGACTTATTTCAGTTAGAATCACCATACCTGAATCCACTCATTGTGCTGCTAAGGGCCTGATGACACAGATTTCATTGCTGAGTGATATTGCTTTGTAAGTAAATACCACAACTTCTTTATCCATTTTTCACTTTCTGCGATGTTGAACTTGTACTGTAAACGAGGTTCTTGTAAACAGAGCCGTTCCAAACTTTGGGGTGGCTGTGTCTTTTTGATTTTAATTTCCCTAAGCTATAGGACCATAAGTGGAAGTGCCCTAGGTTCTGTTGCTTTGTTTTTTAGATGTTTCAGGAAACACCATACACTTCTCCCGAGTGGTTGTTGGCAATTTACATCCCGCCCATCAGCATAACAAGGCTCCCAGTTCTCCATGGCCTGTCCTGCCTTTCTGGATTTTACACTTTTTTCAGATGGCCCTTTTGACCGGGGGGAAGTGAGACTTCATTGTAGTGCAGATTTCCTTTGCAAGCTTGCTTGGTTGGCCAAAAAGGGCGTATGCGTTTTTTCCTGAATATATTCAGGAAAAAACGCATACGCCCTTTTTGGCCAAGTGCATCATTGTGGACGTTCTGCCTCTTTTCCTATGCTTTCAATGCAATTCCAGTCTACCTCCTGAAATCGGTTTCCTGCAATTCTGCCCCGCTTTCAAGTCCTCTTGGCAGCCTTACTTCAGTCTATTTTTGGACGATAGCTGTCATTTATAACTCTGCAGGTTTGTGAATTACAGTGCCCCTGAGCTCCTTTGTTCAACTCGCTTTCTTTTGAGCTGGCCGCAACACCGCAGGATGGCTTCAGGCCCTAATCTGGTTCCGGTACGGCACGCTGAGCCTTTGGTTATTTCCTCTTCCTGGTGGGAAATGAGAGTTAAATTTGCCCGTCCAGACACCTCCAGCTAGCCTCTCATTGGTTCTCGCTATTCCTGTTCATCTTCCGCAGAAATTGCAAATTGTGCCAAACAGGAGGTTAAAGGCGCTGACTCTCCAAGTGGGGAGAGTGTTAGTAAAGCGTCTGGAATGTTGCACCCGAGTACCAGGGGAGGAAAACTGAGACATATTTGAACACGTCTCCCGATCACATGGTTGACCATACTCTGGGTTCCACATGCATATTTTAGCTGAAGGAAGAATACCTAAAACCTGGGTAGTTGAAACCCGTGGAATGGGTACCATGCAATATGACTTCAAAGGGTCTTCATTTGCTCACCGAACCTCTCCAATCCTATCACTGCTGCGTTTATGCCCCTGTACACATGCTTGATTCTCTTTCGGAGACATAGCAATCCATAGGTTTTAAGATACTTACTAGTCAGGTACATTCTTAGGCGTTTAATATGCGGTGTTGAGTCCATTTCGTTGAGCAAGGAGTAGCTCTTGTCTATTCCATATTTGGCTTAAGGAACTTTATCTGTGCTCATTTCAATCTCTGGTTTTATGCAGCATCCCAACTCACCTTTCCCCTTAAGCAAGCATAAGTTGGTTTTCTAAATTTGAGACCCTGTTCTGTTTTGGAATTCAGTTCCTGTGTAGCCAAGTTTACATTCCGTGTATTAGTGATATCTTATGAGGTTTCTTTTTCTGTGTGACTTATTTCAGTTAGAATCATCGTACCTGAATCTGCTCATTATGCTGCTACGGGCCTGATGACATAGATTTCATTGCTGAGTGATACTGCTTTGTACGTAAGTACCACAAGTTCTTCATCCATTTTTCACTTTCTGCGATGTTGAACTTGTACTGTAAACGAGGTTCTTGTAAACAGAGGCGTCCTAAACTTTGGGGTGGCTGTGTCTTTTTGATTTTAATTTCCCTAAGCTATAGGACCATAAGTGGAAGTGCCCTAGGCTCTGTTGCTTTGTTTTTTAGATGTTTCAGGAAACACCATACACTTCTCCCAAGTGTCTGTTGGCAATTTACATCCCGCCCATCAGCATAACAAGGCTCCCAGTTCTCAATGGCCTGTTGCCTTTCTGGATTTTACACTTTTTTCAGATGGCCCTTTTGACCGGGGGGAAGTGAGACTTCATTGTAGTGCAGATTTCCTTTGCAAGCTTGCTTGGTTGGCCAAAAAGGGCATATGCGTTTTTTCCTGAATATATTCAGGAAAAAACGCATACGCCCTTTTTGGCCAAGTGCATCATTGTGGACGTTCTGCCTCTTTTCCTATGCTTTCAATGCAATTCCAGTCTACCTCCTGAAATCGGTTTCCTGCAATTCTGCCCCGCTTTCAAGTCCTCTTGGCAGCCTTACTTCAGTCTATTTTTGGACGATAGCTGTCATTTATAACTCTGCAGGTTTGTGAATTTCAGTGCCCCTGAGCTCCTTTCTTCAACTCGCTTTCTTGTGACCTGGCCGCAACACCACAGGATGGCTTCAGGCCCTAATCTGGTTCCGGCACGGCACGCTGAGCCTTTGGTTAATTCCTCTTCCTGGTGGGAAATGAGAGTTAAATTTGCCCGTCCAGACACCTCCAGCTAGTCTCTCATTGGTTCTCGCTATTCCTGTTCATCTTCCGCAGAAATTGCAAACTGGGCCAAACAGGAGGTTAAAGGGACTGACTCTCCAAGTCGGGAGAGTGTTAGTAAAGCGTCTGGAATGTTGCACCCGAGTACCAGGGTACGAAAACTGAGACATATTTGAACACGTCTCCCGATCACATGGTTGATCATACTCTAGGTTCCACATGCATGTTTTAGCTGAAGGAAGAATACCTTAAACCTGGGTAGTTGAAACCCGTGGAATGGGTACCATGTAATATGACTTCAAAGGGTCTTCATTTGCTCACCGAACCTCTCCAATCCTATCACTGCTGCGTTTATGCCCCTGTACACATGCTTGATTCTCTTTCGGAGACATAGCAATCCATAGGTTTTAAGATACTTACTAGTCAGGTACATTCTTAGGCGTTTAATATGGGGTGTTGAGTCCATTTCGTTGAGCAAGGAGTAGCTCTTGTCTATTCCATATTTGGCTTAAGGAACTTTATCTGTGCTCATTTCAATCTCTGGTTTTATGCAGCACCCCAACTCACCTTTACCCTTAAGCAAGCATAAGTTGGTTTTCTAAATTTGAGTCCCTGTTCTGTTCTGTAATTCAGTTCCTGTGTAGCCAAGTTTACATTCCGTGTATTACTGATATCTTATGATGTTTCTTTTTCTGTGTGACTTACTTCAGTTAGAATCATCATACCTGAATCCACTCATTGTGCTGCTAAGGGCCTGATGACACAGATTTCATTGCTGAGTGATATTGCTTTGTAAGTAAATACTACAACTTCTTTATCCATTTTTCACTTTCTGCGATGTTGAACTTGTACTGTAAACGAGGTTCTTGTAAACAGAGCCGTTCCAAACTTTGGGGTGGCTGTGTCTTTTTGATTTTAATTTCCCTAAGCTATAGGACCATAAGTGGAAGTGCCCTAGGTTCTGTTGCTTTGTTTTTTAGATGTTTCAGGAAACACCATACACTTCTCCCGAGTGGTTGTTGGCAATTTACATCCCGCCCATCAGCATAACAAGGCTCCCAGTTCTCCATGGCCTGTCCTGCCTTTCTGGATTTTACACTTTTTTCAGATGGCCCTTTTGACCGGGGGGAAGTGAGACTTCATTGTAGTGCAGATTTCCTTTGCAAGCTTGCTTGGTTGGCCAAAAAGTGCGTATGTGTTTTTTCCTGAATATATTCAGGAAAAAACGCATACGCCCTTTTTGGCCAAGTGCATTATTGTGGACGTTCTGCCTCTTTTCCTATGCTTTCAATGCAATTCCAGTCTACCTCCTGAAATCGGTTTCCTGCAATTCTGCCCCGCTTTCAAGTCCTCTTGGCAGCCTTACTTCAGTCTATTTTTGGACGATAGCTGTCATTTATAACTCTGCAGGTTTGTGAATTACAGTGCCCCTGAGCTCCTTTCTTCAACTCGCTTTCTTTTGAGCTGGCCGCAACACCGCAGGATGGCTTCAGGCCCTAATCTGGGTCCGGTACGGCACGCTGAGCCTTTGGTTATTTCCTCTTCCTGGTGGGAAATGAGAGTTAAATTTGCCCGTCCAGACACCTCCAGCTAGCCTCTCATTGGTTCTCGCTATTCCTGTTCATCTTCCGCAGAAATTGCAAACTGGGCCAAACAGGAGGTTAAAGGCGCTGACTCTCCAAGTGGGGAGAGTGTTAGTAAAGCGTCTGGAATGTTGCACCCGAGTACCAGGGGAGGAAAACTGAGACATATTTGAACACGTCTCCCGTTCACATGGTTGATCATACTTGGGTTCCACATGCATGTTTTAGCTGAAGGAAGAATACCTTAAACCTGGAGAGTTAAGACCCGTGTAATGGGTACCGTGCAATATGACTTCAAAGGGTCTTCATTTGCTCACCGAACCTCTCCAATCCTATCACTGCTGCGTTTATGCCCCTGTACACATGCTTGATTCTCTTTCGGAGACATAGCAATCCATAGGTTTTAAGATACTTACTAGTCAGGTACATTCTTAGGCGTTTAATATGGGGTGTTGAGTCCATTTCGTTGAGCAAGGAGTAGCTCTTGTCTATTCCATATTTGACTTAAGGAACATTATCTGTGCTCATTTCAATCTCTGGTTTTACGCAGCACCCCAACTCACCTTTCCCCTTAAGCAAGCATAAGTTGGTTTTCTAAATTTGAGACCCTGTTCTGTTCGGTAATTCTGTTCCTGTGTAGCCAAGTTTACATTCCGTGTATTACTGATATCTTATGATGTTTGTTTTTCTGTGTGACTTACTTCAGTTAGAATCATCATACCTGAATCCACTCATTGTGCTGCTAAGGGCCTGATGACACAGATTTCATTGCTGAGTGATATTGCTTTGTAAGTAAATACCACAACTTCTTTATCCATTTTTCACTTTCTGCGATGTTGAACTTGTACTGTAAACGAGGTTCTTGTAAACAGAGCCGTTCCAAACTTTGGGGTGGCTGTGTCTTTTTGATTTTAATTTCCCTAAGCTATAGGACCATAAGTGGAAGTGCCCTAGGTTCTGTTGCTTTGTTTTTTAGATGTTTCAGGAAACACCATACACTTCTCCCGAGTGGTTGTTGGCAATTTACATCCCGCCCATCAGCATAACAAGGCTCCCAGTTCTCCATGGCCTGTCCTGCCTTTCTGGATTTTACACTTTTTTCAGATGGCCCTTTTGACCGGGGGGAAGTGAGACTTCATTGTAGTGCAGATTTCCTTTGCAAGCTTGCATGGTTGGCCAAAAAGTGCGTATGTGTTTTTTCCTGAATATATTCAGGAAAAAACGCATACGCCCTTTTTGGCCAAGTGCATTATTGTGGACGTTCTGCCTCTTTTCCTATGCTTTCAATGCAATTGCAGTCTACCTCCTGAAATCGGTTTCCTGCAATTCTGCCCCGCTTTCAAGTCCTCTTGGCAGCCTTACTTCAGTCTATTTTTGGACGATAGCTGTCATTTATAACTCTGCAGGTTTGTGAATTACAGTGCCCCTGAGCTCCTTTCTTCAACTCGCTTTCTTTTGAGCTGGCCGCAACACCGCAGGATGGCTTCAGGCCCTAATCTGGTTCCGGTACGGCACGCTGAGCCTTTGGTTATTTCCTCTTCCTGGTGGGAAATGAGAGTTAAATTTGCCCGTCCAGACACCTCCAGCTAGCCTCTCATTGGTTCTCGCTATTCCTGTTCATCTTCCGCAGAAATTGCAAACTGGGCCAAACAGGAGGTTAAAGGCGCTGACTCTCCAAGTGGGGAGAGTGTTAGTAAAGCGTCTGGAATGTTGCACCCGAGTACCAGGGGAGGAAAACTGAGACATATTTGAACACGTCTCCCGTTCACATGGTTGATCATACTTGGGTTCCACATGCATGTTTTAGCTGAAGGAAGAATACCTTAAACCTGGAGAGTTAAGACCCGTGTAATGGGTACCGTGCAATATGACTTCAAAGGGTCTTCATTTGCTCACCGAACCTCTCCAATCCTATCACTGCTGCGTTTATGCCCCTGTACACATGCTTGATTCTCTTTCGGAGACATAGCAATCCATAGGTTTTAAGATACTTACTAGTCAGGTACATTCTTAGGCGTTTAATATGCAGTGTTGAGTCCATTTCGTTGAGCAAGGAGTAGCTCTTGTCTATTCCATATTTGACTTAAGGAACATTATCTGTGCTCATTTCAATCTCTGGTTTTATGCAGCACCCCAACTCACCTTTCCCCTTAAGCAAGCATAAGTTGGTTTTCTAAATTTGAGACCCTGTTCTGTTCGGTAATTCTGTTCCTGTGTAGCCAAGTTTACATTCCGTGTATTACTGATATCTTATGATGTTTCTTTTTCTGTGTGACTTACTTCAGTTAGAATCATCATACCTGAATCCACTCATTGTGCTGCTAAGGGCCTGATGACACAGATTTCATTGCTGAGTGATATTGCTTTGTAAGTAAATACCACAACTTCTTTATCCATTTTTCACTTTCTGCGATGTTGAACTTGTACTGTAAACGAGGTTCTTGTAAGCAGAGCCGTTCCAAACTTTGGGGTGGCTGTGTCTTTTTGATTTTAATTTCCCTAAGCTATAGGACCATAAGTGGAAGTGCCCTAGGTTCTGTTGCTTTGTTTTTTAGATGTTTCAGGAAACACCATACACTTCTCCCGAGTGGTTGTTGGCAATTTACATCCCGCCCATCAGCATAACAAGGCTCCCAGTTCTCCATGGCCTGTCCTGCCTTTCTGGATTTTACACTTTTTTCAGATGGCCCTTTTGACCGGGGGGAAGTGAGACTTCATTGTAGTGCAGATTTCCTTTGCAAGCTTGCTTGGTTGGCCAAAAAGGGCGTATGCGTTTTTTCCTGAATATATTCAGGAAAAAACGCATACGCCCTTTTTGGCCAAGTGCATCATTGTGGACGTTCTGCCTCTTTTCCTATGCTTTCAATGCAATTCCAGTCTACCTCCTGAAATCGGTTTCCTGCAATTCTGCCCTGCTTTCAAGTCCTCTTGGCAGCCTTACTTCAGTCTATTTTTGGACGATAGCTGTCATTTATAACTCTGCAGGTTTGTGAATTACAGTGCCCCTGAGCTCCTTTCTTCAACTCGCTTTCTTGTGACCTGGCCGCAACACCGCAGGATGGCTTCAGGCCCTAATCTGGTTCCGGCACGGCACGCTGAGCCTTTCGTTATTTCCTCTTCCTGGTGGGAAATGAGAGTTAAATTTGCCCATCCAGACACCTCCAGCTAGCCTCTCATTGGTTCTCGCTATTCCTGTTCATCTTCCGCAGAAATTGCAAACTGGGCCAAACAGGAGGTTAAAGGGACTGACTCTCCAAGTGGGGAGAGTGTTAGTAAAGCGTCTGGAATGTTGCACCCGAGTACTAGGGGAGGAAAACTGAGACATATTTGAACACGTCTCCCGTTCACATGGTTGATCATACTTGGGTTCCACATGCATGTTTTAGCTGAAGGAAGAATACCTTAAACCTGGAGAGTTAAGACCCGTGTAATGGGTACCATGCAATATGACTTCAAAGGGTCTTCATTTGCTCACCGAACCTCTCCAATCCTATCACTGCTGCGTTTATGCCCCTGTACACATGCTTGATTCTCTTTCGGAGACATAGCAATCCATAGGTTTTAAGATACTTACTAGTCAGGTACATTCTTAGGCGTTTAATATGCGGTGTTGAGTCCATTTCGTTGAGCAAGGAGTAGCTCTTGTCTATTCCATATTTGGCTTAAGGAACTTTATCTGTGCTCATTTCAATCTCTGGTTTTATGCAGCACCCCAACTCACCTTTACCCTTAAGCAAGAATAAGTTGGTTTTCTAAATTTGAGACCCTGTTCTGTTCTGTAATTCAGTTCCTGTGTAGCCAAGTTTACATTCCGTGTATTACTGATATCTTATGATGTTTCTTTTTCTGTGTGACTTATTTCAGTTAGAATCATCATACCTGAATCCACTCATTGTGCTGCTAAGGGCCTGATGACACAGATTTCATTGCTGAGTGATATTGCTTTGTAAGTAAATACCACAACTTCTTTATCCATTTTTCACTTTCTGCGATGTTGAACTTGTACTGTAAACGAGGTTCTTGTAAACAGAGCCGTTCCAAACTTTGGGGTGGCTGTGTCTTTTTGATTTTAATTTCCCTAAGCTATAGGACCATAAGTGGAAGTGCCCTAGGTTCTGTTGCTTTGTTTTTTAGATGTTTCAGGAAACACCATACACTTCTCCCGAGTGTCTGTTGGCAATTTACATCCCGCCCATCAGCATAACAAGGCTCCCAGTTCTCCATGGCCTGTCCTGCCTTTCTGGATTTTACACTTTTTTCAGATGGCCCTTTTGACCGGGCGGAAGTGAGACTTCATTGTAGTGCAGATTTCCTTTGCAAGCTTGCTTGGTTGGCCAAAAAGGGCGTATGCGTTTTTTCCTGAATATTTTCAGGAAAAAACGCATACGCCCTTTTTGGCCAAGTGCATCATTGTGGACGTTCTGCCTCTTTTCCTATGCTTTCAATGCAATTTCAGTCTACCTCCTGAAATCGGTTTCCTGCAATTCTACCCCGCTTTCAAGTCCTCTTGGCAGCCTTACTTCAGTCTATTTTTGGACGATAGCTGTCATTTATAACTCTGCAGGTTTGTGAATTACAGTGCCCCTGAGCTCCTTTCTTCAACTCGCTTTATTGTGACCTGGCTGCAACACCGCAGGATGGCTTCTGGCCCTAATCTGGTTCTGGCACGGCAGGCTGAGCCTTTGGTTATTTCCTCCTCCTGGTGGGAAATGAGAGTTAAATTTGCCCGTCCAGACACCTCCAGCTAGCCTCTCATTGGTTCTCGTTATTCCTGTTCATCTTCCGCAGAAATTGCAAACTGTGCCAAACAGGAGGTTAAAGGCGCTGACTCTCCAAGTGGGGAGAGTGTTAGTAAAGCGTCTGGAATGTTGCACCCGAGTACCAGGGGAGGAAAACTGAGACATATTTGAACACGTCTCCCGATCACATGGTTGATCATACTCTGTGTTCCACATGCATGTTTTAGCTGAAGGAAGAATACCTAAAACCTGGGTAGTTGAAACCCGTGGAATGGGTACCATGCAATATGACTTGAAAGGGTCTTCATTTGCTCACCGAACCTCTCCAATCCTATCACTGCTGCGTTTATGCCCCTGTACACATGCTTGATTCTCTTTCGTAGACATAGCAATCTATAGGTTTTAAGATACTTTCTAGTCAGGTACATTCTTAGGCGTTTAATATGCGGTGTTGAGTCCATTTCGTTGAGCAAGGAGTAGCTCTTGTCTATTCCATATTTGGCTTAAGGAACTTTATCTGTGCTCATTTCAATCTCTGGTTTTATGCAGCACCCCAACTCACCTTTACCCTTAAGCAAGCATAAGTTGGTTTTCTAAATTTGAGACCCTGTTCTGTTCGGTAATTCTGTTCCTGTGTAGCCAAGTTTACATTCCGTGTATTACTGATATCTTATGATGTTTCTTTTTCTGTGTGACTTACTTCAGTTAGAATCATCATACCTGAATCCACTCATTGTGCTGCTAAGGGCCTGATGACACAGATTTCATTGCTGAGTGATATTGCTTTGTAAGTAAATACCACAACTTCTTTATCCATTTTTCACTTTCTGCGATGTTGAACTTGTACTGTAAACGAGGTTCTTGTAAACAGAGCCGTTCCAAACTTTGGGGTGGCTGTGTCTTTTTGATTTTAATTTCCCTAAGCTATAGGACCATAAGTGGAAGTGCCCTAGGTTCTGTTGCTTTGTTTTTTAGATGTTTCAGGAAACACCATACACTTCTCCCGAGTGGTTGTTGGCAATTTACATCCCGCCCATCAGCATAACAAGGCTCCCAGTTCTCCATGGCCTGTCCTGCCTTTCTGGATTTTACACTTTTTTCAGATGGCCCTTTTGACCGGGGGGAAGTGAGACTTCATTGTAGTGCAGATTTCCTTTGCAAGCTTGCTTGGTTGGCCAAAAAGGGCGTATGCGTTTTTTCCTGAATATATTCAGGAAAAAACGCATACGCCCTTTTTGGCCAAGTGCATCATTGTGGACGTTCTGCCTCTTTTCCTATGCTTTCAATGCAATTCCAGTCTACCTCCTGAAATCGGTTTCCTGCAATTCTGCCCCGCTTTCAAGTCCTCTTGGCAGCCTTACTTCAGTCTATTTTTGGACGATAGCTGTCATTTATAACTCTGCAGGTTTGTGAATTACAGTGCCCCTGAGCTCCTTTCTTCAACTCGCTTTCTTGTGACCTGGCCGCAACACCGCAGGATGGCTTCAGGCCCTAATCTGTTTCCGGCACGGCACGCTGAGCCTTTCGTTATTTCCTCTTCCTGGTGGGAAATGAGAGTTAAATTTGCCCATCCAGACACCTCCAGCTAGCCTCTCATTGGTTCTCGCTATTCCTGTTCATCTTCCGCAGAAATTGCAAACTGGGCCAAACAGGAGGTTAAAGGGACTGACTCTCCAAGTGGGGAGAGTGTTAGTAAAGCGTCTGGAATGTTGCACCCGAGTACTAGGGGAGGAAAACTGAGACATATTTGAACACGTCTCCCGTTCACATGGTTGATCATACTTGGGTTCCACATGCATGTTTTAGCTGAAGAAAGAATACCTTAAACCTGGAGAGTTAAGACCCGTGTAATGGGTACCATGCAATATGACTTCAAAGGGTCTTCATTTGCTCACCGAACCTCTCCAATCCTATCACTGCTGCGTTTATGCCCCTGTACACATGCTTGATTCTCTTTCGGAGACATAGCAATCCATAGGTTTTAAGATACTTACTAGTCAGGTACATTCTTAGGCGTTTAATATGCGGTGTTGAGTCCATTTCGTTGAGCAAGGAGTAGCTCTTGTCTATTCCATATTTGGCTTAAGGAACTTTATCTGTGCTCATTTCAATCTCTGGTTTTATGCAGCACCCCAACTCACCTTTACCCTTAAGCAAGAATAAGTTGGTTTTCTAAATTTGAGACCCTGTTCTGTTCTGTAATTCAGTTCCTGTGTAGCCAAGTTTACATTCCGTGTATTACTGATATCTTATGATGTTTCTTTTTCTGTGTGACTTATTTCAGTTAGAATCATCATACCTGAATCCACTCATTGTGCTGCTAAGGGCCTGATGACACAGATTTCATTGCTGAGTGATATTGCTTTGTAAGTAAATACCACAACTTCTTTATCCATTTTTCACTTTCTGCGATGTTGAACTTGTACTGTAAACGAGGTTCTTGTAAACAGAGCCGTTCCAAACTTTGGGGTGGCTGTGTCTTTTTGATTTTAATTTCCCTAAGCTATAGGACCATAAGTGGAAGTGCCCTAGGTTCTGTTGGTTTGTTTTTTAGATGTTTCAGGAAACACCATACACTTCTCCCGAGTGTCTGTTGGCAATTTACATCCCGCCCATCAGCATAACAAGGCTCCCAGTTCTCCATGGCCTGTCCTGCCTTTCTGGATTTTACACTTTTTTCAGATGGCCCTTTTGACCGGGCGGAAGTGAGACTTCATTGTAGTGCAGATTTCCTTTGCAAGCTTGCTTGGTTGGCCAAAAAGGGCGTATGAGTTTTTTCCTGAATATATTCAGGAAAAAACGCATACACCCTTTTTGGCCAAGTGCATCATTGTGGACGTTCTGCCTCTTTTCCTATGCTTTCAATGCAATTCCAGTCTACCTCCTGAAATCGGTTTCCTGCAATTCTGCCCCGCTTTCAAGTCCTCTTGGCAGCCTTACTTCAGTCTATTTTTGGACGATAGCTGTCATTTATAACTCTGCAGGTTTGTGAATTACAGTGCCCCTGAGCTCCTTTCTTAAACTCGCTTTCTTTTGAGCTGGCCGCAACACCGCAGGATGGCTTCAGGCCCTAATCTGGTTCCGGAACGGCACGCTGAGCCTTTGGTTATTTCCTCTTCCTGGTGGGAAATGAGAGTTAAATTTGCCCGTCCAGACACCTCCAGCTAGCCTCTCATTGGTTCTCGCTATTCCTGTTCATCTTCCGCAGAAATTGCAAACTGGGCCAAACAGGAGGTTAAAGGCGCTGACTCTCCAAGTGGGGAGAGTGTTAGTAAAGCGTCTGGAATGTTGCACCCGAGTACCAGGGGAGGAAAACTGAGACATATTTGAACACGTCTCCCGTTCACATGGTTGATCATACTTGGGTTCCACATGCATGTTTTAGCTGAAGGAAGAATACCTTAAACCTGGAGAGTTGAGACCTGTGGAATGGTACCATGCAATATGACTTCAAAGGGTCTTCATTTGCTCACCGAACCTCTCCAATCCTATCACTGCTGCGTTTATGCCCCTGTACACATGCTTGATTCTCTTTTGGAGACATAGCAATCCATAGGTTTTACGATACTTACTAGCCAGGTACATTCTTAGGCGTTTAATATGCGGTGTTGAGTCCATTTCGTTGAGCAAGGAGTAGCTCTTGTCTATTCCATATTTGACTTAAGGAACTTTATCTGTGCTCATTTCAATCTCTGGTTTTATGCAGCACCCCACCTCACCTTTACCCTTAAGCAAGCATAAGTTGGTTTTCTAAATTTGAGACCATGTTCTGTTCTGTAATTCAGTTCCTGTGTAGCCAAGTTTACATTCCGTGTATTACTGATATCTTATGATGTTTCCTTTTCTGTGTGACTTATTTCAGTTACAATCATCATACCTGAATCCACTCATTGTGATGCTAAGGGCCTGATGACATAGATTTCATTGCTGAGTGATATTGCTTTGTAAGTAAATACCACAACTTCTTTATCCATTTTTCACTTTCTGCGATGTTGAACTTGTACTGTAAACGAGGTTCTTGTAAACAGAGGTGTCCCAAACTTTGGGGTGGCTGTGTCTTTTTGATTTTAATTTCCCTAAGCTATAGGACCATAAGTGGCAGTGCCCTAGGCTCTGTTGCTTTGTTTTTTAGATGTTTCAGGAAACACCATACACTTCTCCCAATTGTCTGTTCGCAATTTACATCCCGCCCATCAGCATAACAAGGCTCCCAGTTCTCCATGGCCTGTCCTGCCTTTCTGGATTTTACACTTTTTTCAGATGGCCCTTTTGACCGGGGGGAAGTGAGACTTCATTGTAGTGCAGATTTCCTTTGCAAGCTTGCTTGGTTGGCCAAAAAGTGCGTATGCGTTTTTTCCTGAATATATTCAGGAAAAAACGCATACGCCCTTTTTGGCCAAGTGCATCATTGTGGACGTTCTGCCTCTTTTCCTATGCTTTCAATGCAATTCCAGTCTACCTCCTGAAATCGGTTTCCTGCAATTCTGCCCCGCTTTCAAGTCCTCTTGGCAGCCTTACTTCAGTCTATTTTTGGACGATAGCTGTCATTTATAACTCTGCAGGTTTGTGAATTACAGTGCCCCTGAGCTCCTTTCTTCAACTCGCTTTATTGTGACCTGGCTGCAACACCGCAGGATGGCTTCTGGCCCTAATCTGGTTCTGGCACGGCAGGCTGAGCCTTTGGTTATTTCCTCCTCCTGGTGGGAAATGAGAGTTAAATTTGCCCGTCCAGACACCTCCAGCTAGCCTCTCATTGGTTCTCGTTATTCCTGTTCATCTTCCGCAGAAATTGCAAACTGTGCCAAACAGGAGGTTAAAGGCGCTGACTCTCCAAGTGGGGAGAGTGTTAGTAAAGCGTCTGGAATGTTGCACCCGAGTACCAGGGGAGGAAAACTGAGACATATTTGAACACGTCTCCCGATCACATGGTTGATCATACTCTGTGTTCCACATGCATGTTTTAGCTGAAGGAAGAATACCTAAAACCTGGGTAGTTGAAACCCGTGGAATGGGTACCATGCAATATGACTTCAAAGGGTCTTCATTTGCTCACCGAACCTCTCCAATCCTATCACTGCTGCGTTTATGCCCCTGTACACATGCTTGATTCTCTTTCGTAGACATAGCAATCTATAGGTTTTAAGATACTTACTAGTCAGGTACATTCTTAGGCGTTTAATATGCGGTGTTGAGTCCATTTCGTTGAGCAAGGAGTAGCTCTTGTCTATTCCATATTTGGCTTAAGGAACTTTATCTGTGCTCATTTCAATCTCTGGTTTTATGCAGCACCCCAACTCACCTTTACCCTTAAGCAAGCATAAGTTGGTTTTCTAAATTTGAGACCCTGTTCTGTTCTGTAATTCAGTTCCTGTGTAGCCAAGTTTACATTCCGTGTATTACTGATATCTTATGATGTTTCTTTTTCTGTGTGACTTACTTCAGTTAGAATCATCCTACCTGAATCCACTCATTGTGCTGCTAAGGGCCTGATGACACAGATTTCATTGCTGAGTGATATTGCTTTGTAAGTAAATACCACAACTTCTTTATCCATTTTTCACTTTCTGCGATGTTGAACTTGTACTTTAAACGAGGTTCTTGTAAACAGAGCCGTTCCAAACTTTGGGGTGGCTGTGTCTTTTTGATTTTAATTTCCCTAAGCTATAGGACCATAAGTGGAAGTGCCCTAGGTTCTGTTGCTTTGTTTTTTAGATGTTTCAGGAAACACCATACACTTCTCCCAAGTGTCTGTTGGCAATTTACATCCCGCCCATCAGCATAACAAGGCTCCCAGTTCTCCATGGCCTGTCCTAGCTTTCTGGATTTTACACTTTCTTCAGATGGCCCTTTTGACCGGGCGGAAGTGAGACTTCATTGTAGTGCAGATTTCCTTTGCAAGCTTGCTTGGTTGGCCAAAAAGGGCGTATGCGTTTTTTCCTGAATATATTCAGGAAAAAACGCATACGCCCTTTTTGGCCAAGTGCATCATTGTGGACGTTCTGCCTCTTTTCCTATGCTTTCAATGCAATTCCAGTCTACCTCCTGAAATCGGTTTCCTGCAATTCTGCCCCGCTTTCAAGTCCTCTTGGCAGCCTTACTTCAGTCTATTTTTGGACGATAGCTGTCATTTATAACTCTGCAGGTTTGTGAATTACAGTGCCCCTGAGCTCCTTTCTTCAACTCGCTTTCTTTTGAGCTGGCCGCAACACCGCAGGATGGCTTCAGGCCCTAATCTGCTTCCGGTACGGCACGCTGAGCCTTTGGTTATTTCCTCTTCCTGTTGGGAAATGACAGTTAAATTTGCCCGTCCAGACACCTCCAGCTAGCCTCTCATTGGTTCTCGCTATTCCTGTTCATCTTCCGCAGAAATTGCAAACTGGGCCAAACAGGAGGTTAAAGGCGCTGACTCTCCAAGTGGGGAGAGTGTTAGTAAAGCGTCTGGAATGTTGCACCCGAGTACTAGGGGAGGAAAACTGAGACATATTTGAACACGTCTCCCGTTCACATGGTTGATCATACTTGGGTTCCACATGCATGTTTTAGCTGAAGGAAGAATACCTTAAACCTGGAGAGTTAAGACCCGTGTAATGGGTACCATGCAATATGACTTCAAAGGGTCTTCATTTGCTCACCGAACCTCTCCAATCCTATCACTGCTGCGTTTATGCCCCTGTACACATGCTTGATTCTCTTTCGGAGACATAGCAATCCATAGGTTTTAAGATACTTACTAGTCAGGTACATTCTTAGGCGTTTAATATGCGGTGTTGAGTCCATTTCGTTGAGCAAGGAGTAGCTCTTGTCTATTCCATATTTGACTTAAGGAACTTTATCTGTGCTCATTTCAATCTCTGGTTTTATGCAGCACCCCAACTCACTTTTCCCCTTAAGCAAGCATAAGTTGGTTTTCTAAATTTGAGACCCTGTTCTGTTCGGTAATTCTGTTCCTGTGTAGCCAAGTTTACATTCCGTGTATTACTGATATCTTATGATGTTTCTTTTTCTGTGTGACTTACTTCAGTTAGAATCATCATACCTGAATCCACTCATTGTGCTGCTAAGGGCCTGATGACACAGATTTCATTGCTGAGTGATATTGCTTTGTAAGTAAATACCACAAGTTCTTTATCCATTTTTCACTTTCTGCGATGTTGAACTTGTACTGTAAACGAGGTTCTTGTAAACAGAGCCGTTCCAAACTTTGGGGTGGCTGTGTCTTTTTGATTTTAATTTCCCTAAGCTATAGGACCATAAGTGGAAGTGCCCTAGGTTCTGTTGCTTTGTTTTTTAGATGTTTCAGGAAACACCATACACTTCTCCCGAGTGGTTGTTGGCAATTTACATCCCGCCCATCAGCATAACAAGGCTCCCAGTTCTCCATGGCCTGTCCTGCCTTTCTGGATTTTACACTTTTTTCAGATGGCCCTTTTGACCGGGGGGAAGTGAGACTTCATTGTAGTGCAGATTTCCTTTGCAAGCTTGCTTGGTTGGCCAAAAAGGGCGTATGCGTTTTTTCCTGAATATATTCAGGAAAAAACGCATACGCCCTTTTTGGCCAAGTGCATCATTGTGGACGTTCTGCCTCTTTTCCTATGCTTTCAATGCAATTCCAGTCTACCTCCTGAAATCGGTTTCCTGCAATTCTGCCCCGCTTTCAAGTCCTCTTGGCAGCCTTACTTCAGTCTATTTTTGGACGATAGCTGTCATTTATAACTCTGCAGGTTTGTGAATTACAGTGCCCCTGAGCTCCTTTCTTCAACTCGCTTTCTTGTGACCTGGCCGCAACACCGCAGGATGGCTTCAGGCCCTAATCTGGTTCCGGCACGGCACGCTGAGCCTTTCGTTATTTCCTCTTCCTGGTGGGAAATGAGAGTTAAATTTGCCCATCCAGACACCTCCAGCTAGCCTCTCATTGGTTCTCGCTATTCCTGTTCATCTTCCGCAGAAATTGCAAACTGGGCCAAACAGGAGGTTAAAGGGACTGACTCTCCAAGTGGGGAGAGTGTTAGTAAAGCGTCTGGAATGTTGCACCCGAGTACTAGGGGAGGAAAACTGAGACATATTTGAACACGTCTCCCGTTCACATGGTTGATCATACTTGGGTTCCACATGCATGTTTTAGCTGAAGGAAGAATACCTTAAACCTGGAGAGTTAAGACCCGTGTAATGGGTACCATGCAATATGACTTCAAAGGGTCTTCATTTGCTCACCGAACCTCTCCAATCCTATCACTGCTGCGTTTATGCCCCTGTACACATGCTTGATTCTCTTTCGGAGACATAGCAATCCATAGGTTTTAAGATACTTACTAGTCAGGTACATTCTTAGGCGTTTAATATGGGGTGTTGAGTCCATTTCGTTGAGCAAGGAGTAGCTCTTGTCTATTCCATATTTGGCTTAAGGAACTTTATCTGTGCTCATTTCAATCTCTGGTTTTATGCAGCACCCCAACTCACCTTTACCCTTAAGCAAGAATAAGTTGGTTTTCTAAATTTGAGACCCTGTTCTGTTCTGTAATTCAGTTCCTGTGTAGCCAAGTTTACATTCCGTGTATTACTGATATCTTATGATGTTTCTTTTTCTGTGTGACTTACTTCAGTTAGAATCATCCTACCTGAATCCACTCATTGTGCTGCTAAGGGCCTGATGACACAGATTTCATTGCTGAGTGATATTGCTTTGTAAGTAAATACCACAACTTCTTTATCCATTTTTCACTTTCTGCGATGTTGAACTTGTACTTTAAACGAGGTTCTTGTAAACAGAGCCGTTCCAAACTTTGGGGTGGCTGTGTCTTTTTGATTTTAATTTCCCTAAGCTATAGGACCATAAGTGGAAGTGCCCTAGGTTCTGTTGCTTTGTTTTTTAGATGTTTCAGGAAACACCATACACTTCTCCGGAGTGTCTGTTGGCAATTTACATCCCGCCCATCAGCATAACAAGGCTCCCAGTTCTCCATGGCCTGTCCTAGCTTTCTGGATTTTACACTTTCTTCAGATGGCCCTTTTGACCGGGGGGAAGTGAGACTTCATTGTAGTGCAGATTTCCTTTGCAAGCTTGCTTGGTTGGCCAGAAAGGGCGTATGCGTTTTTTCCTGAATATATTCAGGAAAAAACGCATACGCCCTTTTTGGCCAAGTGCATCATTGTGGACGTTCTGCCTCTTTTCCTATGCTTTCAATGCAATTCCAGTCTACCTCCTGAAATCGGTTTCCTGCAATTCTGCCCCGCTTTCAAGTCCTCTTGGCAGCCTTACTTCAGTCTATTTTTGGACGATAGCTGTCATTTATAACTCTGCAGGTTTGTGAATTACAGTGCCCCTGAGCTCCTTTCTTCAACTCGCTTTCTTTTGAGCTGGCCGCAACACCGCAGGATGGCTTCAGGCCCTAATCTGGTTCCGGAACGGCACGCTGAGCCTTTGGTTATTTCCTCTTCCTGGTGGGAAATGACAGTTAAATTTGCCCGTCCAGACACCTCCAGCTAGCCTCTCATTGGTTCTCGTTATTCCTGTTCATCTTCCGCAGAAATTGCAAACTGTGCCAAACAGGAGGTTAAAGGCGCTGACTCTCCAAGTGGGGAGAGTGTTAGTAAAGCGTCTGGAATGTTGCACCCGAGTACCAGGGGAGGAAAAC
The DNA here is from genome assembly GCF_949987515.2 of Delphinus delphis. Lineage (NCBI taxonomy): Eukaryota > Metazoa > Chordata > Mammalia > Artiodactyla > Delphinidae > Delphinus > Delphinus delphis. The sequence continues at coordinate 2,196,949 of NW_027192665.1, read as the reverse complement.
TGAGACATATTTGAACACGTCTCCCGATCACATGGTTGATCATACTCTGGGTTCCACATGCATGTTTTAGCTGAAGGAAGAATACCTAAAACCTGGGTAGTTGAAACCCGTGGAATGGGTACCATGCAATATGACTTCAAAGGGTCTTCATTTGCTCACCGAACCTCTCCAATCCTATCACTGCTGCGTTTATGCCCCTGTACACATGCTTGATTCTCTTTCGGAGACATAGCAATCCATAGGTTTTAAGATACTTACTAGTCAGGTACATTCTTAGGCGTTTAATATGCGGTGTTGAGTCCATTTCGTTGAGCAAGGAGTAGCTCTTGTCTATTCCATATTTGACTTAAGGAACTTTATCTGTGCTCATTTCAATCTCTGGTTTTATGCAGCAACCCAACTCACCTTTCCCCTTAAGCAAGCATAAGTTGGTTTTCTAAATTTGAGAACCTGTTCTGTTTTGGAATTCAGTTCCTGTGTAGCCAAGTTTACATTCTGTGTATTAGTGATATCTTATGATGTTTCTTTTTCTGTGTGACTTATTTCAGTTAGAATCATCGTACCTGAATCTACTCATTATGCTGCTACGTGCCTGATGACATAGATTTCATTGCTGAGTGATACTGCATTGTACGTAAGTACCACAAGTTCTTTATCCATTTTTCACTTTCTGTGATGTTGAACTTGTACTGTAAACGAGGTTCTTGTAAACAGAGCCGTTCCAAACTTTGGGGTGGCTGTGTCTTTTTGATTTTAATTTCCCTAAGCTATAGGACCATAAGTGGAAGTGCCCTAGGCTCTGTTGCTTTGTTTTTTAGATGTTTCAGGAAACACCATACACTTCTCCCAAGTGTCTGTTGGCAATTTACATCCCGCCCATCAGCATAACAAGGCTCCCAGTTCTCAATGGCCTGTTGCCTTTCTGGATTTTACACTTTTTTCAGATGGCCCTTTTGACCGGGGGGAAGTGAGACTTCATTGTAGTGCAGATTTCCTTTGCAAGCTTGCTTGGTTGGCCAAAAAGGGCGTATGCGTTTTTTCCTGAATATATTCAGGAAAAAACGCATACGCCCTTTTTGGCCAAGTGCATCATTGTGGACGTTCTGCCTCTTTTCCTATGCTTTCAATGCAATTCCAGTCTACCTCCTGAAATCGGTTTCCTGCAATTCTGCCCCGCTTTCAAGTCCTCTTGGCAGCCTTACTTCAGTCTATTTTTGGACGATAGCTGTCATTTATAACTCTGCAGGTTTGTGAATTGCAGTGCCCCTGAGCTCCTTTCTTCAACTCGCTTTCTTGTGACCTGGCCGCAACACCGCAGGATGGCTTCAGGCCCTAATCTGGTTCCGGAACGGCATGCTGAGCCTTTGGTTAATGCCTCTTCCTGGTGGGAAATGAGAGTTAAATTTGCCCGTCCAGACACCTCCAGCTAGCCTCTCATTGGTTCTCGCTATTCCTGTTCATCTTCCGCAGAAATTGCAAACTGTGCCAAACAGGAGGTTAAAGGCGCTGACTCTCCAAGTGGGGAGAGTGTTAGTAAAGCGTCTGGAATGTTGCACCCGAGTACCAGGGGAGGAAAACTGAGACATATTTGAACACGTCTCCCGATCACATGGTTGATCATACTCTGGGTTCCACATGCATGTTTTAGCTGAAGGAAGAATACCTAAAACCTGGGTAGTTGAAACCCGTGGAATGGGTACCATGCAATATGACTTCAAAGGGTCTTCATTTGCTCACCGAACCTCTCCAATCCTATCACTGCTGCGTTTATGCCCCTGTACACATGCTTGATTCTCTTTTGGAGACATAGCAATCCATAGGTTTTACGATACTTACTAGTCAGGTACATTCTTAGGCGTTTAATATGCGGTGTTGAGTCCATTTCGTTGAGCAAGGAGTAGCTCTTGTCTATTCCATATTTGGCTTAAGGAACTTTATCTGTGCTCATTTCAATCTCTGGTTTTATGCAGCACCCCAACTCACCTTTCCCCTTAAGCAAGCATAAGTTGGTTTTCTAAATTTGAGAACCTGTTCTGTTTTGGAATTCAGTTCCTGTGTAGCCAAGTTTACATTCCGTGTATTACTGATATCTTATGATGTTTCTTTTTCTGTGTGACTTATTTCAGTTAGAATCATCGTACCTGAATCTACTCATTATGCTGCTACGTGCCTGATGACATAGATTTCATTGCTGAGTGATACTGCATTGTACGTAAGTACCACAAGTTCTTTATCCATTTTTCACTTTCTGTGATGTTGAACTTGTACTGTAAACGAGGTTCTTGTAAACAGAGCCGTTCCAAACTTTGGGGTGGCTGTGTCTTTTTGATTTTAATTTCCCTAAGCTATAGGACCATAAGTGGAAGTGCCCTAGGCTCTGTTGCTTTGTTTTTTAGATGTTTCAGGAAACACCATACACTTCTCCCAAGTGTCTGTTGGCAATTTACATCCCGCCCATCAGCATAACAAGGCTCCCAGTTCTCAATGGCCTGTTGCCTTTCTGGATTTTACACTTTTTTCAGATGGCCCTTTTGACCGGGGGGAAGTGAGACTTCATTGTAGTGCAGATTTCCTTTGCAAGCTTGCTTGGTTGGCCAAAAAGCGCGTATGCGTTTTTTCCTGAATATATTCAGGAAAAAACGCATACGCCCTTTTTGGCCAAGTGCATCATTGTGGACGTTCTGCCTCTTTTCCTATGCTTTCAATGCAATTCCAGTCTACCTCCTGAAATCGGTTTCCTGCAATTCTGCCCCACTTTCAAGTCCTCTTGGCAGCCTTACTTCAGTCTATTTTTGGACGATAGCTGTCATTTATAACTCTGCAGGTTTGTGAATTACAGTGCCCCTGAGCTCCTTTCTTCAACTCGCTTTCTTGTGACCTGGCCGCAACACCGCAGGATGGCTTCAGGCCCTAATCTGTTTCCGGCATGGCATGCTGAGCCTTTGGTTAATTCCTCTTCCTGGTGGGAAATGAGAGTTAAATTTGCCCGTCCAGACACCTCCAGCTAGTCTCTCATTGGTTCTCGTTATTTCTGTTCATCTTCCGCAGAAATTGCAAACTGGGCCAAACAGGAGGTTAAAGGGACTGACTCTCCAAGTCGGGAGAGTGTTAGTAAAGCGTCTGGAATGTTGCACCCGAGTACTAGGGGAGGAAAACTGAAACATATTTGAACACGTCTCCCGATCACATGGTTGATCATACTCTAGGTTCCACATGCATGTTTTAGCTGAAGGAAGAATACCTTAAACCTGGGTAGTTGAAACCCGTGGAATGGGTACCATGCAATATGACTTCAAAGGGTCTTCATTTGCTCACCGAACCTCTCCAATCCTATCACTGCTGCGTTTATGCCCCTGTACACATGTTTGATTCTCTTTCGGAGACATAGCAATCAATAGGTTTTAAGACACTTACTAGTCAGGAACATTCTTAGGCGTTTAATATGGGGTGTTGAGTCCATTTCGTTGAGCAAGGAGTAGCTCTTGTCTATTCCATATTTGGCTTAAGGAACTTTATCTGTGCTCATTGCAATCTCTGGTTTTATGCAGCACCCCAACTCACCTTTACCCTTAAGCAAGCATAAGTTGGTTTTCTAAATTTGAGACCCTGTTCTGTTCTGTAATTCAGTTCCTGTGTAGCCAAGTTTACATTCCGTGTATTACTGATATCTTATGATGTTTCTTTTTCTGTGTGACTTATTTCAGTTAGAATCATCATACCTGAATCCACTCATTGTGCTGCTAAGGGCCTGATGACACAGATTTCATTGCTGAGTGATATTGCTTTGTAAGTAAATACCACAACTTCTTTATCCATTTTTCACTTTCTGCGATGTTGAACTTGTACTGTAAACGAGGTTCTTGTAAACAGAGCCGTTCCAAACTTTGGGGTGGCTGTGTCTTTTTGATTTTAATTTCCCTAAGCTATAGGACCATAAGTGGAAGTGCCCTAGGTTCTGTTGCTTTGTTTTTTAGATGTTTCAGGAAACACCATACACTTCTCCCAGGTGTCTGTTGGCAATTTACATCCCGCCCATCAGCATAACAAGGCTCCCAGTTCTCAATGGCCTGTTGCCTTTCTGGATTTTACACTTTTTTCAGATGGCCCTTTTGGCCGGGGGGAAGTGAGACTTCATTGTAGTGCAGATTTCCTTTGCAAGCTTGCTTGGTTGGCCAAAAAGGGCGTATGCGTTTTTTCCTGAATATATTCAGGAAAAAACGCATACGCCCTTTTTGGCCAAGTGCATCATTGTGGACGTTCTGCCTCTTTTCCTATGCTTTCAATGCAATTCCAGTCTACCTCCTGAAATCGGTTTCCTGCAATTCTGCCCCGCTTTCAAGTCCTCTTGGCAGCCTTACTTCAGTCTATTTTGGATGATAGCTGTCATTTATAACTCTGCAGGTTTGTGAATTACAGTGCCCCTGAGCTCCTTTCTTCAACTTGCTTTCTTGTAACCTGGTCGCAACACTGCAGGATGGCTTCAGGCCCTAATCTGGTTCCGGCACGGCACACTGAGCCTTTGGTTATTTCCTTTTCCTGGTGGGAAATGAGAGTTAAATTTGCCCGTCCAGACACCTCCAGCTAGTCTCTCATTGGTTCTCGCTATTCCTGTTCATCTTCCGCAGAAATTGCAAACTGGGCCAAACAGGAGGTTAAAGGCGCTGACTCTCCAAGTGGGGAGAGTGTTAGTAAAGCGTCTGGAATGTTGCACCCGAGTACCAGGGTATGAAAACTGAGACATATTTGAACACGTCTCCCGATCACATGGTTGATCATACTCTAGGTTCCACATGCATGTTTTAGCTGAAGGAAGAATACCTTAAACCTGGGTAGTTGAAACCCGTGGAATGGGTACCATGCAATATGACTTCAAAGGGTCTTCATTTGCTCACCGAACCTCTCCAATCCTATCACTGCTGCGTTTATGCCCCTGTACACATGCTTGATTCTCTTTCGGAGACATAGCAATCCATAGGTTTTAAGATACTTACTAGTCAGGAACATTCTTAGGGGTTTAATATGGGGTGTTGAGTCCATTTCGTTGAGCAAGGAGTAGCTCTTGTCTATTCCATATTTGGCTTAAGGAACTTTATCTGTGCTCATTTCAATCTCTGGCTTTATGCAGCAACCCAACTCACCTTTCCCCTTAAGCAAGCATAAGTTGGTTTTCTAAATTTGAGAACCTTTTCTGTTTTGGAATTCAGTTCCTGTGTAGCCAAGTTTACATTCCGTGTATTACTGATATCTTATGATGTTTCTTTTTCTGTGTGACTTATTTCAGTTAGAATCATCATACCTGAATCCACTCATTGTGCTGCTAAGGGCCTGATGACACAGATTTCATTGCTGAGTGATATTGCTTTGTAAGTAAATACCACAACTTCTTTATCCATTTTTCACTTTCTGCGATGTTGAACTTGTACTGTAAACGAGGTTCTTGTAAACAGAGCCGTTCCAAACTTTGGGGTGGCTGTGTCTTTTTGATTTTAATTTCCCTAAGCTATAGGACCATAAGTGGCAGTGCCCTAGGCTCTGTTGCTTTGTTTTTTAGATGTTTCAGGAAACACCATACACTTCTCCCGTGTGTCTGTTGGCAATTTACATCCCGCCCATCAGCATAACAAGGCTCCCAGTTCTCCATGGCCTGTCCTGCCTTTCTGGATTTTACACTTTTTTCAGATGGCCCTTTTGACCGGGGGGAAGTGAGACTTCATTGTAGTGCAGATTTCCTTTGCAAGCTTGCTTGGTTGGCCAAAAAGGGCGTATGCGTTTTTTCCTGCATCATTGTGGACGTTCTGCCTCTTTTCCTATGCTTTCAATGCAATTCCAGTCTACCTCCTGAAATCGGTTTCCTGCAATTCTGCCCCGCTTTCAAGTCCTCTTGGCAGCCTTACTTCAGTATATTTTTGGACGATAGCTGTCATTTATAACTACAGGTTTGTGAATTACAGTGCCCCTGAGCTCCTTTCTTCAACTCGGTTTCTTTTGAGCTGGCCGCAACACCGCAGGATGGCTTCAGGCCCTAATCTGGTTCCGGTACGGAATGCTGAGCCTTTGGTTATTTCCTCTTCCTGTTGCGAAATGAGAGTTAAATTTGCCCGTCCAGACACCTCCAGCTAGCCTCTCATTGGTTCTCGCTATTCCTGTTCATCTTCCACAGAAATTGCAAACTGTGCCAAACAGGAGGTTAAAGTGCTGACTCTCCAAGTGGGGAGAGTGTTAGTAAAGCGTCTGGAATGTTGCACCCGAGTACCAGGGGAGGAAAACTGAGACATATTTGAACACATCTCCCGATCACATGGTTGATCATACTCTGGGTTCCACATGCATGTTTTAGCTGAAGGAAGAATACCTAAAACCTGGGTAGTTGAAACCCGTGGAATGGGTACCATGCAATATGACTTCAAAGGGTCTTCATTTGCTCACCGAACCTCTCCAATCCTATCACTGCTGCGTTTATGCCCCTGTACACATGCTTGATTCTCTTTCGGAGACATAGCAATCCATAGGTTTTAAGATACTTACTAGTCAGGTACATTCTTAGGCGTTTAATATGCGGTGTTGAGTCCATTTCGTTGAGCAAGGAGTAGCTCTTGTCTATTCCATATTTGGCTTAAGGAACTTTATCTGTGCTCATTTCAATCTCTGGCTTTATGCAGCAACCCAACTCACCTTTCCCCTTAAGCAAGCATAAGTTGGTTTTCTAAATTTGAGAACCTTTTCTGTTTTGGAATTCAGTTCCTGTGTAGCCAAGTTTACATTCCGTGTATTACTGATATCTTATGATGTTTCTTTTTCTGTGTGACTTATTTCAGTTAGAATCATCGTACCTGAATCTACTCATTATGCTGCTACGGGCCTGATGACATAGATTTCATTGCTGAGTGATACTGCATTGTACGTAAGTACCACAAGTTCTTTATCCATTTTTCACTTTCTGCGATGTTGAACTTGTACTGTAAACGAGGTTCTTGTAAACAGAGGCGTCCCAAACTTTGGGGTGGCTGTGTCTTTTTGATTTTAATTTCCCTAAGCTATAGGACCATAAGTGGAAGTGCCCTAGGCTCTGTTGCTTTGTTTTTTAGATGTTTCAGGAAACACCATACACTTCTCCCGAGTGTCTGTTGGCAATTTACATCCCGCCCATCAGCATAACAAGGCTCCCAGTTCTCCATGGCCTGTCCTGCCTTTCTGGATTTTACACTTTTTTCAGATGGCCCTTTTGACCGGGGGGAAGTGAGACTTCATTGTAGTGCAGATTTCCTTTGCAAGCTTGCTTGGTTGGCCAAAAAGGGCGTATGCGTCTTTTCCTGAATATATTCAGGAAAAAACGCATACGCCCTTTTTGGCCAAGTGCATCATTGTGGACGTTCTGCCTCTTTTCCTATGCTTTCAATGCAATTCCAGTCTACCTCCTGAAATCGGTTTCCTGCAATTCTGCCCCGCTTTCAAGTCCTCTTGGCAGCCTTACTTCAGTCTATTTTTGGACGATAGCTGTCATTTATAACTCTGCAGGTTTGTGAATTACAGTGCCCCTGAGCTCCTTTCTTCAACTCGCTTTCTTGTGACCTGGCCGCAACACCGCAGGATGGCTTCAGGCCCTAATCTGGTTCCGGCCTGGCATGCTGAGCCTTTGGTTAATTCCTCTTCCTGGTGGGAAATGAGAGTTAAATTTGCCCGTCCAGACACCTCCAGCTAGCCTCTCATTGGTTCTCGCTATTCCTGTTCATCTTCTGCAGAAATTGCAAACTGGGCCAAACAGGAGGTTAAAGGGACTGACTCTCCAAGTGGGGAGAGTGTTAGTAAAGCGTCTGGAATGTTGCACTCGAGTACCAGGGGAGGAAAACTGAGACATATTTGAACACGTCTCCCGATCACATGGTTGATCATACTCTAGGTTCCACATGCATGTTTTAGCTGAAGGAAGAATACCTTAAACCTGGGTAGTTGAAACCCGTGGAATGGGTACCATGCAATATGACTTCAAAGGGTCTTCATTTGCTCACCGAACCTCTCCAATCCTATCACTGCTGCGTTTACGCCCCTGTACACATGCTTGATTCTCTTTCGGAGACATAGCAATCCATAGGTTTTAAGATACTTACTAGTCAGGTAAGTATCTTAAGGTTTTAAGTATCCATAGGTTTTAAGATACTTACTAGTCATTCTTAGGCATTTAATATGGGGTGTTGAGTCCATTTCGTTGAGCAAGGAGTAGCTCTTGTCTATTCCATATTTGACTTAAGGAACTTTATCTGTGCTCATTTCAATCTCTGGTTTTATGCAGCACCCCAACTCACCTTTACCCTTAAGCAAGCATAAGTTGGTTTTCTAAATTTGAGACCCTGTTCTGTTCTGTAATTCAGTTCCTGTGTAGCCAAGTTTACATTCCGTGTATTACTGATATCTTATGATGTTTCTTTTTCTGTGTGACTTACTTCAGTTAGAATCATCATACCTGAATCCACTCATTGTGCTGCTAAGGGCCTGATGACACAGATTTCATTGCTGAGTGATATGGCTTTGTAAGTAAATACCACAACTTCTTTATCCATTTTTCACTTTCTGCAATGTTGAACTTGTACTGTAAACGAGGTTCTTGTAAACAGAGCCGTTCCAAACTTTGGGGTGGCTGTGTCTTTTTGATTTTAATTTCCCTAAGCTATAGGACCATAAGTGGAAGTGCCCTAGGTTCTGTTGCTTTGTTTTTTAGATGTTTCAGGAAACACCATACACTTCTCCGGAGTGGTTGTTGGCAATTTACATCCCGCCCATCAGCATAACAAGGCTCCCAGTTCTCCATGGCCTATCCTGCCTTTCTGGATTTTACACTTTTTTCAGATGGCCCTTTTGACCGGGGGGAAGTGAGACTTCATTGTAGTGCAGATTTCCTTTGCAAGCTTGCTTGGTTGGCCAAAAAGGGCGTATGCGTTTTTTCCTGAATATATTCAGGAAAAAACGCATACGCCCTTTTTGGCCAAGTGCATCATTGTGGACGTTCTGCCTCTTTTCCTATGCTTTCAATGCAATTCCAGTCTACCTCCTGAAATCGGTTTCCTGCAATTCTGCCCCGCTTTCAAGTCCTCTTGGCAGCCTTACTTCTGTCTATTTTTGGACGATAGCTGTCATTTATAACTCTGCAGGTTTGTGAATTACAGTGCCCCTGAGCTCCTTTCTTCAACTCGCTTTCTTGTGACCTGGCCGCAACACCGCAGGATGGCTTCAGGCCCTAATCTGGTTCTGGCATGGCACGCTGAGCCTTTGGGTAATTCCTCTTCCTGGTAGGAAATGAGAGTTAAATTTGCCCGTCCAGACACCTCCAGCTAGTCTCCGTTGGTTCTCGCTATTCCTGTTCATCTTCCGCAGAAATTGCAAACTGGGCCAAACAGGAGGTTAAAGGGACTGACTCTCCAAGTCGGGAGAGTGTTAGTAAAGCGTCTGGAATGTTGCACCCGAGTACCAGGGTACGAAAACTGAGACATATTTGAACACGTCTCCCGATCACATGGTTGATCATACTCTAGGTTCCACATGCATGTTTTAGCTGAAGGAAGAATACCTTAAACCTGGGTAGTTGAAACCCGTGGAATGGGTACCATGCAATATGACTTCAAAGGGTCTTCATTTGCTCACCGAACCTCTCCAATCCTATCACTGCTGCGTTTATGCCCCTGTACACATGCTTGATTCTCTTTTGGAGACATAGCAATCCATAGGTTTTAAGATATTTACAAGTCAGGTACATTCGTAGGCGTTTAATATGCGGTGTTGAGTCCATTTCGTTGAGCAAGGAGTAGCTCTTGTCTATTCCATATTTGGCTTAAGGAACTTTATCTGTGCTCATTTCAATCTCTGGTTTTATGCAGCACCCCAACTCACCTTTACCCTTAAGCAAGCATAAGTTGTTTTTCTAAATTTGAGTCCCTGTTCTGTTCTGTAATTCAGTTCCTGTGTAGCCAAGTTTACATTCCGTGTATTACTGATATCTTATGATGTTTCTTTTTCTGTGTGACTTACTTCAGTTAGAATCATCATACCTGAATCCACTCATTGTGCTGCTAAGGGCCTGATGACACAGATTTCATTGCTGAGTGATATTGCTTTGTAAGTAAATACCACAACTTCTTTATCCATTTTTCACTTTCTGCGATGTTGAACTTGTACTGTAAACGAGGCTCTTGTAAACAGAGGCGTCCCAAACTTTGGGGTGGCTGTGTCTTTTTGATTTTAATTTCCCTAAGCTATAGGACCATAAGTGGCAGTGCCCTAGGCTCTGTTGCTTTGTTTTTTAGATGTTTCAGGAAACACCATACACTTCTCCCGAGTGTCTGTTGGCAATTTACATCCCGCCCATCAGCATAACAAGGCTCCCAGTTCTCCATGGCCTGTCCTGCCTTTCTGGATTTTACACTTTTTTCAGATGGCCCTTTTGACCGGGGGGAAGTGAGACTTCATTGTAGTGCAGATTTCCTTTGCAAGCTTGCTTGGTTGGCCAAAAAGGGCGTATGCGTTTTTTCCTGAATATATTCAGGAAAAAACGCATACGCCCTTTTTGGCCAAGTGCATCATTGTGGACGTTCTGCCTCTTTTCCTATGCTTTCAATGCAATTCCAGTCTACCTCCTGAAATCGGTTTCCTGCACTTCTGCCCCGCTTTCAAGTCCTCTTGGCAGCCTTACTTCAGTCTATTTTTGGACGATAGCTGTCATTTATAACTCTGCAGGTTTGTGAATTACAGTGCCCCTGAGCTCCTTTCTTCAACTCGCTTTCTTTTGAGCTGGCCGCAACACCGCAGGATGGCTTCAGGCCCTAATCTGGTTCCGGTACGGCACGCTGAGCCTTTGGTTACTTCCTCTTCCTGGTGGGAAATGAGAGTTAAATTTGCCCCTACAGACACCTCCAGCTAGCCTCTCATTGGTTCTCGCTATTCCTGTTCATCTTCCGCAGAAATTGCAAACTGGGCCAAACAGGAGGTTAAAGGCGCTGACTCTCCAAGTGGGGAGAGTGTTAGTAAAGCGTCTGGAATGTTGCACCCGAGTACCAGGGGAGGAAAACTGAGACATATTTGAACACGTCTCCCGTTCACATGGTTGATCATACTTGGGTTCCACATGCATGTTTTAGCTGAAGGAAGAATACCTTAAACCTGGAGAGTTGAGACCCGTGTAATGGGTACCATGCAATATGACTTCAAAGGGTCTTCATTTGCTCACCGAACCTCTCCAATCCTATCACTGCTGTGTTTATGCCCCTGTACACATGCTTGATTCTCTTTCGGAGACATAGCAATCCATAGGTTTTAAGATACTTACTAGTCAGGTACATTCTTAGGCGTTTAATATGCGGTGTTGAGTCCATTTCGTTGAGCAAGGAGTAGCTCTTGTCTATTCCATATTTGACTTAAGGAACTTTATCTGTGCTCATTTCAATCTCTGGTTTTATGCAGCACCCCAACTCACCTTTACCCTTAAGCAAGCATAAGTTGGTTTTCTAAATTTGAGACCCTGTTCTGTTCTGTAATTCAGTTCCTGTGTAGCCAAGTTTACATTCCGTGTATTACTGATATCTTATGATGTTTCTTTTTCTGTGTGACTTACTTCAGTTAGAATCATCATACCTGAATCCACTCATTGTGCTGCTAAGGGCCTGATGACACAGATTTCATTGCTGAGTGATATTGCTTTGTAAGTAAATACCACAACTTCTTTATCCATTTTTCACTTTCTGCGATGTTGAACTTGTACTGTAAACGAGGCTCTTGTAAACAGAGGCGTCCCAAACTTTGGGGTGGCTGTGTCTTTTTGATTTTAATTTCCCTAAGCTATAGGACCATAAGTGGAAGTGCCCTAGGTTCTGTTGCTTTGTTTTTTAGATGTTTCAGGAAACACCATACACTTCTCCCGAGTGGTTGTTGGCAATTTACATCCCGCCCATCAGCATAACAAGGCTCCCAGTTCTCCATGGCCTGTCCTGCCTTTCTGGATTTTACACTTTTTTCAGATGGCCCTTTTGACCGGGGGGAAGTGAGACTTCATTGTAGTGCAGATTTCCTTTGCAAGCTTGCTTGGTTGGCCAAAAAGGGCGTATGCATTTTTTCCTGAATATATTCAGGAAAAAACGCATACGCACTTTTTGGCCAAGTGCATCATTGTGGACGTTCTGCCTCTTTTCCTATGCTTTCAATGCAATTCCAGTCTACCTCCTGAAATCGGTTTCCTGCAATTCTGCCCCGCTTTCAAGTCCTCTTGGCAGCCTTACTTCAGTCTATTTTTGGACGATAGCTGTCATTTATAACTCTGCAGGTTTGTGAATTACAGTGCCCCTGAGCTCCTTTCTTCAACTCGCTTTCTTGTGACCTGGCCGCAACACCGCAGGATGGCTTCAGGCCCTAATCTGGTTCCGGCCCGGCATGCTGAGCCTTTGGTTAATTCCTCTTCCTGGTGGGAAATGAGAGTTAAATTTGCCTGTCCAGACACCTCCAGCTAGCCTCTCATTGGTTCTCGCTATTCCTGTTCATCTTCCGCAGAAATTGCAAACTGGGCCAAACAGGAGGTTAAAGGGACTGACTCTCCAAGTGGGGAGAGTGTTAGTAAAGCGTCTGGAATGTTGCACCCGAGTACCAGGGGAGGAAAACTGAGACATATTTGAACACGTCTCCCGATCACATGGTTGATCATACTCTAGGTTCCACATGCATGTTTTAGCTGAAGGAAGAATACCTTAAACCTGGGTAGTTGAAACCCGTGGAATGGGTACCATGCAATATGACTTCAAAGGGTCTTCATTTGCTCACCGAACCTCTCCAATCCTATCACTGCTGCGTTTATGCCCCTGTACACATGCTTGATTCTCTTTTGGAGACATAGCAATTCTTAGGTTTTAAGATACTTACAAGTCAGGTACATTCTTAGGCGTTTAATATGCGGTGTTGAGTCCATTTCGTTGAGCAAGGAGTAGCTCTTGTCTATTCCATATTTGGCTTAAGGAACTTTATCTGTGCTCATTGCAATCTCTGGTTTTATGCAGCACCCCAACTCACCTTTACCCTTAAGCAAGCATAAGTTGTTTTTCTAAATTTGAGTCCCTGTTCTGTTCTGTAATTCAGTTCCTGTGTAGCCAAGTTTCCATTCCGTGTATTACTGATATCTTATGATGTTTCTTTTTCTGTGTGACTTATTTCAGTTAGAATCATCGTACCTGAATCCACTCATTATGCTGCTACGGGCCTGATGACATAGATTTCATTGCTGAGTCATACTGCATTGTACGTAAGTACCACAAGTTCTTTATCCATTTTTCACTTTCTGTGATATTGAACTTGTACGGTAAACGAGGTTCTTGTAAACAGAGCCGTTCCAAACTTTGGGGTGGCTGTGTCTTTTTGATTTTAATTTCCCTAAGCTATAGGACCATAAGTGGAAGTGCCCTAGGTTCTGTTGCTTTGTTTTTTAGATGTTTCAGGAAACACCATACACTTCTCCCGAGTGGTTGTTGGCAATTTACATCCCGCCCATCAGCATAACAAGGCTCCCAGTTCTCCATGGCCTGTCCTGCCTTTCTGGATTTTACACTTTTTTCAGATGGCCCTTTTGACCGGCGGGAAGTGAGACTTCATTGTAGTGCAGATTTCCATTCCAAGCTTGCTTGGTTGGCCAAAAAGGGCGTATGCGTTTTTTCCTGAATATATTCAGGAAAAAACGCATACGCCCTTTTTGGCCAAGTGCATCATTGTGGACGTTCTGCCTCTTTTCCTATGCTTTCAATGCAATTCCAGTCTACCTCCTGAAATCGGTTTCCTGCACTTCTGCCCCGCTTTCAAGTCCTCTTGGCAGCCTTACTTCAGTCTATTTTTGGACGATAGCTGTCATTTATAACTCTGCAGGTTTGTGAATTACAGTGCCCCTGAGCTCCTTTCTTCAACTCGCTTTCTTTTGAGCTGGCCGCAACACCGCAGGATGGCTTCAGGCCCTAATCTGGTTCCGGTACGGCACGCTGAGCCTTTGGTTACTTCCTCTTCCTGGTGGGAAATGAGAGTTAAATTTGCCCCTACAGACACCTCCAGCTAGCCTCTCATTGGTTCTCGCTATTCCTGTTCATCTTCCGCAGAAATTGCAAACTGGGCCAAACAGGAGGTTAAAGGCGCTGACTCTCCAAGTGGGGAGAGTGTTAGTAAAGCGTCTGGAATGTTGCACCCGAGTACCAGGGGAGGAAAACTGAGACATATTTGAACACGTCTCCCGTTCACATGGTTGATCATACTTGGGTTCCACATGCATGTTTTAGCTGAAGGAAGAATACCTTAAACCTGGAGAGTTGAGACCCGTGTAATGGGTACCATGCAATATGACTTCAAAGGGTCTTCATTTGCTCACCGAACCTCTCCAATCCTATCACTGCTGCGTTTATGCCCCTGTACACATGCTTGATTCTCTTTCGGAGACATAGCAATCCATACGTTTTAAGATACTTACTAGTCAGGTACATTCTTAGGCGTTTAATATGCGGTGTTGAGTCCATTTCGTTGAGCAAGGAGTAGCTCTTGTCTATTCCATATTTGACTTAAGGAACTTTATCTGTGCTCATTTCAATCTCTGGTTTTATGCAGCACCCCAATTCACCTTTCCCCTTAAGCAAGCATAAGTTGTTTTTCTAAATTTGAGTCCCTGTTCTGTTCTGTAATTCAGTTCCTGTGTAGCCAAGTTTACATTCCGTGTATTACTGATATCTTATGATGTTTCTTTTTCTGTGTGACTTACTTCAGTTAGAATCATCATACCTGAATCCACTCATTGTGCTGCTAAGGGCCTGATGACACAGATTTCATTGCTGAGTGATATTGCTTTGTAAGTAAATACCACAACTTCTTTATCCATTTTTCACTTTCTGCGATGTTGAACTTGTACTGTAAACGAGGTTCTTGTAAACAGAGCCGTTCCAAACTTTGGGGTGGCTGTGTCTTTTTGATTTTAATTTCCCTAAGCTATAGGACCATAAGTGGAAGTGCCCTAGGTTCTGTTGCTTTGTTTTTTAGATGTTTCAGGAAACACCATACACTTCTCCCGAGTGGTTGTTGGCAATTTACATCCCGCCCATCAGCATAACAAGGCTCCCAGTTCTCCATGGCCTGTCCTGCCTTTCTGGATTTTACACTTTTTTCAGATGGCCCTTTTGACCGGGGGGAAGTGAGACTTCATTGTAGTGCAGATTTCCTTTGCAAGCTTGCTTGGTTGGCCAAAAAGGGCGTATGCGTTTTTTCCTGAATATATTCAGGAAAAAACGCATACGCCCTTTTTGGCCAAGTGCATCATTGTGGACGTTCTGCCTCTTTTCCTATGCTTTCAATGCAATTCCAGTCTACCTCCTGAAATCGGTTTCCTGCAATTCTGCCCCGCTTTCAAGTCCTCTTGGCAGCCTTACTTCAGTCTATTTTTGGACGATAGCTGTCATTTATAACTCTGCAGGTTTGTGAATTACAGTGCCCCTGGGCTCCTTTCTTCTACTCGCTTTCTTTTGAGCTGGCCGCAACACCGCAGGATGGATTCAGGCCCTAATCTGGTTCCGGTACGGCACGCTGAGCCTTTGGTTATTTCCTCTTCCTGGTGGGAAATGAGAGTTAAATTTGCCCGTCCAGACACCTTCAGCTAGCCTCTCATTGGTTCTCGCTATTCCTGTTCATCTTCCGCAGAAATTGCAAACTGGGCCAAACAGGAGTTTAAAGGCGCTGACTCTCCAAGTGGGGAGAGTGTTAGTAAAGCGTCTGGAATGTTGCACCCGAGTACCAGGGGAGGAAAACTGAGACATATTTGAACACGTCTCCCGTTCACATGGTTGATCATACTTGGGTTCCACATGCATGTCTTAGCTGAAGGAAGAATACTTTAAATCTGGAGAGTTGAGACCCGTGGAATGGGTACCATGCAATATGACTTCAAAGGGTCTTCATTTGCTCACCGAACCTCTCCAATCCTATCACTGCTGCGTTTATGCCCCTGTACACATGCTTGATTCTCTTTCGGAGACATAGCAATCCATAGGTTTTAAGATACTTACTAGTCAGGTACATTCTTAGGCGTTTAATATGGGGTGTTGAGTCCATATCGTTGAGCAAGGAGTAGCTCTTGTCTATTCCATATTTGGCTTAAGGAACTTTATCTGTGCTCATTTCAATCTCTGGTTTTATGCAGCACCCCAACTCACCTTTACCTTTAAGCAAGAATAAGTTGGTTTTTTAAATTTGAGACCCTGTTCTGTTCTGTAATTCAGTTCCTGTGTAGCCAAGTTTCCATTCCGTGTATTACTGATATCTTATGATGTTTCTTTTTCTGTGTGACTTATTTCAGTTAGAATCATCATACCTGAATCCACTCATTGTGCTGCTAAGGGCCTGATGACACAGATTTCATTGCTGAGTGATATTGCTTTGTAAGTAAATACCACAACTTCTTTATCCATTTTTCACTTTCTGCGATGTTGAACTTGTACTGTAAACGAGGTTCTTGTAAACAGAGCCGTTCCAAACTTTGGGGTGGCTGTGTCTTTTTGATTTTAATTTCCCTAAGCTATAGGACCATAAGTGGAAGTGTCCTAGGTTCTGTTGCTTTGTTTTTTAGATGTTTCAGGAAACACCATACACTTCTCCCGAGTGTCTGTTGGCAATTTACATCCCGCCCATCAGCATAACAAGGCTCCCAGTTCTCCATGGCCTGTCCTGCCTTTCTGGATTTTACACTTTTTTCAGATGGCCCTTTTGACCGGGGGGAAGTGAGACTTCATTGTAGTGCAGATTTCCTTTGCAAGCTTGCTTGGTTGGCCAAAAAGGGCGTATGCGTTTTTTCCTGAATATATTCAGGAAAAAACGCATACGCCCTTTTTGGCCAAGTGCATCATTGTGGACGTTCTGCCTCTTTTCCTATGCTTTCAATGCAATTCCAGTCTACCTCCTGAAATCGGTTTCCTGCAATTCTGCCCCGCTTTCAAATCCTCTTGGCAGCCTTACTTCAGTCTATTTTTGGACGATAGCTGTCATTTATAACTCTGCAGGTTTGTGAATTACAGTGCCCCTGGGCTCCTTTCTTCTACTCGCTTTCTTTTGAGCTGGCCGCAACACCGCAGGATGGCTTCAGGCCCTAATCTGGTTCCGGTACGGCACGCTGAGCCTTTGGTTATTTCCTCTTCCTGGTGGGAAATGAGAGTTAAATTTGCCCGTCCAGACACCTTCAGCTAGCCTCTCATTGGTTCTCGCTATTCCTGTTCATCTTCCGCAGAAATTGCAAACTGGGCCAAACAGGAGTTTAAAGGCGCTGACTCTCCAAGTGGGGAGAGTGTTAGTAAAGCGTCTGGAATGTTGCACCCGAGTACCAGGGGAGGAAAACTGAGACATATTTGAACACGTCTCCCGTTCACATGGTTGATCATACTTGGGTTCCACATGCATGTCTTAGCTGAAGGAAGAATACTTTAAATCTGGAGAGTTGAGACCCGTGGAATGGGTACCATGCAATATGACTTCAAAGGGTCTTCATTTGCTCACCGAACCTCTCCAATCCTATCACTGCTGCGTTTATGCCCCTGTACACATGCTTGATTCTCTTTCGGAGACATAGCAATCCATAGGTTTTAAGATACTTACTAGTCAGGTACATTCTTAGGCGTTTAATATGGGGTGTTGAGTCCATATCGTTGAGCAAGGAGTAGCTCTTGTCTATTCCATATTTGGCTTAAGGAACTTTATCTGTGCTCATTTCAATCTCTGGTTTTATGCAGCACCCCAACTCACCTTTACCTTTAAGCAAGAATAAGTTGGTTTTTTAAATTTGAGACCCTGTTCTGTTCTGTAATTCAGTTCCTGTGTAGCCAAGTTTCCATTCCGTGTATTACTGATATCTTATGATGTTTCTTTTTCTGTGTGACTTATTTCAGTTAGAATCATCATACCTGAATCCACTCATTGTGCTGCTAAGGGCCTGATGACACAGATTTCATTGCTGAGTGATATTGCTTTGTAAGTAAATACCACAACTTCTTTATCCATTTTTCACTTTCTGCGATGTTGAACTTGTACTGTAAACGAGGTTCTTGTAAACAGAGCCGTTCCAAACTTTGGGGTGGCTGTGTCTTTTTGATTTTAATTTCCCTAAGCTATAGGACCATAAGTGGAAGTGTCCTAGGTTCTGTTGCTTTGTTTTTTAGATGTTTCAGGAAACACCATACACTTCTCCCGAGTGTCTGTTGGCAATTTACATCCCGCCCATCAGCATAACAAGGCTCCCAGTTCTCCATGGCCTGTCCTGCCTTTCTGGATTTTACACTTTTTTCAGATGGCCCTTTTGACCGGGGGGAAGTGAGACTTCATTGTAGTGCAGATTTCCTTTGCAAGCTTGCTTGGTTGGCCAAAAAGGGCGTATGCGTTTTTTCCTGAATATATTCAGGAAAAAACGCATACGCCCTTTTTGGCCAAGTGCATCATTGTGGACGTTCTGCCTCTTTTCCTATGCTTTCAATGCAATTCCAGTCTACCTCCTGAAATCGGTTTCCTGCAATTCTGCCCCGCTTTCAAATCCTCTTGGCAGCCTTACTTCAGTCTATTTTTGGACGATAGCTGTCATTTATAACTCTGCAGGTTTGTGAATTACAGTGCCCCTGAGCTCCTTTCTTCAACTCGCTTTCTTGTGACCTGGCCGCAACACCGCAGGATGGCTTCAGGCCCTAATCTGGTTCCGGAACGGCATGCTGAGCCTTTGGTTAATTCCTCTTCCTGGTGGGAAATGAGAGTTAAATTTGCCCGTCCAGACACCTCCAGCTAGTCTCTCATTGGTTCTCGCTATTCCTGTTCATCTTCCGCAGAAATTGCAAACTGGGCCAAACAGGAGGTTAAAGGGACTGACTCTCCAAGTGGGGAGAGTGTTAGTAAAGCGTCTGGAATGTTGCACCCGAGTACCAGGGGAGGAAAACTGAGACATATTTGAACACGTCTCCCGTTCACATGGTTGATCATACTTGGGTTCCACATGCATGTTTTAGCTGAAGGAAGAATACCTTAAACCTGGAGAGTTAAGACCCGTGGAATGGGTACCATGCAATATGACTTCAAAGGGTCTTCATTTCCTCACCGAACCTCTCCAATCCTATCACTGCTGCGTTTATGCCCCTGTACACATGCTTGATTCTCTTTCGGAGACATAGCAATCCATAGGTTTTAAGATACTTACTAGTCAGGTACATTCTTAGGCGTTTAATATGGGGTGTTGAGTCCAATTTGTTGAGCAAGGAGTAGCTCTTGTCTATTCCATATTTGGCTTAAGGAACTTTATCTGTGCTCATTTCAATCTCTGGTTTTATGCAGCACCCCAACTCACCTTTACCCTTAAGCAAGCATGAGTTGGTTTTCTAAATTTGAGACCCTGTTCTGTTCTGTAATTCAGTTCCTGTGTAGCCAAGTTTACATTCCGTGTATTACTGATATCTTATGATGTTTCTTTTTCTGTGTGACTTACTTCAGTTAGAATCATCATACCTGAATCCACTCATTGTGCTGCTAAGGGCCTGATGACACAGATTTCATTGCTGAGTGATATTGCTTTGTAAGTAAATACCACAACTTCTTTATCCATTTTTCACTTTCTGCGATGTTGAACTTGTACTGTAAACGAGGTTCTTGTAAACAGAGGCGTCCCAAACTTTGGGGTGGCTGTGTCTTTTTGATTTTAATTTCCCTAAGCTATAGGACCATAAGTGGCAGTGCCCTAGGCTCTGTTGCTTTGTTTTTTAGATGTTTCAGGAAACACCATACACTTCTCCCGAGTGTCTGTTGGCAATTTACATCCCGCCCATCAGCATAACAAGGCTCCCAGTTCTCCATGGCCTGTCCTGCCTTTCTGGATTTTACACTTTTTTCAGATGGCCCTTTTGACCGGGGGGAAGTGAGACTTCATTGTAGTGCAGATTTCCTTTGCAAGCTTGCTTGGTTGGCCAAAAAGGGCGTATGCGTTTTTTCCTGAATATATTCAGGAAAAAACGCATACGCCCTTTTTGGCCAAGTGCATCATTGTGGACGTTCTGCCTCTTTTCCTATGCTTTCAATGCAATTCCAGTCTACCTCCTGAAATCGGTTTCCTGCAATTCTGCCCCGCTTTCAAGTCCTCTTGGCAGCCTTACTTCAGTCTATTTTTGGACGATAGCTGTCATTTATAACTCTGCAGGTTTGTGAATTACAGTGCCCCTGAGCTCCTTTCTTCAACTCGCTTTCTTTTGAGCTGGCCGCAACACCGCAGGATGGCTTCAGGCCCTAATCTGGTTCCGGCACGGCACGCTGAGCCTTTGGTTATTTCCTCTTCCTGGTGGGAAATGAGAGTTAAATTTGCCCGTCCAGACACCTCCAGCTAGCCTCTCATTGGTTCTCGCTATTCCTATTCATCTTCCGCAGAAATTGCAAACTGGGCCAAACAGGAGGTTAAAGGCGCTGACTCTCCAAGTGGGGAGAGTGTTAGTAAAGCGTCTGGAATGTTGCACCCGAGTACCAGGGGAGGAAAACTGAGACATATTTGAACACGTCTCCCGATCACATGGTTGATCATACTCTAGGTTAAACATGCATGTTTTAGCTGAAGGAAGAATACCTTAAACCTGGGTAGTTGAAACCCGTGGAATGGGTACCATGCAATATGACTTCAAAGGGTCTTCATTTGCTCACCGAACCTCTCCAATCCTATCACTGCTGCGTTTATGCCCCTGTACACATGCTTGATTCTCTTTCGGAGACATAGCAATCCATAGGTTTTAAGATACTTACTAGTCAGGTACATTCTTAGGCGTTTAATATGGGGTGTTGAGTCCAATTTGTTGAGCAAGGAGTAGCTCTTGTCTATTCCATATTTGGCTTAAGGAACTTTATCTGTGCTCATTTCAATCTCTGGTTTTATGCAGCACCCCAACTCACCTTTACCCTTAAGCAAGCATGAGTTGATTTTCTAAATTTGAGACCCTGTTCTGTTCTGTAATTCAGTTCCTGTGTAGCCAAGTTTACATTCCGTGTATTACTGATATCTTATGATGTTTCTTTTTCTGTGTGACTTACTTCAGTTAGAATCATCATACCTGAATCCACTCATTGTGCTGCTAAGGGCCTGATGACATAGATTTCATTGCTGAGTGATATTGCTTTGTAAGTCAATACCACAACTTCTTTATCCATTTTTCACTTTCTGCGATGTTGAACTTGTACTGTAAACGAGGTTCTTGTAAACAGAGGTGTCCCAAACTTTGGGGTGGCTGTGTCTTTTTGATTTTAATTTCCCTAAGCTATAGGACCATAAGTGGCAGTGCCCTAGGCTCTGTTGCTTTGTTTTTTAGATGTTTCAGGAAACACCATACACTTCTCCCAAGTTTCTGTTGGCAATTTACATCCCACCCATCAGCATAACAAGGCTCCCAGTTCTCAATGGCCTGTTGCCTTTCTGGATTTTACACTTTTTTCAGATGGCCCTTTTGACCGGGGGGAAGTGAGACTTCATTGTAGTGCAGATTTCCTTTGCAAGCTTGCTTGGTTGGCCAAAAAGGGCGTATGCGTTTTTTCCTGAATATATTCAGGAAAAAACGCATACGCCCTTTTTAGCCAAGTGCATCATTGTGGACGTTCTGCCTCTTTTCCTATGCTTTCAATGCAATTCCAGTCTACCTCCTGAAATCGGTTTCCTGCAATTCTGCCCCGCTTTCAAGTCCTCTTGGCAGCCTTACTTCAGTCTATTTTTGGACGATAGCTGTCATTTATAACTCTGCAGGTTTGTGAATTACAGTGCCCCTGAGCTCCTTTCTTCAAATCGCTTTCTTTTGAGCTGGCCGCAACACCGCAGGATGGCTTCAGGCCCTAATCTCGTTCCGGCCCGGCATGCTGAGCCTTTGGTTAATTCCTCTTCCTGGTGGGAAATGAGAGTTAAATTTGCCCGTCCAGACACCTCCAGCTAGCCTCTCATTGGTTCTCGCTATTCCTGTTCATCTTCCGCAGAAATTGCAAACTGGGCCAAACAGGAGGTTAAAGGGACTGACTCTCCAAGTGGGGAGAGTGTTAGTAAAGCGTCTGGAATGTTGCACCCGAGTACCAGGGGAGGAAAACTGAGACATATTTGAACACGTCTCCCGTTCACATGGTTGATCATACTTGGGTTCCACATGCATGTTTTAGCTGAAGGAAGAATACCTTAAACCTGGGTAGTTGAAACCCGTGGAATGGGTACCATGCAATATGACTTCAAAGGGTCTTCATTTGCTCACCGAACCTCTCCAATCCTATCACTGCTGCGTTTATGCCCCTGTACACATGCTTGATTCTCTTTTGGAGACATAGCAATCCATAGGTTTTACGATACTTACTAGTCAGGTACATTCTTAGGCGTTTAATATGCGGTGTTGAGTCCATTTCGTTGAGCAAGGAGTAGCTCTTGTCTATTCCATATTTGGCTTAAGGAACTTTATCTGTGCTCATTTCAATCTCTGGTTTTATGCAGCACCCCAACTCACCTTTACCCTTAAGCAAGCATAAGTTGGTTTTCTAAATTTGAGACCCTGTTCTGTTCTGTAATTCAGTTCCTGTGTAGCCAAGTTTACATTCCGTGTATTACTGATATCTTATGATGTTTCTTTTTCTGTGTGACTTATTTCAGTTAGAATCATCATACCTGAATCCACTCATTGTGATGCTAAGGGCCTGATGACATAGATTTCATTGCTGAGTGATATTGCTTTGTAAGTAAATACCACAACTTCTTTATCCATTTTTCACTTTCTGCGATGTTGAACTTGTACTGTAAATGAGGTTCTTGTAAACAGAGGCGTCCCAAACTTTGGGGTGGCTGTGTCTTTTTGATTTTAATTTCCCTAAGCTATAGGACCATAAGTGGCAGTGCCCTAGGCTCTGTTGCTTTGTTTTTTAGATGTTTCAGGAAACACCATACACTTCTCCCGAGTGTCTGTTGGCAATTTACATCCCGCCCATCAGCATAACAAGGCTCCCAGTTCTCCATGGCCTGTCCTGCCTTTCTGGATTTTACACTTTTTTCAGATGGCCCTTTTGACCGGGGGGAAGTGAGACTTCATTGTAGTGCAGATTTCCTTTGCAAGCTTGCTTGGTTGGCCAAAAAGGGCGTATGCGTTTTTTCCTGAATATATTCAGGAAAAAACGCATACGCCCTTTTTGGCCAAGTGCATCATTGTGGACGTTCTGCCTCTTTTCCTATGCTTTCAATGCAATTCCAGTCTACCTCCTGAAATCGGTTTCCTGCAATTCTGGCCCGCTTTCAAGTCCTCTTGGCAGCCTTACTTCAGTCTATTTTTGGACGATAGCTGTCATTTATAACTCTGCAGGTTTGTGAATTACAGTGCCCCTGAGCTCCTTTCTTCAACTCGCTTTCTTGTGACCTGGCCGCAACACCGCAGGATGGCTTCAGGCCCTAATCAGGTTCCGGCCCGGCATGCTGAGCCTTTGGTTAATTCCTCTTCCTGGTGGGAATTGAGAGTTAAATTTGCCCGTCCAGACACCTCCAGCTAGCCTCTCATTGGTTTTCGCTATTCCTGTTCATCTTCTGCAGAAATTGCAAACTGGGCCAAACAGGAGGTTAAAGGGACTGACTCTCCAAGTGGGGAGAGTGTTAGTAAAGCGTCTGGAATGTTGCACCCGAGTACCAGGGGAGGAAAACTGAGACATATTTGAACACGTCTCCCGATCACATGGTTGATCATACTCTAGGTTCCACATGCATGTTTTAGCTGAAGGAAGAATACCTTAAACCTGGGTAGTTGAAACCCGTGGAATGGGTACCATGCAATATGACTTCAAAGGGTCTTCATTTGCTCACCACACCTCTCCAATCCTATCACTGCTGCGTTTATGCCCCTGTACACATGCTAGATTCTCTTTGGGAGACATAGCAATCCATAGGTTTTAAGATACTTACAAGTCAGGTACATTCTTAGGTGTTTAATATGCGGTGTTGAGTCCATTTCGTTGAGCAAGGAGTAGCTCTTGTCTATTCCATATTTGGCTTAAGGAACTTTATCTGTGCTCATTTCAATCTCTGGTTTTATGGAGCACCCCAACTCACCTTTACCCTTAAGCAAGCATAAGTTGTTTTTCTAAATTTGAGACCATGTTCTGTTCTGTAATTCAGTTCCTGTGTAGCCAAGTTTCCATTCCGTGTATTACTGATATCTTATGATGTTTCTTTTTCTGTGTGACTTATTTCAGTTAGAATCATCATACCTGAATCCACTCATTGTGCTGCTAAGGGCCTGATGACAAAGATTTCATTGCTGAGTGATATTGCTTTGTAAGTGAATACCAAAACTTCTTTATCCATTTTTCACTTTCTGCGATGTTGAACTTGTACTGTAAACGAGGTTCTTGTAAACAGAGCCGTTCCAAACTTTGGGGTGGCTGTGTCTTTTTGATTTTAATTTCCCTAAGCTATAGGACCATAAGTGGAAGTGCCCTAGGCTCTGTTGCTTTGTTTTTTAGATGTTTCAGGAAACACCATACACATCTCCCAAGTGTCTGTTGGCAATTGACATCCCGCCCATCAGCATAACAAGGCTCCCAGTTCTCAATGGCCTGTTGCCTTTCTGGATTTTACACTTTTTTCAGATGGCCCTTTTGACCGGGGGGAAGTGAGACTTCATTGTAGTGCAGATTTCCTTTGCAAGCTTGCTTGGTTGGCCAAAAAGGGCGTATGCGTTTTTTCCTGAATATATTCAGGAAAAAACGCATACGCCCTTTTTGGCCAAGTGCATCATTGTGGACGTTCTGCCTCTTTTCCTATGCTTTCAATGCAATTCCAGTCTACCTCCTGAAATCGGTTTCCTGCAATTCTGCCCCGCTTTCAAGTCCTCTTGGCAGCCTTACTTCAGTCTATTTTTGGACGATAGCTGTCATTTATAACTCTGCAGGTTTGTGAATTACAGTGCCCCTGAGCTCCTTTCTTCAACTCGCCTTCTTGTGACCTGGCCGCAACACCGCAGGATGGCTTCAGGCCCTAATCTGGTTCCGTCCCGGCATGCTGAGCCTTTGGTTAATTCCTCTTCCTGGTGGGAAATGAGAGTTAAATTTGCCCGTCCAGACACCTCCAGCTAGCCTCTCATTGGTTCTCGCTATTCCTGTTCATCTTCCGCAGAAATTGCAAACTGGGCCAAACAGGAGGTTAAAGGCGCTGACTCTCCAAGTGGGGAGAGTGTTAGAAAAGCGTCTGGAATGTTGCACCCGAGTACCAGGGGAGGAAAACTGAGACATATTTGAACACGTCTCCCGTTCACATGGTTGATCATACTTGGGTTCCACATGCATGTTTTAGCTGAAGGAAGAATACCTTAAACCTGGAGAGTTGAGACCCGTGTAATGGGTACCATGCAGTATGACTTCAAACGGTCTTCATTTGCTCACCGAACCTCTCCAATCCTATCACTGCTGCGTTTATGCCCCTGTACACATGCTTGATTCTCTTTCGGAGACATAGCAATCCATAGGTTTTAAGATACTTACTAGTCAGGTACATTCTTAGGCGTTTAATATGCGGTGTTGAGTCCATTTCGTTGAGCAAGGAGTAGCTCTAGTCTATTCCATATTTGACTTAAGGAACTTTATCTGTGCTCATTTCAATCTCTGCTTTTATGCAGCACCCCAACTCACCTTTACCCTTAAGCAAGCATAAGTTGGTTTTCTAAATTTGAGACCCTGTTCTGTTCTGTAATTCATTTCCTGTGTAGTTAAGTTTACATTCCGTGTATTACTGATATCTTATGATGTTTCTTTTTCTGTGTGACTTATTTCAGTTAGAATCATCATACCTGAATCCACTCATTGTGCTGCTAAGGTCGTGATGACACAGATTTCATTGCTGAGTGATATTGCTTTGTAAGTAAATACCACAACTTCTTTATCCATTTTTCACTTTCTGCGATGTTGAACTTGTACTGTAAACGAGGTTCTTGTAAACAGAGGCGTCCCAAACTTTGGGGTGGCTGTGTCTTTTTGATTTTAATTTCCCTAAGCTATAGGACCATAAGTGGCAGTGCCCTAGGCTCTGTTGCTTTGTTTTTTAGATGTTTCAGGAAACACCATACACTTCTCCCGAGTGTCTGTTGGCAATTTACATCCCGCCCATCAGCATAACAAGGCTCCCAGTTCTCCATGGCCTGTCCTGCCTTTCTGGATTTTACACTTTTTTCAGATGGCCCTTTTGACCGGGGGGAAGTGAGACTTCATTGTAGTGCAGATTTCCTTTGCAAGCTTGCTTGGTTGGCCAAAAAGGGCGTATGCGTTTTTTCCTGAATATATTCAGGAAAAAACGCATACGCCCTTTTTGGCCAAGTGCATCATTGTGGACGTTCTGCCTCTTTTCCTATGCTTTCAATGCAATTCCAGTCTACCTCCTGAAATCGGTTTCCTGCAATTCTGCCCCGCTTTCAAGTCCTCTTGGCAGGCTTACTTCAGTCTACTTTTGGACGATAGCTGTCATTTATAACTCTGCAGGTTTGTGAATTACAGTGCCCCTGAGCTCCTTTCTTCAACTCGCTTTCTTGTGACCTGGCCGCAACACCGCAGGATGGCTTCAGGCCCTAATCTGGTTCCGGCCCGGCATTCTGAGCCTTTGGTTAATTCCTCTTCCTGGTGGGAAATGAGAGTTAAATTTGCCCGTCCAGACACCTCCAGCTAGCCTCTCATTGGTTCTCGCTATTCCTGTTCATCTTCCGCAGAAATTGCAAACTGGGCCAAACAGGAGGTTAAAGGGACTGACTCTCCAAGTGGGGAGAGTGTTAGTAAAGCGTCTGGAATGTTGCACCCGAGTACCAGGGGAGGAAAACTGAGACATATTTGAACACGTCTCCCGTTCACATGGTTGATCATACTTGGGTTCCACATGCATGTTTTAGCTGAAGGAAGAATACCTTAAACCTGGGTAGTTGAAACCCGTGGAATGGGTACCATGCAATATGACTTCAAAGGGTCTTCATTTGCTCACCGAACCTCTCCAATCCTATCACTGCTGCGTTTATGCCCCTGTACACATGCTTGATTCTCTTTTGGAGACATAGCAATCCATAGGTTTTACGATACTTACTAGTCAGGTACATTCTTAGGCGTTTAATATGCGGTGTTGAGTCCATTTCGTTGAGCAAGGAGTAGCTCTTGTCTATTCCATATTTGGCTTAAGGAACTTTATCTGTGCTCATTTCAATCTCTGGTTTTATGCAGCACCCCAACTCACCTTTACCTTTAAGCAAGAATAAGTTGGTTTTTTAAATTTGAGACCCTGTTCTGTTCTGTAATTCAGTTCCTGTGTAGCCAAGTTTACATTCCGTGTATTACTGATATCTTATGATGTTTCTTTTTCTGTGTGACTTATTTCAGTTAGAATCATCATACCTGAATCCACTCATTGTGCTGCTAAGGGCCTGATGACACAGATTTCATTGCTGAGTGATATTGCTTTGTAAGTAAATACCACAACTTCTTTATCCATTTTTCACTTTCTGCGATGTTGAACTTGTACTGTAAACGAGGTTCTTGTAAACAGAGCCGTTCCAAACTTTGGGGTGGCTGTGTCTTTTTGATTTTAATTTCCCTAAGCTATAGGACCATAAGTGGAAGTGTCCTAGGTTCTGTTGCTTTGTTTTTTAGATGTTTCAGGAAACACCATACACTTCTCCCGAGTGTCTGTTGGCAATTTACATCCCGCCCATCAGCATAACAAGGCTCCCAGTTCTCCATGGCCTGTCCTGCCTTTCTGGATTTTACACTTTTTTCAGATGGCCCTTTTGACCGGGGGGAAGTGAGACTTCATTGTAGTGCAGATTTCCTTTGCAAGCTTGCTTGGTTGGCCAAAAAGGGCGTATGCGTTTTTTCCTGAATATATTCAGGAAAAAACGCATACGCCCTTTTTGGCCAAGTGCATCATTGTGGACGTTCTGCCTCTTTTCCTATGCTTTCAATGCAATTCCAGTCTACCTCCTGAAATCGGTTTCCTGCAATTCTGCCCCGCTTTCAAATCCTCTTGGCAGCCTTACTTCAGTCTATTTTTGGACGATAGCTGTCATTTATAACTCTGCAGGTTTGTGAATTACAGTGCCCCTGAGCTCCTTTCTTCAACTCGCTTTCTTGTGACCTGGCCGCAACACCGCAGGATGGCTTCAGGCCCTAATCTGGTTCCGGAACGGCATGCTGAGCCTTTGGTTAATTCCTCTTCCTGGTGGGAAATGAGAGTTAAATTTGCCCGTCCAGACACCTCCAGCTAGTCTCTCATTGGTTCTCGCTATTCCTGTTCATCTTCCGCAGAAATTGCAAACTGGGCCAAACAGGAGGTTAAAGGGACTGACTCTCCAAGTGGGGAGAGTGTTAGTAAAGCGTCTGGAATGTTGCACCCGAGTACCAGGGGAGGAAAACTGAGACATATTTGAACACGTCTCCCGTTCACATGGTTGATCATACTTGGGTTCCACATGCATGTTTTAGCTGAAGGAAGAATACCTAAAACCTGGGTAGTTGAAACCCGTGGAATGGATACCATGCAATATGACTTCAAAGGGTCTTCATTTGCTCACCGAACCTCTCCAATCCTATCACTGCTGCGTTTATGCCCCTGTACACATGCTTGATTCTCTTTCGGAGACATAGCAATCCATAGGTTTTAAGATACTTACTAGTCAGGTACATTCTTAGGCGTTTAATATGGGGTGTTGAGTCCAATTTGTTGAGCAAGGAGTAGCTCTTGTCTATTCCATATTTGGCTTAAGGAACTTTATCTGTGCTCATTTCAATCTCTGGTTTTATGCAGCACCCCAACTCACCTTTACCCTTAAGCAAGCATGAGTTGGTTTTCTAAATTTGAGACCCTGTTCTGTTCTGTAATTCTGTTCCTGTGTAGCCAAGTTTACATTCCGTGTATTACTGATATCTTATGATGTTTCTTTTTCTGTGTGACTTACTTCAGTTAGAATCATCATACCTGAATCCACTCATTGTGCTGCTAAGGGCCTGATGACACAGATTTCATTGCTGAGTGATATTGCTTTGTAAGTAAATACCACAACTTCTTTATCCATTTTTCACTTTCTGCGATGTTGAACTTGTACTGTAAACGAGGTTCTTGTAAACAGAGGCGTCCCAAACTTTGGGGTGGCTGTGTCTTTTTGATTTTAATTTCCCTAAGCTATAGGACCATAAGTGGCAGTGCCCTAGGCTCTGTTGCTTTGTTTTTTAGATGTTTCAGGAAACACCATACACTTCTCCCGAGTGTCTGTTGGCAATTTACATCCCGCCCATCAGCATAACAAGGCTCCCAGTTCTCCATGGCCTGTCCTGCCTTTCTGGATTTTACACTTTTTTCAGATGGCCCTTTTGACCGGGGGGAAGTGAGACTTCATTGTAGTGCAGATTTCCTTTGCAAGCTTGCTTGGTTGGCCAAAAAGGGCGTATGCGTTTTTTCCTGAATATATTCAGGAAAAAACGCATACGCCCTTTTTGGCCAAGTGCATCATTGTGGACGTTCTGCCTCTTTTCCTATGCTTTCAATGCAATTCCAGTCTACCTCCTGAAATCGGTTTCCTGCAATTCTGCCCCGCTTTCAAGTCCTCTTGGCAGCCTTACTTCAGTCTATTTTTGGACGATAGCTGTCATTTATAACTCTGCAGGTTTGTGAATTACAGTGCCCCTGAGCTCCTTTCTTCAACTCGCTTTCTTTTGAGCTGGCCGCAACACCGCAGGATGGCTTCAGGCCCTAATCTGGTTCCGGCACGGCACGCTGAGCCTTTGGTTATTTCCTCTTCCTGGTGGGAAATGAGAGTTAAATTTGCCCGTCCAGACACCTCCAGCTAGCCTCTCATTGGTTCTCGCTATTCCTATTCATCTTCCGCAGAAATTGCAAACTGGGCCAAACAGGAGGTTAAAGGCGCTGACTCTCCAAGTGGGGAGAGTGTTAGTAAAGCGTCTGGAATGTTGCACCCGAGTACCAGGGGAGGAAAACTGAGACATATTTGAACACGTCTCCCGATCACATGGTTGATCATACTCTAGGTTAAACATGCATGTTTTAGCTGAAGGAAGAATACCTTAAACCTGGGTAGTTGAAACCCGTGGAATGGGTACCATGCAATATGACTTCAAAGGGTCTTCATTTGCTCACCGAACCTCTCCAATCCTATCACTGCTGCGTTTATGCCCCTGTACACATGCTTGATTCTCTTTCGGAGACATAGCAATCCATAGGTTTTAAGATACTTACTAGTCAGGTACATTCTTAGGCGTTTAATATGGGGTGTTGAGTCCAATTTGTTGAGCAAGGAGTAGCTCTTGTCTATTCCATATTTGGCTTAAGGAACTTTATCTGTGCTCATTTCAATCTCTGGTTTTATGCAGCACCCCAACTCACCTTTACCCTTAAGCAAGCATGAGTTGATTTTCTAAATTTGAGACCCTGTTCTGTTCTGTAATTCAGTTCCTGTGTAGCCAAGTTTACATTCCGTGTATTACTGATATCTTATGATGTTTCTTTTTCTGTGTGACTTACTTCAGTTAGAATCATCATACCTGAATCCACTCATTGTGCTGCTAAGGGCCTGATGACATAGATTTCATTGCTGAGTGATATTGCTTTGTAAGTCAATACCACAACTTCTTTATCCATTTTTCACTTTCTGCGATGTTGAACTTGTACTGTAAACGAGGTTCTTGTAAACAGAGGTGTCCGAAACTTTGGGGTGGCTGTGTCTTTTTGATTTTAATTTCCCTAAGCTATAGGACCATAAGTGGCAGTGCCCTAGGCTCTGTTGCTTTGTTTTTTAGATGTTTCAGGAAACACCATACACTTCTCCCAAGTTTCTGTTGGCAATTTACATCCCACCCATCAGCATAACAAGGCTCCCAGTTCTCAATGGCCTGTTGCCTTTCTGGATTTTACACTTTTTTCAGATGGCCCTTTTGACCGGGGGGAAGTGAGACTTCATTGTAGTGCAGATTTCCTTTGCAAGCTTGCTTGGTTGGCCAAAAAGGGCGTATGCGTTTTTTCCTGAATATATTCAGGAAAAAACGCATACGCCCTTTTTAGCCAAGTGCATCATTGTGGACGTTCTGCCTCTTTTCCTATGCTTTCAATGCAATTCCAGTCTACCTCCTGAAATCGGTTTCCTGCAATTCTGCCCCGCTTTCAAGTCCTCTTGGCAGCCTTACTTCAGTCTATTTTTGGACGATAGCTGTCATTTATAACTCTGCAGGTTTGTGAATTACAGTGCCCCTGAGCTCCTTTCTTCAAATCGCTTTCTTTTGAGCTGGCCGCAACACCGCAGGATGGCTTCAGGCCCTAATCTCGTTCCGGCCCGGCATGCTGAGCCTTTGGTTAATTCCTCTTCCTGGTGGGAAATGAGAGTTAAATTTGCCCGTCCAGACACCTCCAGCTAGCCTCTCATTGGTTCTCGCTATTCCTGTTCATCTTCCGCAGAAATTGCAAACTGGGCCAAACAGGAGGTTAAAGGGACTGACTCTCCAAGTGGGGAGAGTGTTAGTAAAGCGTCTGGAATGTTGCACCCGAGTACCAGGGGAGGAAAACTGAGACATATTTGAACACGTCTCCCGTTCACATGGTTGATCATACTTGGGTTCCACATGCATGTTTTAGCTGAAGGAAGAATACCTTAAACCTGGGTAGTTGAAACCCGTGGAATGGGTACCATGCAATATGACTTCAAAGGGTCTTCATTTGCTCACCGAACCTCTCCAATCCTATCACTGCTGCGTTTATGCCCCTGTACACATGCTTGATTCTCTTTTGGAGACATAGCAATCCATAGGTTTTACGATACTTACTAGTCAGGTACATTCTTAGGCGTTTAATATGCGGTGTTGAGTCCATTTCGTTGAGCAAGGAGTAGCTCTTGTCTATTCCATATTTGGCTTAAGGAACTTTATCTGTGCTCATTTCAATCTCTGGTTTTATGCAGCACCCCAACTCACCTTTACCCTTAAGCAAGCATAAGTTGGTTTTCTAAATTTGAGACCCTGTTCTGTTCTGTAATTCAGTTCCTGTGTAGCCAAGTTTACATTCCGTGTATTACTGATATCTTATGATGTTTCTTTTTCTGTGTGACTTATTTCAGTTAGAATCATCATACCTGAATCCACTCATTGTGATGCTAAGGGCCTGATGACATAGATTTCATTGCTGAGTGATATTGCTTTGTAAGTAAATACCACAACTTCTTTATCCATTTTTCACTTTCTGCGATGTTGAACTTGTACTGTAAATGAGGTTCTTGTAAACAGAGGCGTCCCAAACTTTGGGGTGGCTGTGTCTTTTTGATTTTAATTTCCCTAAGCTATAGGACCATAAGTGGCAGTGCCCTAGGCTCTGTTGCTTTGTTTTTTAGATGTTTCAGGAAACACCATACACTTCTCCCGAGTGTCTGTTGGCAATTTACATCCCACCCATCAGCATAACAAGGCTCCCAGTTCTCCATGGCCTGTCCTGCCTTTCTGGATTTTACACTTTTTTCAGATGGCCCTTTTGACCGGGGGGAAGTGAGACTTCATTGTAGTGCAGATTTCCTTTGCAAGCTTGCTTGGTTGGCCAAAAAGGGCGTATGCGTTTTTTCCTGAATATATTCAGGAAAAAACGCATACGCCCTTTTTGGCCAAGTGCATCATTGTGGACGTTCTGCCTCTTTTCCTATGCTTTCAATGCAATTCCAGTCTACCTCCTGAAATCGGTTTCCTGCAATTCTGGCCCGCTTTCAAGTCCTCTTGGCAGCCTTACTTCAGTCTATTTTTGGACGATAGCTGTCATTTATAACTCTGCAGGTTTGTGAATTACAGTGCCCCTGAGCTCCTTTCTTCAACTCGCTTTCTTGTGACCTGGCCGCAACACCGCAGGATGGCTTCAGGCCCTAATCAGGTTCCGGCCCGGCATGCTGAGCCTTTGGTTAATTCCTCTTCCTGGTGGGAAATGAGAGTTAAATTTGCCCGTCCAGACACCTCCAGCTAGCCTCTCATTGGTTTTCGCTATTCCTGTTCATCTTCTGCAGAAATTGCAAACTGGGCCAAACAGGAGGTTAAAGGGACTGACTCTCCAAGTGGGGAGAGTGTTAGTAAAGCGTCTGGAATGTTGCACCCGAGTACCAGGGGAGGAAAACTGAGACATATTTGAACACGTCTCCCGATCACATGGTTGATCATACTCTAGGTTCCACATGCATGTTTTAGCTGAAGGAAGAATACCTTAAACCTGGGTAGTTGAAACCCGTGGAATGGGTACCATGCAATATGACTTCAAAGGGTCTTCATTTGCTCACCACACCTCTCCAATCCTATCACTGCTGCGTTTATGCCCCTGTACACATGCTAGATTCTCTTTGGGAGACATAGCAATCCATAGGTTTTAAGATACTTACAAGTCAGGTACATTCTTAGGTGTTTAATATGCGGTGTTGAGTCCATTTCGTTGAGCAAGGAGTAGCTCTTGTCTATTCCATATTTGGCTTAAGGAACTTTATCTGTGCTCATTTCAATCTCTGGTTTTATGCAGCACCCCAACTCACCTTTACCCTTAAGCAAGCATAAGTTGTTTTTCTAAATTTGAGACCATGTTCTGTTCTGTAATTCAGTTCCTGTGTAGCCAAGTTTCCATTCCGTGTATTACTGATATCTTATGATGTTTCTTTTTCTGTGTGACTTATTTCAGTTAGAATCATCATACCTGAATCCACTCATTGTGCTGCTAAGGGCCTGATGACAAAGATTTCATTGCTGAGTGATATTGCTTTGTAAGTGAATACCAAAACTTCTTTATCCATTTTTCACTTTCTGCGATGTTGAACTTGTACTGTAAACGAGGTTCTTGTAAACAGAGCCGTTCCAAACTTTGGGGTGGCTGTGTCTTTTTGATTTTAATTTCCCTAAGCTATAGGACCATAAGTGGAAGTGCCCTAGGCTCTGTTGCTTTGTTTTTTAGATGTTTCAGGAAACACCATACACATCTCCCAAGTGTCTGTTGGCAATTGACATCCCGCCCATCAGCATAACAAGGCTCCCAGTTCTCAATGGCCTGTTGCCTTTCTGGATTTTACACTTTTTTCAGATGGCCCTTTTGACCGGGGGGAAGTGAGACTTCATTGTAGTGCAGATTTCCTTTGCAAGCTTGCTTGGTTGGCCAAAAAGGGCGTATGCGTTTTTTCCTGAATATATTCAGGAAAAAACGCATACGCCCTTTTTGGCCAAGTGCATCATTGTGGACGTTCTGCCTCTTTTCCTATGCTTTCAATGCAATTCCAGTCTACCTCCTGAAATCGGTTTCCTGCAATTCTGCCCCGCTTTCAAGTCCTCTTGGCAGCCTTACTTCAGTCTATTTTTGGACGATAGCTGTCATTTATAACTCTGCAGGTTTGTGAATTACAGTGCCCCTGAGCTCCTTTCTTCAACTCGCCTTCTTGTGACCTGGCCGCAACACCGCAGGATGGCTTCAGGCCCTAATCTGGTTCCGTCCCGGCATGCTGAGCCTTTGGTTAATTCCTCTTCCTGGTGGGAAATGAGAGTTAAATTTGCCCGTCCAGACACCTCCAGCTAGCCTCTCATTGGTTCTCGCTATTCCTGTTCATCTTCCGCAGAAATTGCAAACTGGGCCAAACAGGAGGTTAAAGGCGCTGACTCTCCAAGTGGGGAGAGTGTTAGAAAAGCGTCTGGAATGTTGCACCCGAGTACCAGGGGAGGAAAACTGAGACATATTTGAACACGTCTCCCGTTCACATGGTTGATCATACTTGGGTTCCACATGCATGTTTTAGCTGAAGGAAGAATACCTTAAACCTGGAGAGTTGAGACCCGTGTAATGGGTACCATGCAGTATGACTTCAAACGGTCTTCATTTGCTCACCGAACCTCTCCAATCCTATCACTGCTGCGTTTATGCCCCTGTACACATGCTTGATTCTCTTTCGGAGACATAGCAATCCATAGGTTTTAAGATACTTACTAGTCAGGTACATTCTTAGGCGTTTAATATGCGGTGTTGAGTCCATTTCGTTGAGCAAGGAGTAGCTCTTGTCTATTCCATATTTGACTTAAGGAACTTTATCTGTGCTCATTTCAATCTCTGGTTTTATGCAGCACCCCAACTCACCTTTACCCTTAAGCAAGCATAAGTTGGTTTTCTAAATTTGAGACCCTGTTCTGTTCTGTAATTCATTTCCTGTGTAGTTAAGTTTACATTCCGTGTATTACTGATATCTTATGATGTTTCTTTTTCTGTGTGACTTATTTCAGTTAGAATCATCATACCTGAATCCACTCATTGTGCTGCTAAGGTCGTGATGACACAGATTTCATTGCTGAGTGATATTGCTTTGTAAGTAAATACCACAACTTCTTTATCCATTTTTCACTTTCTGCGATGTTGAACTTGTACTGTAAACGAGGTTCTTGTAAACAGAGCCGTTCCAAACTTTGGGGTGGCTGTGTCTTTTTGATTTTAATTTCCCTAAGCTATAGGACCATAAGTGGAAGTGCCCTAGGCTCTGTTGCTTTGTTTTTTAGATGTTTCAGGAAACACCATACACATCTCCCAAGTGTCTGTTGGCAATTTACATCCCGCCCATCAGCATAACAAGGCTCCCAGTTCTCAATGGCCTGTTGCCTTTCTGGATTTTACACTTTTTTCAGATGGCCCTTTTGACCGGGGGGAAGTGAGACTTCATTGTAGTGCAGATTTCCTTTGCAAGCTTGCTTGGTTGGCCAAAAAGGGCGTATGCGTTTTTTCCTGAATATATTCAGGAAAAAACGCATACGCCCTTTTTGGCCAAGTGCATCATTGTGGACGTTCTGCCTCTTTTCCTATGCTTTCAATGCAATTCCAGTCTACCTCCTGAAATCGGTTTCCTGCAATTCTGCCCCGCTTTCAAGTCCTCTTGGCAGCCTTACTTCAGTCTATTTTTGGACGATAGCTGTCATTTATAACTCTGCAGGTTTGTGAATTACAGTGCCCCTGAGCTCCTTTCTTCAACTCGCCTTCTTGTGACCTGGCCGCAACACCGCAGGATGGCTTCAGGCCCTAATCTGGTTCCGGCCCGGCATTCTGAGCCTTTGGTTAATTCCTCTTCCTGGTGGGAAATGAGAGTTAAA
Source organism: Delphinus delphis (assembly GCF_949987515.2). Classification (NCBI taxonomy): domain Eukaryota; kingdom Metazoa; phylum Chordata; class Mammalia; order Artiodactyla; family Delphinidae; genus Delphinus; species Delphinus delphis. Next base: position 2,160,811 of record NW_027192665.1, on the reverse strand, counting down.
TTTGCCCGTCCAGACACCTCCAGCTAGCCTCTCATTGGTTCTCGCTATTCCTGTTCATCTTCCGCAGAAATTGCAAACTGGGCCAAACAGGAGGTTAAAGGGACTGACTCTCCAAGTGGGGAGAGTGTTAGTAAAGCGTCTGGAATGTTGCACCCGAGTACCAGGGGAGGAAAACTGAGACATATTTGAACACGTCTCCCGTTCACATGGTTGATCATACTTGGGTTCCACATGCATGTTTTAGCTGAAGGAAGAATACCTTAAACCTGGGTAGTTGAAACCCGTGGAATGGGTACCATGCAATATGACTTCAAAGGGTCTTCATTTGCTCACCGAACCTCTCCAATCCTATCACTGCTGCGTTTATGCCCCTGTACACATGCTTGATTCTCTTTTGGAGACATAGCAATCCATAGGTTTTACGATACTTACTAGTCAGGTACATTCTTAGGCGTTTAATATGCGGTGTTGAGTCCATTTCGTTGAGCAAGGAGTAGCTCTTGTCTATTCCATATTTGGCTTAAGGAACTTTATCTGTGCTCATTTCAATCTCTGGTTTTATGCAGCACCCCAACTCACCTTTACCCTTAAGCAAGCATAAGTTGGTTTTCTAAATTTGAGACCCTGTTCTGTTCTGTAATTCAGTTCCTGTGTAGCCAAGTTTACATTCCGTGTATTACTGATATCTTATGATGTTTCTTTTTCTGTGTGACTTATTTCAGTTAGAATCATCATACCTGAATCCACTCATTGTGATGCTAAGGGCCTGATGACATAGATTTCATTGCTGAGTGATATTGCTTTGTAAGTAAATACCACAACTTCTTTATCCATTTTTCACTTTCTGCGATGTTGAACTTGTACTGTAAATGAGGTTCTTGTAAACAGAGGCGTCCCAAACTTTGGGGTGGCTGTGTCTTTTTGATTTTAATTTCCCTAAGCTATAGGACCATAAGTGGCAGTGCCCTAGGCTCTGTTGCTTTGTTTTTTAGATGTTTCAGGAAACACCATACACTTCTCCCGAGTGTCTGTTGGCAATTTACATCCCGCCCATCAGCATAACAAGGCTCCCAGTTCTCCATGGCCTGTCCTGCCTTTCTGGATTTTACACTTTTTTCAGATGGCCCTTTTGACCGGGGGGAAGTGAGACTTCATTGTAGTGCAGATTTCCTTTGCAAGCTTGCTTGGTTGGCCAAAAAGGGCGTATGCGTTTTTTCCTGAATATATTCAGGAAAAAACGCATACGCCCTTTTTGGCCAAGTGCATCATTGTGGACGTTCTGCCTCTTTTCCTATGCTTTCAATGCAATTCCAGTCTACCTCCTGAAATCGGTTTCCTGCAATTCTGGCCCGCTTTCAAGTCCTCTTGGCAGCCTTACTTCAGTCTATTTTTGGACGATAGCTGTCATTTATAACTCTGCAGGTTTGTGAATTACAGTGCCCCTGAGCTCCTTTCTTCAACTCGCTTTCTTGTGACCTGGCCGCAACACCGCAGGATGGCTTCAGGCCCTAATCAGGTTCCGGCCCGGCATGCTGAGCCTTTGGTTAATTCCTCTTCCTGGTGGGAAATGAGAGTTAAATTTGCCCGTCCAGACACCTCCAGCTAGCCTCTCATTGGTTTTCGCTATTCCTGTTCATCTTCTGCAGAAATTGCAAACTGGGCCAAACAGGAGGTTAAAGGGACTGACTCTCCAAGTGGGGAGAGTGTTAGTAAAGCGTCTGGAATGTTGCACCCGAGTACCAGGGGAGGAAAACTGAGACATATTTGAACACGTCTCCCGATCACATGGTTGATCATACTCTAGGTTCCACATGCATGTTTTAGCTGAAGGAAGAATACCTTAAACCTGGGTAGTTGAAACCCGTGGAATGGGTACCATGCAATATGACTTCAAAGGGTCTTCATTTGCTCACCACACCTCTCCAATCCTATCACTGCTGCGTTTATGCCCCTGTACACATGCTAGATTCTCTTTGGGAGACATAGCAATCCATAGGTTTTAAGATACTTACAAGTCAGGTACATTCTTAGGTGTTTAATATGCGGTGTTGAGTCCATTTCGTTGAGCAAGGAGTAGCTCTTGTCTATTCCATATTTGGCTTAAGGAACTTTATCTGTGCTCATTTCAATCTCTGGTTTTATGCAGCACCCCAACTCACCTTTACCCTTAAGCAAGCATAAGTTGTTTTTCTAAATTTGAGACCATGTTCTGTTCTGTAATTCAGTTCCTGTGTAGCCAAGTTTCCATTCCGTGTATTACTGATATCTTATGATGTTTCTTTTTCTGTGTGACTTATTTCAGTTAGAATCATCATACCTGAATCCACTCATTGTGCTGCTAAGGGCCTGATGACAAAGATTTCATTGCTGAGTGATATTGCTTTGTAAGTGAATACCAAAACTTCTTTATCCATTTTTCACTTTCTGCGATGTTGAACTTGTACTGTAAACGAGGTTCTTGTAAACAGAGCCGTTCCAAACTTTGGGGTGGCTGTGTCTTTTTGATTTTAATTTCCCTAAGCTATAGGACCATAAGTGGAAGTGCCCTAGGCTCTGTTGCTTTGTTTTTTAGATGTTTCAGGAAACACCATACACATCTCCCAAGTGTCTGTTGGCAATTGACATCCCGCCCATCAGCATAACAAGGCTCCCAGTTCTCAATGGCCTGTTGCCTTTCTGGATTTTACACTTTTTTCAGATGGCCCTTTTGACCGGGGGGAAGTGAGACTTCATTGTAGTGCAGATTTCCTTTGCAAGCTTGCTTGGTTGGCCAAAAAGGGCGTATGCGTTTTTTCCTGAATATATTCAGGAAAAAACGCATACGCCCTTTTTGGCCAAGTGCATCATTGTGGACGTTCTGCCTCTTTTCCTATGCTTTCAATGCAATTCCAGTCTACCTCCTGAAATCGGTTTCCTGCAATTCTGCCCCGCTTTCAAGTCCTCTTGGCAGCCTTACTTCAGTCTATTTTTGGACGATAGCTGTCATTTATAACTCTGCAGGTTTGTGAATTACAGTGCCCCTGAGCTCCTTTCTTCAACTCGCCTTCTTGTGACCTGGCCGCAACACCGCAGGATGGCTTCAGGCCCTAATCTGGTTCCGGCCCGGCATGCTGAGCCTTTGGTTAATTCCTCTTCCTGGTGGGAAATGAGAGTTAAATTTGCCCGTCCAGACACCTCCAGCTAGCCTCTCATTGGTTCTCGCTATTCCTGTTCATCTTCCGCAGAAATTGCAAACTGGGCCAAACAGGAGGTTAAAGGCGCTGACTCTCCAAGTGGGGAGAGTGTTAGAAAAGCGTCTGGAATGTTGCACCCGAGTACCAGGGGAGGAAAACTGAGACATATTTGAACACGTCTCCCGTTCACATGGTTGATCATACTTGGGTTCCACATGCATGTTTTAGCTGAAGGAAGAATACCTTAAACCTGGAGAGTTGAGACCCGTGTAATGGGTACCATGCAGTATGACTTCAAACGGTCTTCATTTGCTCACCGAACCTCTCCAATCCTATCACTGCTGCGTTTATGCCCCTGTACACATGCTTGATTCTCTTTCGGAGACATAGCAATCCATAGGTTTTAAGATACTTACTAGTCAGGTACATTCTTAGGCGTTTAATATGCGGTGTTGAGTCCATTTCGTTGAGCAAGGAGTAGCTCTTGTCTATTCCATATTTGACTTAAGGAACTTTATCTGTGCTCATTTCAATCTCTGGTTTTATGCAGCACCCCAACTCACCTTTACCCTTAAGCAAGCATAAGTTGGTTTTCTAAATTTGAGACCCTGTTCTGTTCTGTAATTCATTTCCTGTGTAGTTAAGTTTACATTCCGTGTATTACTGATATCTTATGATGTTTCTTTTTCTGTGTGACTTATTTCAGTTAGAATCATCATACCTGAATCCACTCATTGTGCTGCTAAGGTCGTGATGACACAGATTTCATTGCTGAGTGATATTGCTTTGTAAGTAAATACCACAACTTCTTTATCCATTTTTCACTTTCTGCGATGTTGAACTTGTACTGTAAACGAGGTTCTTGTAAACAGAGCCGTTCCAAACTTTGGGGTGGCTGTGTCTTTTTGATTTTAATTTCCCTAAGCTATAGGACCATAAGTGGAAGTGCCCTAGGCTCTGTTGCTTTGTTTTTTAGATGTTTCAGGAAACACCATACACATCTCCCAAGTGTCTGTTGGCAATTTACATCCCGCCCATCAGCATAACAAGGCTCCCAGTTCTCAATGGCCTGTTGCCTTTCTGGATTTTACACTTTTTTCAGATGGCCCTTTTGACCGGGGGGAAGTGAGACTTCATTGTAGTGCAGATTTCCTTTGCAAGCTTGCTTGGTTGGCCAAAAAGGGCGTATGCGTTTTTTCCTGAATATATTCAGGAAAAAACGCATACGCCCTTTTTGGCCAAGTGCATCATTGTGGACGTTCTGCCTCTTTTCCTATGCTTTCAATGCAATTCCAGTCTACCTCCTGAAATCGGTTTCCTGCAATTCTGCCCCGCTTTCAAGTCCTCTTGGCAGCCTTACTTCAGTCTATTTTTGGACGATAGCTGTCATTTATAACTCTGCAGGTTTGTGAATTACAGTGCCCCTGAGCTCCTTTCTTCAACTCGCCTTCTTGTGACCTGGCCGCAACACCGCAGGATGGCTTCAGGCCCTAATCTGGTTCCGGCCCGGCATTCTGAGCCTTTGGTTAATTCCTCTTCCTGGTGGGAAATGAGAGTTAAATTTGCCCGTCCAGACACCTCCAGCTAGCCTCTCATTGGTTCTCGCTATTCCTGTTCATCTTCCGCAGAAATTGCAAACTGGGCCAAACAGGAGGTTAAAGGCGCTGACTCTCCAAGTGGGGAGAGTGTTAGTAAAGCGTCTGGAATGTTGCACCCGAGTACCAGGGGAGGAAAACTGAGACATATTTGAACACGTCTCCCGTTCACATGGTTGATCATACTTGGGTTCCACATGCATGTTTTAGCTGAAGGAAGAATACCTTAAACCTGGAGAGTTGAGACCCGTGTAATGGGTACCATGCAATATGACTTCAAAGGGTCTTCATTTGCTCACCGAACCTCTCCAATCCTATCACTGCTGCGTTTATGCCCCTGTACACATGCTTGATTCTCTTTTGGAGACATAGCAATCCATAGGTTTTACGATACTTACTAGTCAGGTATATTCTTAGGCGTTTAATATGCGGTGTTGAGTCCATTTCGTTGAGCAAGGAGTAGCTCTTGTCTATTCCATATTTGACTTAAGGAACTTTATCTGTGCTCATTTCAATCTCTGGTTTTATGCAGCACCCCAACTCACCTTTACCCTTAAGCAAGCATAGTTGGTTTTCTAAATTTGAGACCCTGTTCTGTTCTGTAATTCAGTTCCTGTGTAGCTAAGTTTACATTCCGTGTATTACTGATATCTTATGATGTTTCTTTTTCTGTGTGACTTACTTCAGTTAGAATCATCATACCTGAATCCACTCATTGTGCTGCTAAGGGCCTGATGACACAGATTTCATTGCTGACTGATATTGCTTTGTAAGTAAATACCACAACTTCTTTATCCATTTTTCACTTTCTGCGATGTTGAACTTGTACTGTAAACGAGGTTCTTGTAAACAGAGGCGTCCCAAACTTTGGGGTGGCTGTGTCTTTTTGATTTTAATTTCCCTAAGCTATAGGACCATAAGTGGCAGTGCCCTAGGCTCTGTTGCTTTGTTTTTTAGATGTTTCAGGAAACACCATACACTTCTCCCGAGTGTCTGTTGGCAATTTACATCCCGCCCATCAGCATAACAAGGCTCCCAGTTCTCCATGGCCTGTCCTGCCTTTCTGGATTTTACACTTTTTTCAGATGGCCCTTTTGACCGGGGGGAAGTGAGACTTCATTGTAGTGCAGATTTCCTTTGCAAGCTTGCTTGGTTGGCCAAAAAGGGCGTATGCGTTTTTTCCTGAATATATTCAGGAAAAAACGCATACACCCTTTTTGGCCAAGTGCATCATTGTGGACGTTCTGCCTCTTTTCCTATGCTTTCAATGCAATTCCAGTCTACCTCCTGAAATCAGTTTCCTGCAATTCTGCCCCGCTTTCAAGTCCTCTTGGCAGCCTTACTTCAGTCTATTTTTGGACGATAGCTGTCATTTATAACTCTGCAGGTTTGTGAATTACAGTGCCCCTGAGCTCCTTTCTTCAACTCGCTTTCTTGTGACCTGGCCGCAACACCGCAGGATGGCTTCAGGCCCTAATCTGGTTCCGGCCCGGCATGCTGAGCCTTTGGTTCATTCCTCTTCCTGGTGGGAAATGAGAGTTAAATTTGCCCATCCAGACACCTCCAGCTAGCCTCTCATTGGTTTTCGCTATTCCTGTTCATCTTCCGCAGAAATTGCAAACTGGGCCAAACAGGAGGTTAAAGGGACTGACTCTCCAAGTGGGGAGAGTGTTAGTAAAGCATCTGGAATGTTGCACCCGAGTATCAGGGGAGGAAAACTGAGACATATTTGAACACGTCTCCCGATCACATGGTTGATCATACTCTAGGTTCCACATGCATGTTTTAGCTGAAGGAAGAATACCTTAAACCTGGGTAGTTGAAACCCGTGGAATGGGTACCATGCAATATGACTTCAAAGGGTCTTCATTTGCTCACTGCACCTCTCCAATCCTATCACTGCTGCGTTTATGCCCCTGTACACATGCTTGATTCTCTTTCAGAGACATAGCAATCCATAGGTTTTACGATACTTACTAGTCAGGTAAATTCTTAGGCGTTTAATATGCGGTGTTGAGTCCATTTCGTTGAGCAAGGAGTAGCTCTTGTCTATTCCATATTTGACTTAAGGAACTTTATCTGTGCTCATTTCAATCTCTGGTTTTATGCAGCACCCCAACTCACCTTTACCCTTAAGCAAGCATAAGTTGGTTTTCTAAATTTGAGACCCTGTTCTGTTCTGTAATTCAGTTCCTGTGTAGCCAAGTTTACATTCCGTGTATTACTGATATCTTATGATGTTTCTTTTTCTGTGTGACTTATTTCAGTTAGAATCATCATACCTGAATCCACTCATTGTGATGCTAAGGGCCTGATGACATAGATTTCATTGCTGAGTGATATTGCTTTGTAAGTAAATACCACAACTTCTTTATCCATTTTTCACTTTCTGCGATGTTGAACTTGTACTGTAAACGAGGTTCTTGTAAACAGAGGCGTCCCAAACTTTGGGGTGGCTGTGTCTTTTTGATTTTAATTTCCCTAAGCTATAGGACCATAAGTGGAAGTGCCCTAGGCTCTGTTGCTTTGTTTTTTAGATGTTTCAGGAAACACCATACACATCTCCCAAGTGTCTGTTGGCAATTTACATCCCGCCCATCAGCATAACAAGGCTCCCAGTTCTCAATGGCCTGTTGCCTTTCTGGATTTTACACTTTTTTCAGATGGCCCTTTTGACCGGGGGGAAGTGAGACTTCATTGTAGTGCAGATTTCCTTTGCAAGCTTGCTTGGTTGGCCAAAAAGGGCGTATGCGTTTTTTCCTGAATATATTCAGGAAAAAACGCATACGCCCTTTTTGGCCAAGTGCATCATTGTGGACGTTCTGCCTCTTTTCCTATGCTTTCAATGCAATTCCAGTCTACCTCCTGAAATCGGTTTCCTGCAATTCTGCCCCGCTTTCAAGTCCTCTTGGCAGCCTTACTTCAGTCTATTTTTGGACGATAGCTGTCATTTATAACTCTGCAGGTTTGTGAATTACAGTGCCCCTGAGCTCCTTTCTTCAACTCGCCTTCTTGTGACCTGGCCGCAACACCGCAGGATGGCTTCAGGCCCTAATCTGGTTCCGGCCCGGCATGCTGAGCCTTTGGTTAATTCCTCTTCCTGGTGGGAAATGAGAGTTAAATTTGCCCGTCCAGACACCTCCAGCTAGCCTCTCATTGGTTCTCGCTATTCCTGTTCATCTTCCGCAGAAATTGCAAACTGGGCCAAACAGGAGGTTAAAGGCGCTGACTCTCCAAGTGGGGAGAGTGTTAGAAAAGCGTCTGGAATGTTGCACCCGAGTACCAGGGGAGGAAAACTGAGACATATTTGAACACGTCTCCCGTTCACATGGTTGATCATACTTGGGTTCCACATGCATGTTTTAGCTGAAGGAAGAATACCTTAAACCTGGAGAGTTGAGACCCGTGTAATGGGTACCATGCAGTATGACTTCAAACGGTCTTCATTTGCTCACCGAACCTCTCCAATCCTATCACTGCTGCGTTTATGCCCCTGTACACATGCTTGATTCTCTTTCGGAGACATAGCAATCCATAGGTTTTAAGATACTTACTAGTCAGGTACATTCTTAGGCGTTTAATATGCGGTGTTGAGTCCATTTCGTTGAGCAAGGAGTAGCTCTTGTCTATTCCATATTTGACTTAAGGAACTTTATCTGTGCTCATTTCAATCTCTGGTTTTATGCAGCACCCCAACTCACCTTTACCCTTAAGCAAGCATAAGTTGGTTTTCTAAATTTGAGACCCTGTTCTGTTCTGTAATTCATTTCCTGTGTAGTTAAGTTTACATTCCGTGTATTACTGATATCTTATGATGTTTCTTTTTCTGTGTGACTTATTTCAGTTAGAATCATCATACCTGAATCCACTCATTGTGCTGCTAAGGTCGTGATGACACAGATTTCATTGCTGAGTGATATTGCTTTGTAAGTAAATACCACAACTTCTTTATCCATTTTTCACTTTCTGCGATGTTGAACTTGTACTGTAAACGAGGTTCTTGTAAACAGAGCCGTTCCAAACTTTGGGGTGGCTGTGTCTTTTTGATTTTAATTTCCCTAAGCTATAGGACCATAAGTGGAAGTGCCCTAGGCTCTGTTGCTTTGTTTTTTAGATGTTTCAGGAAACACCATACACATCTCCCAAGTGTCTGTTGGCAATTTACATCCCGCCCATCAGCATAACAAGGCTCCCAGTTCTCAATGGCCTGTTGCCTTTCTGGATTTTACACTTTTTTCAGATGGCCCTTTTGACCGGGGGGAAGTGAGACTTCATTGTAGTGCAGATTTCCTTTGCAAGCTTGCTTGGTTGGCCAAAAAGGGCGTATGCGTTTTTTCCTGAATATATTCAGGAAAAAACGCATACGCCCTTTTTGGCCAAGTGCATCATTGTGGACGTTCTGCCTCTTTTCCTATGCTTTCAATGCAATTCCAGTCTACCTCCTGAAATCGGTTTCCTGCAATTCTGCCCCGCTTTCAAGTCCTCTTGGCAGCCTTACTTCAGTCTATTTTTGGACGATAGCTGTCATTTATAACTCTGCAGGTTTGTGAATTACAGTGCCCCTGAGCTCCTTTCTTCAACTCGCCTTCTTGTGACCTGGCCGCAACACCGCAGGATGGCTTCAGGCCCTAATCTGGTTCCGGCCCGGCATTCTGAGCCTTTGGTTAATTCCTCTTCCTGGTGGGAAATGAGAGTTAAATTTGCCCGTCCAGACACCTCCAGCTAGCCTCTCATTGGTTCTCGCTATTCCTGTTCATCTTCCGCAGAAATTGCAAACTGGGCCAAACAGGAGGTTAAAGGCGCTGACTCTCCAAGTGGGGAGAGTGTTAGTAAAGCGTCTGGAATGTTGCACCCGAGTACCAGGGGAGGAAAACTGAGACATATTTGAACACGTCTCCCGTTCACATGGTTGATCATACTTGGGTTCCACATGCATGTTTTAGCTGAAGGAAGAATACCTTAAACCTGGAGAGTTGAGACCCGTGGAATGGGTACCATGCAATATGACTTCAAAGGGTCTTCATTTGCTCACCGAACCTCTCCAATCCTATCACTGCTGCGTTTATGCCCCTGTACACATGCTTGATTCTCTTTTGGAGACATAGCAATCCATAGGTTTTACGATACTTACTAGTCAGGTATATTCTTAGGCGTTTAATATGCGGTGTTGAGTCCATTTCGTTGAGCAAGGAGTAGCTCTTGTCTATTCCATATTTGACTTAAGGAACTTTATCTGTGCTCATTTCAATCTCTGGTTTTATGCAGCACCCCAACTCACCTTTACCCTTAAGCAAGCATAGTTGGTTTTCTAAATTTGAGACCCTGTTCTGTTCTGTAATTCAGTTCCTGTGTAGCTAAGTTTACATTCCGTGTATTACTGATATCTTATGATGTTTCTTTTTCTGTGTGACTTACTTCAGTTAGAATCATCATACCTGAATCCACTCATTGTGCTGCTAAGGGCCTGATGACACAGATTTCATTGCTGACTGATATTGCTTTGTAAGTAAATACCACAACTTCTTTATCCATTTTTCACTTTCTGCGATGTTGAACTTGTACTGTAAACGAGGTTCTTGTAAACAGAGGCGTCCCAAACTTTGGGGTGGCTGTGTCTTTTTGATTTTAATTTCCCTAAGCTATAGGACCATAAGTGGCAGTGCCCTAGGCTCTGTTGCTTTGTTTTTTAGATGTTTCAGGAAACACCATACACTTCTCCCGAGTGTCTGTTGGCAATTTACATCCCGCCCATCAGCATAACAAGGCTCCCAGTTCTCCATGGCCTGTCCTGCCTTTCTGGATTTTACACTTTTTTCAGATGGCCCTTTTGACCGGGGGGAAGTGAGACTTCATTGTAGTGCAGATTTCCTTTGCAAGCTTGCTTGGTTGGCCAAAAAGGGCGTATGCGTTTTTTCCTGAATATATTCAGGAAAAAACGCATACACCCTTTTTGGCCAAGTGCATCATTGTGGACGTTCTGCCTCTTTTCCTATGCTTTCAATGCAATTCCAGTCTACCTCCTGAAATCAGTTTCCTGCAATTCTGCCCCGCTTTCAAGTCCTCTTGGCAGCCTTACTTCAGTCTATTTTTGGACGATAGCTGTCATTTATAACTCTGCAGGTTTGTGAATTACAGTGCCCCTGAGCTCCTTTCTTCAACTCGCTTTCTTGTGACCTGGCCGCAACACCGAAGGATGGCTTCAGGCCCTAATCTGGTTCCGGCCCGGCATGCTGAGCCTTTGGTTCATTCCTCTTCCTGGTGGGAAATGAGAGTTAAATTTGCCCATCCAGACACCTCCAGCTAGCCTCTCATTGGTTTTCGCTATTCCTGTTCATCTTCCGCAGAAATTGCAAACTGGGCCAAACAGGAGGTTAAAGGGACTGACTCTCCAAGTGGGGAGAGTGTTAGTAAAGCATCTGGAATGTTGCACCCGAGTATCAGGGGAGGAAAACTGAGACATATTTGAACACGTCTCCCGATCACATGGTTGATCATACTCTAGGTTCCACATGCATGTTTTAGCTGAAGGAAGAATACCTTAAACCTGGGTAGTTGAAACCCGTGGAATGGGTACCATGCAATATGACTTCAAAGGGTCTTCATTTGCTCACTGCACCTCTCCAATCCTATCACTGCTGCGTTTATGCCCCTGTACACATGCTTGATTCTCTTTCAGAGACATAGCAATCCATAGGTTTTACGATACTTACTAGTCAGGTACATTCTTAGGCGTTTAATATGCGGTGTTGAGTCCATTTCGTTGAGCAAGGAGTAGCTCTTGTCTATTCCATATTTGACTTAAGGAACTTTATCTGTGCTCATTTCAATCTCTGGTTTTATGCAGCACCCCAACTCACCTTTACCCTTAAGCAAGCATAAGTTGGTTTTCTAAATTTGAGACCCTGTTCTGTTCTGTAATTCAGTTCCTGTGTAGCCAAGTTTACATTCCGTGTATTACTGATATCTTATGATGTTTCTTTTTCTGTGTGACTTATTTCAGTTAGAATCATCATACCTGAATCCACTCATTGTGATGCTAAGGGCCTGATGACATAGATTTCATTGCTGAGTGATATTGCTTTGTAAGTAAATACCACAACTTCTTTATCCATTTTTCACTTTCTGCGATGTTGAACTTGTACTGTAAACGAGGTTCTTGTAAACAGAGGCGTCCCAAACTTTGGGGTGGCTGTGTCTTTTTGATTTTAATTTCCCTAAGCTATAGGACCATAAGTGGAAGTGCCCTAGGCTCTGTTGCTTTGTTTTTTAGATGTTTCAGGAAACACCATACACATCTCCCAAGTGTCTGTTGGCAATTTACATCCCGCCCATCAGCATAACAAGGCTCCCAGTTCTCAATGGCCTGTTGCCTTTCTGGATTTTACACTTTTTTCAGATGGCCCTTTTGACCGGGGGGAAGTGAGACTTCATTGTAGTGCAGATTTCCTTTGCAAGCTTGCTTGGTTGGCCAAAAAGGGCGTATGCGTTTTTTCCTGAATATATTCAGGAAAAAACGCATACGCCCTTTTTGGCCAAGTGCATCATTGTGGACGTTCTGCCTCTTTTCCTATGCTTTCAATGCAATTCCAGTCTACCTCCTAAAATCGGTTTCCTGCAATTCTGCCCCGCTTTCAAGTCCTCTTGGCAGCCTTACTTCAGTCTATTTTTGGACGATAGCTGTCATTTATAACTCTGCAGGTTTGTGAATTACAGTGCCCCTGGGCTCCTTTCTTCTACTCGCTTTCTTTTGAGCTGGCCGCAACAGCGCAGCATGGCTTCAGGCCCTAATCTGGTTCCGGTACGGCACGCTGAGCCTTTGGTTAATTCCTCTTCCTGGTGGGAAATGAGAGTTAAATTTGCCCGTCCACACACCTCCAGCTAGCCTCTCATTGGTTCTCGCTATTCCTGTTCATCTTCCGCAGAAATTGCAAACTGGGCCAAACAGGAGGTTAAAGGCGCTGACTCTCCAAGTGGGGAGAGTGTTAGAAAAGCGTCTGGAATGTTGCACCCGAGTACCAGGGGAGGAAAACTGAGACATATTTGAACACGTCTCCCGTTCACATGGTTGATCATACTTGGGTTCCACATGCATGTTTTAGCTGAAGGAAGAATACCTTAAACCTGGAGAGTTGAGACCCGTGTAATGGGTACCATGCAATATGACTTCAAAGGGTCTTCATTTGCTCACCGCACCTCTCCAATCCTATCACTGCTGCGTTTATGCCCCTGTACACATGCTTGATTCTCTTTCGGAGACATAGCAATCCATAGGTTTTAAGATACTTACTAGTCAGGTACATTCTTAGGCGTTTAATATGCGGTGTTGAGTCCATTTTGTTGAGCAAGGAGTAGCTCTTGTCTATTCCATATTTGACTTAAGGAACTTTATCTGTGCTCATTTCAATCTCTGGTTTTATGCAGCACCCCAACTCACCTTTACCCTTAAGCAAGCATAAGTTGGTTTTCTAAGTTTGAGACCCTGTTCTGTACTGTAATTCATTTCCTGTGTAGTCAAGTTTACATTCCGTGTATTACTGATATCTTATGATGTTTCTTTTTCTGTGTGACTTATTTCAGTTAGAATCATCATACCTGAATCCACTCATTGTGCTGCTAAGGTCGTGATGACACAGATTTCATTGCTGAGTGATATTGCTTTGTAAGTAAATACCACAACTTCTTTATCCATTTTTCACTTTCTGCGATGTTGAACTTGTACTGTAAACGAGGTTCTTGTAAACAGAGGCGTCCCAAACTTTGGGGTGGCTGTGTCTTTTTGATTTTAATTTCCCTAAGCTATAGGACCATAAGTGGCAGTGCCCTAGGCTCTGTTGCTTTGTTTTTTAGATGTTTCAGGAAACACCATACACTTCTCCCGAGTGTCTGTTGGCAATTTACATCCCGCCCATCAGCATAACAAGGCTCCCAGTTCTCCATGGCCTGTCCTGCCTTTCTGGATTTTACACTTTTTTCAGATGGCCCTTTTGACCGGGGGGAAGTGAGACTTCATTGTAGTGCAGATTTCCTTTGCAAGCTTGCTTGGTTGGCCAAAAAGGGCGTATGCGTTTTTTCCTGAATATATTCAGGAAAAAACGCATACACCCTTTTTGGCCAAGTGCATCATTGTGGACGTTCTGCCTCTTTTCCTATGCTTTCAATGCAATTCCAGTCTACCTCCTGAAATCAGTTTCCTGCAATTCTGCCCCGCTTTCAAGTCCTCTTGGCAGCCTTACTTCAGTCTATTTTTGGACGATAGCTGTCATTTATAACTCTGCAGGTTTGTGAATTACAGTGCCCCTGAGCTCCTTTCTTCAACTCGCTTTCTTGTGACCTGGCCGCAACACCGAAGGATGGCTTCAGGCCCTAATCTGGTTCCGGCCCGGCATGCTGAGCCTTTGGTTCATTCCTCTTCCTGGTGGGAAATGAGAGTTAAATTTGCCCATCCAGACACCTCCAGCTAGCCTCTCATTGGTTTTCGCTATTCCTGTTCATCTTCCGCAGAAATTGCAAACTGGGCCAAACAGGAGGTTAAAGGGACTGACTCTCCAAGTGGGGAGAGTGTTAGTAAAGCATCTGGAATGTTGCACCCGAGTATCAGGGGAGGAAAACTGAGACATATTTGAACACGTCTCCCGATCACATGGTTGATCATACTCTAGGTTCCACATGCATGTTTTAGCTGAAGGAAGAATACCTTAAACCTGGGTAGTTGAAACCCGTGGAATGGGTACCATGCAATATGACTTCAAAGGGTCTTCATTTGCTCACTGCACCTCTCCAATCCTATCACTGCTGCGTTTATGCCCCTGTACACATGCTTGATTCTCTTTCAGAGACATAGCAATCCATAGGTTTTACGATACTTACTAGTCAGGTACATTCTTAGGCGTTTAATATGCGGTGTTGAGTCCATTTCGTTGAGCAAGGAGTAGCTCTTGTCTATTCCATATTTGACTTAAGGAACTTTATCTGTGCTCATTTCAATCTCTGGTTTTATGCAGCACCCCAACTCACCTTTACCCTTAAGCAAGCATAAGTTGGTTTTCTAAATTTGAGACCCTGTTCTGTTCTGTAATTCAGTTCCTGTGTAGCCAAGTTTACATTCCGTGTATTACTGATATCTTATGATGTTTCTTTTTCTGTGTGACTTATTTCAGTTAGAATCATCATACCTGAATCCACTCATTGTGATGCTAAGGGCCTGATGACATAGATTTCATTGCTGAGTGATATTGCTTTGTAAGTAAATACCACAACTTCTTTATCCATTTTTCACTTTCTGCGATGTTGAACTTGTACTGTAAACGAGGTTCTTGTAAACAGAGGCGTCCCAAACTTTGGGGTGGCTGTGTCTTTTTGATTTTAATTTCCCTAAGCTATAGGACCATAAGTGGAAGTGCCCTAGGCTCTGTTGCTTTGTTTTTTAGATGTTTCAGGAAACACCATACACATCTCCCAAGTGTCTGTTGGCAATTTACATCCCGCCCATCAGCATAACAAGGCTCCCAGTTCTCAATGGCCTGTTGCCTTTCTGGATTTTACACTTTTTTCAGATGGCCCTTTTGACCGGGGGGAAGTGAGACTTCATTGTAGTGCAGATTTCCTTTGCAAGCTTGCTTGGTTGGCCAAAAAGGGCGTATGCGTTTTTTCCTGAATATATTCAGGAAAAAACGCATACGCCCTTTTTGGCCAAGTGCATCATTGTGGACGTTCTGCCTCTTTTCCTATGCTTTCAATGCAATTCCAGTCTACCTCCTAAAATCGGTTTCCTGCAATTCTGCCCCGCTTTCAAGTCCTCTTGGCAGCCTTACTTCAGTCTATTTTTGGACGATAGCTGTCATTTATAACTCTGCAGGTTTGTGAATTACAGTGCCCCTGGGCTCCTTTCTTCTACTCGCTTTCTTTTGAGCTGGCCGCAACAGCGCAGCATGGCTTCAGGCCCTAATCTGGTTCCGGTACGGCACGCTGAGCCTTTGGTTAATTCCTCTTCCTGGTGGGAAATGAGAGTTAAATT
Organism: Delphinus delphis; assembly: GCF_949987515.2. NCBI lineage: Eukaryota > Metazoa > Chordata > Mammalia > Artiodactyla > Delphinidae > Delphinus > Delphinus delphis. The sequence goes on along the minus strand of NW_027192665.1, from coordinate 2,145,029 downwards.
TGCCCGTCCACACACCTCCAGCTAGCCTCTCATTGGTTCTCGCTATTCCTGTTCATCTTCCGCAGAAATTGCAAACTGGGCCAAACAGGAGGTTAAAGGCGCTGACTCTCCAAGTGGGGAGAGTGTTAGAAAAGCGTCTGGAATGTTGCACCCGAGTACCAGGGGAGGAAAACTGAGACATATTTGAACACGTCTCCCGTTCACATGGTTGATCATACTTGGGTTCCACATGCATGTTTTAGCTGAAGGAAGAATACCTTAAACCTGGAGAGTTGAGACCCGTGTAATGGGTACCATGCAATATGACTTCAAAGGGTCTTCATTTGCTCACCGCACCTCTCCAATCCTATCACTGCTGCGTTTATGCCCCTGTACACATGCTTGATTCTCTTTCGGAGACATAGCAATCCATAGGTTTTAAGATACTTACTAGTCAGGTACATTCTTAGGCGTTTAATATGCGGTGTTGAGTCCATTTTGTTGAGCAAGGAGTAGCTCTTGTCTATTCCATATTTGACTTAAGGAACTTTATCTGTGCTCATTTCAATCTCTGGTTTTATGCAGCACCCCAACTCACCTTTACCCTTAAGCAAGCATAAGTTGGTTTTCTAAGTTTGAGACCCTGTTCTGTACTGTAATTCATTTCCTGTGTAGTCAAGTTTACATTCCGTGTATTACTGATATCTTATGATGTTTCTTTTTCTGTGTGACTTATTTCAGTTAGAATCATCATACCTGAATCCACTCATTGTGCTGCTAAGGTCGTGATGACACAGATTTCATTGCTGAGTGATATTGCTTTGTAAGTAAATACCACAACTTCTTTATCCATTTTTCACTTTCTGCGATGTTGAACTTGTACTGTAAACGAGGTTCTTGTAAACAGAGGCGTCCCAAACTTTGGGGTGGCTGTGTCTTTTTGATTTTAATTTCCCTAAGCTATAGGACCATAAGTGGAAGTGCCCTAGGCTCTGTTGCTTTGTTTTTTAGATGTCTCAGGAAACACCATACACTTCTCCCAGGTGTCTGTTGGCAATTTACATCCCGCCCATCAGCATAACAAGGCTCCCAGTTCTCAATGGCCTGTTGCCTTTCTGGATTTTACACTTTTTTCAGATGGCCCTTTTGACCGGGGGGAAGTGAGACTTCATTGTAGTGCAGATTTCCTTTGCAAGCTTGCTTGGTTGGCCAAAAAGTGCGTATGCGTTTTTTCCTGAATATATTCAGGAAAAAACGCATACGCCCTTTTTGGCCAAGTGCATCATTGTGGACGTTCTGCCTCTTTTCCTATGCTTTCAATGCAATTCCAGTCTACCTCCTGAAATCGGTTTCCTGCAATTCTGCCCCACTTTCAAGTCCTCTTGGCAGCCTTACTTCAGTCTATTTTTGGACGATAGCTGTCATTTATAAGTCTGCAGGTTTGTGAATTACAGTGCCCCTGAGCTCCTTTCTTCAACTCGCTTTCTTTTGAGCTGGCCGCAACACCGCAGGATGGCTTCAGGCCCTAATCTGTTTCCGGTACGGCACGCTGAGCCTTTGGTTAATTCGTCTTCCTGGTGGGAAATGAGAGTTAAATTTGCCCGTCCAGACACCTCCAGCTAGCCTCTGATTGGTTCTCGCTATTCCTGTTCATCTTCCGCAGAAATTGCAAACTGGGCCAAACAGGAGGTTAAAGGCGCTGACTCTCCAAGTTGGGAGAGTGTTAGTAAAGCGTCTGGAATGTTGCACCCGAGTACCAGGGGAGGAAAACTGAGACATATTTGAACACGTCTCCCGTTCACATGGTTGATCATACTTGGGTTCCACATGCATGTTTTAGCTGAAGGAAGAATACCTTAAACCTGGAGAGTTAAGACCCGTGTAATGGGTACCATGCAATATGACTTCAAAGGGTCTTCATTTGCTCACCGAACCTCTCCAATCCTATCACTGCTGCGTTTATGCCCCTGTACACATGCTTGATTCTCTTTCGGAGACATAGCAATCCATAGGTTTTAAGATACTTACTAGTCAGGTACATTCTTAGGCGTTTAATATGCGGTGTTGAGTCCATTTCGTTGAGCAAGGAGTAGCTCTTGTCTATTCCATATTTGACTTAAGGAACTTTATCTGTGCTCGTTTCAATCTCTGGTTTTATGCAGCACCCCAACTCACCTTTACCCTTAAACAAGCATAAGTTGGTTTTCTAAATTTGAGACCCTGTTCTGTTCTGTAATTCAGTTCCTGTGTAGCCAAGTTTACATTCCGTGTATTACTGATATCTTATGATGTTTGTTTTTCTGTGTGACTTATTTCAGTTAGAATCATCATACCTGAATCCACTCATTGTGCTGCTAAGAGCGTGATGACACAGATTTCATTGCTGAGTGATATTGCTTTGTAAGTAAATACCACAACTTCTTTATCCATTTTTCACTTTCTGCGATGTTGAACTTGTACTGTAAACGAGGTTATTGTAAACAGAGCCGTTCCAAACTTTGGGGTGGCTGTGTCTTTTTGATTTTAATTTCCCTAAGCTATAGGACCATAAGTGGAAATGCCCTAGGTTCTGTTGCTTTGTTTTTTAGATGTTTCAGGAAACACCATACACTTCTCCCGAGTGGTTGTTGGCAATTTACATCCCGCCCATCAGCATAACAAGGCTCCCAGTTCTCCATGGCCTGTCCTGCCTTTCTGGATTTTACACTTTTTTCAGATGGCCCTTTTGACCGGGGGGAAGTGAGACTTCATTGTAGTGCAGATTTCCTTTGCAAGCTTGCTTGGTTGGCCAAAAAGGGCGTATGCGTTTTTTCCTGAATATATTCAGGAAAAAACGCATACGCCCTTTTTGGCCAAGTGCATCATTGTGGACGTTCTGCCTCTTTTCCTATGCTTTCAATGCAATTCCAGTCTACCTCCTGAAATCAGTTTCCTGCAATTCTGCCCCGCATTCAAGTCCTCTTGGCAGCCTTACTTCAGTCTATTTTTGAATGATAGCTGTCATTTATAACTCTGCAGGTTTGTGAATTACAGTGCCCCTGAGCTCCTTTCTTCAACTCGCTTTCTTGTGACCTGGCCGCAACACCGCAGGATGGCTTCAGGCCCTAATCTGGTTCCGGCACGGCACGCTGAGCCTTTGGTTATTTCCTCTTCCTGGTGGGAAATGAGAGTTAAATTTGCCCGTCCAGACACCTCCAGCTAGTCTCTCATTGGTTCTCGCTATTCCTGTTCATCTTCCGCAGAAATTGCAAACTGGGCCAAACAGGAGGTTAAAGGGACTGACTCTCCAAGTGGGGAGAGTGTTAGTAAAGCGTCTGGAATGTTGCACCCGAGTACCAGGGGAGGAAAACTGAGACATATTTGAACACGTCTCCCGATCACATGGTTGATCATACTCTAGGTTCCACATGCATGTTTTAGCTGAAGGAAGAATACCTTAAACCTGGGTAGTTGAAACCCGTGTAATGGGTACCATGCAATATGACTTCAAAGGGTCTTCATTTGCTCACCGCACCTCTCCAATCCTATCACTGCTGCGTTTATGCCCCTGTACACATGCTTGATTCTCTTTCGGAGACATAGCAATCCATAGGTTTTAAGATACTTACAAGTCAGGTACATTCTTAGGTGTTTAATATGCGGTGTTGAGTCCATTTCATTGAGCAAGGAGTAGCTCTTGTCTATTCCATATTTGGCTTAAGGAACTTTATCTGTGCTCATTTCAATCTCTGGTTTTATGCAGCACCCAAACTCACCGTTACTCTTAAGCAAGCATAAGTTGTTTTTCTAAATTTGAGATCCTGTTCTGTTCTGTAATTCAGTTCCTGTGTAGCCAAGTTTCCATTCCGTGTATTACTGATATCTTATGATGTTTCTTTTTCTATGTGACTTATTTCAGTTAGAATCATCATACCTGAATCCACTCATTGTGCTGCTAAGGGCCTGATGACACAGATTTCATTGCTGCGTGATATTGCTTTGTAAGTGAATACCACAACTTCTTTATCCATTTTTCACTTTCTGTGATGTTGAACTTGTACTGTAAACGAGGTTCTTGTAAACAGAGCCGTTCCAAACTTTGGGGTGGCTGTGTCTTTTTGATTTTAATTTCCCTAAGCTATAGGACCATAAGTGGAAGTGCCCTAGGCTCTGTTGCTTTGTTTTTTAGATGTCTCAGGAAACACCATACACTTCTCCCAGGTGTCTGTTGGCAATTTACATCCCGCCCATCAGCATAACAAGGCTCCCAGTTCTCCATGGCCTGTGTTGCCTTTCTGGATTTTACACTTTTTTCAGATGGCCCTTTTGACCGGGGGGAAGTGAGACTTCATTGTAGTGCAGATTTCCTTTGCAAGCTTGCTTGGTTGGCCAAAAAGGGCGTATGCGTTTTTTCCTGAATATATTCAGGAAAAAACGCATACGCCCTTTTTGGCCAAGTGCATCATTGTGGACGTTCTGCCTCTTTTCCTATGCTTTCAATGCAATTCCAGTCTACCTCCTGAAATCGGTTTCCTGCAATTCTGCCCCGCTTTCAAGTCCTCTTGGCAGCCTTACTTCAGTCTATTTTTGGACGATAGCTGTCATTTATAACTCTGCAGGTTTGTGAATTACAGTGCCCCTGAGCTCCTTTCTTCAACTCGCTTTCTTTTGAGCTGGCCGCAACACCGCAGGATGGCTTCAGGCCCTAATCTGGTTCCGGTACGGCACGCTGAGCCTTTGGTTATTTCCTCTTCCTGGTGGGAAATGAGAGTTAAATTTGCCCGTCCAGACACCTCCAGCTAGCCTCTCATTGGTTCTCGCTATTCCTGTTCATCTTCCGCAGAAATTGCAAACTGTGCCAAACAGGAGGTTAAAGGCGCTGACTCTCCAAGTGGGGAGAGTGTTAGTAAAGCGTCTGGAATGTTGCACCCGAGTACCAGGGGAGGAAAACTGAGACATATTTGAACACGTCTCCCGTTCACATGGTTGATCATACTTGGGTTCCACATGCATGTTTTAGCTGAAGGAAGAATACCTTAAATCTGGAGAGTTGAGACCCGTGTAATGGGAACCATGCAATATGACTTCAAAGGGTCTTCATTTGCTCACCGAACCTCTCCAATCCTATCACTGCTGCGTTTATGCCCCTGTACACATGCTTGATTCTCTTTCGGAGACATAGCAATCCATAGGTTTTACGATACTTACTAGTAAGGTACATTCTTAGGCGTTAAATATGCGGTGTTGAGTCCATTTCATTGAGCAACGAGTAGCTCTTGTCTATTCCATATTTGGCTTAAGGAACTTTATCTGTGCTCATTTCAATCTCTGGTTTTATGCAGCACCCCAACTCACCTTTACCCTTAAGCAAGCATAAGTTGGTTTTCTAAATTTGAGACCCTGTTCTGTTCTGTAATTCAGTTCCTGTGTAGCCAAATTTACATTCCGTGTATTACTGATATCTTATGATGTTTCTTTTTCTGTGTGACTTATTTCAGATAGAATCATCATACCTGAATCCACTCATTGTGCTGCTAAGGGCCTGATGACACAGATTTCATTGCTGAGTGATATTGCTTTGTAAGTAAATACCACAACTTCTTTATCCATTTTTCACTTTCTGCGATGTTGAACTTGTACTGTAAACGAGGTTCTTGTAAACAGAGCCGTTCCAAACTTTGGGGTGGCTGTGTCTTTTTGATTTTAATTTCCCTAAGCTATAGGACCATAAGTGGAAGTGCCCTAGGTTCTGTTGCTTTGTTTTTTAGATGTTTCAGGAAACACCATACACTTCTCCCGAGTGGTTGTTGGCAATTTACATCCCGCCCATCAGCATAACAAGGCTCCCAGTTCTCCATGGCCTGTCCTGCCTTTCTGGATTTTACACTTTTTTCAGATGGCCCTTTTGACTGGGGGGAAGTGAGACTTCATTGTAGTGCAGATTTCCTTTGCAAGCTTGCTTGGTTGGCCAAAAAGGGCGTATGCGTTTTTTCCTGAATATATTCAGGAAAAAACGCATACGCCCTTTTTGGCCAAGTGCATCATTGTGGACGTTCTGCCTCTTTTCCTATGCTTTCAATGCAATTCCAGTCTACCTCCTGAAATCGGTTTCCTGCAATTCTGCCCCGCTTTCAAGTCCTCTTGGCAGCCTTACTTCAGTCTATTTCTGGACGATAGCTGTCATTTATAACTCTGCAGGTTTGTGAATTACAGTGCCCCTGAGCTCCTTTCTTCAACTCGCTTTCTTTTGAGCTGGCCGCAACACCGCAGGATGGCTTCAGGCCCTAATCTGGTTCCGGTACGGCATGGTGAGCCTTTGGTTATTTCCTCTTCCTGGTGGGAAATGAGAGTTAAATTTGCCCGTCCAGACACCTCCAGCTAGCCTCTCATTGGTTCTCGCTATTCCTGTTCATCTTCCGCAGAAATTGCAAACTGTGCCAAACAGGAGGTTAAAGGCGCTGACTCTCCAAGTGGGGAGAGTGTTAGTAAAGCGTCTGGAATGTTGCACCCGAGTACCAGGGGAGAAAAACTGAGACATATTTGAACACGTCTCCCGATCACATGTTTGATCATACTCTAGGTTCCACATGCATGTTTTAGCTGAAGGAAGAATACCTAAAACCTGGGTAGTTGAAACCCGTGGAATGGGTACCATGCAATATGACTTCAAAGGGTCTTCATTTGCTCACCGAACCTCTCCAATCCTATCACTGCTGCGTTTATGCCCCTGTACACATGCTTGATTCTCTTTCGGAGACATAGCAATCCATAGGTTTTACGATAGTTACTAGTCAGGTACATTCTTAGGCGTTTAATATGCGGTGTTGAGTCCATTTCGTTGAGCAAGGAGTAGCTCTTGTCTATTCCATATTTGACTTAAGGAACTTTATCTGTGCTCATTTCAATCTCTGGTTTTATGCAGCACCCCAACTCACCTTTACCCTTAAGCAAGCATAAGTTGGTTTTCTAAATTTGAGACCCTGTTCTGTTCTGTAATTCAGTTCCTGTGTAGCCAAGTTTCCATTCCGTGTATTACTGATATCTTATGATGTTTCTTTTTCTGTGTGACTTATTTCAGTTAGAATCATCATACCTGAATCCACTCATTGTGATGCTAAGGGCCTGATGACATAGATTTCATTGCTGAGTGATATTGCTTTGTAAGTAAATACCACAACTTCTTTATCCATTTTTCATTTTCTGCAATGTTGAACTTGTACGGTAAACGAGGTTCTTTTAAACAGAGGCATCCCAAACTTTGGGGTGGCTGTGTCTTTTTGATTTTAATTTCCCTAAGCTATAGGACCATAAGTGGCAGTGCCCTAGGCTCTGTTGCTTTGTTTTTCAGATGTTTCAGGAAACACCGTACACTTCTCCCGAGGGTCTGTTGGCAATTTACATCCCGCCCATCAGCATAACAAGGCTCCCAGTTCTCCATGGCCCGTCCTACCTTTCTGGATTTTACACTTTTTTCAGATGGCCCTTTTGACCGGGGGGGAGTGAGACTTCATTGTAGTGCAGATTTCCTTTGCAAGCTTGCTTGGTTGGCCAAAAAGGGCGTATGCGTTTTTTCCTGAATATATTCAGGAATAATTTGCCCGTCCAGACACCTCCAGCTAGCCTCTCATTGATTCTCGCTATTCCTGTTAATCTTCCGCAGAAATTGCAAACTGGGCCAAACAGGAGGTTAAAGGCGCTGACTCTCCAAGTGGGGAGAGTGTTAGTAAAGCGTCTGGAATGTTGCACCCGAGTACCAGGGGAGGGAAACTGAGACATATTTGAACACGTCTCCCGATCACATGGTTGATCATACTCTAGGTTCCACATGCATGTTTTAGCTGAAGGAAGAATACCTTAAACCTGGGTAGTTGAAACCCGTGGAATGGGTACCATGCAATATGACTTCAAAGGGTCTTCATTTGCTCACCGCACCTCTCCAATCCTATCACTGCTGCGTTTATGCCCCTGTACACATGCTTGATTCTCTTTCGGAGACATAGCAATCCATAGGTTTTAAGATACTTACAAGTCAGGTACATTCTTAGGCGTTTAATATGCGGTGTTGAGTCCATTTCGTTGAGCAACGAGTAGCTCTTGTCTATTCCATATTTGGCTTAAGGAACTTTATCTGTGCTCATTTCAATCTCTGGTTTTATGCAGCACCCCAACTCACCTTTACCCTTAAGCAAGCATAAGTTGTTTTTCTAAATTTGAGACCCTGTTCTGTTCTGTAATTCAGTTCCTGTGTAGCCAAGTTTCCATTCCGTGTATTACTGATATCTTATGATGTTTCTTTTTCTGTGTGACTTATTTCAGTTAGAATCATCATACCTGAATCCACTCATTGTGCTGCTAAGGGCCTGATGACATAGATTTCATTGCTGAGTGATATTGCTTTGTAAGTGAATACCACAACTTCTTTATCCATTTTTCACTTTCTGCGATGTTGAACTTGTACTGTAAACGAGGTTCTTGTAAACAGAGCCGTTCCAAATTTTGGGGTGGCTGTGTCTTTTTGATTTTAATTTCCCTAAGCTATAGGACCATAAGTGGAAGTGCCCTAGGCTCTGTTGCTTTGTTTTTTAGATGTTTCAGGAAACACCATACACTTCTCCCAAGTGTCTGTTGGCAATTTACATCCCACCCATCAGCATAACAAGGCTCCCAGTTCTCAATGGCCTGTTGCCTTTCTGGATTTTACACTTTTTTCAGATGGCCCTTTTGACCGGGGGGAAGTGAGACTTCATTGTAGTGCAGATTTCCTTTGCAAGCTTGCTTGGTTGGCCAAAAAGGGCGTATGCGTTTTTTCCTGAATATATTCAGGAAAAAACGCATACGCCCTTTTTGGCCAAGTGCATCATTGTGGACGTTCTGCCTCTTTTCCTATGCTTTCAATGCAATTCCAGTCTACCTCCTGAAATCGGTTTCCTGCAATTCTGCCCCGCTTTCAAGTCCTCTTGGCAGCCTTACTTCAGTCTATTTTTGGACGATAGCTGTCATTTATAACTCTGCAGGTTTGTGAATTACAGTGCCCCTGAGCTCCTTTCTTCAACTCGCTTTCTTGTGACCTGGCCGCAACACCGCAGGATGGCTTCAGGCCCTAATCTGGTTCTGGCCCGGCATGCTGAGCCTTTGGTTAATTCCTCTTCCTGGTGGGAAATGAGAGTTAAATTTGCCCGTCCAGACACCTCCAGCTAGCCTCTCATTGGTTCTCGCTATTCCTGTTCATCTTCCGCAGAAATTGCAAACTGGGCCAAACAGGAGGTTAAAGGCGCTGACTCTCCAAGTGGGGAGAGTGTTAGTAAAGCGTCTGGAATGTTGCACCCGAGTACCAGGGGAGGAAAACTGAGACATATTTGAACACGTCTCCCGTTCACATGGTTGATCATACTTGGGTTCCACATGCATGTTTTAGCTGAAGGAAGAATACCTTAAACCTGGAGAGTTGAGACCCGTGGAATGGGTACCATGCAATATGACTTCAAAGGGTCTTCATTTGCTCACCGAACCTCTCCAATCCTATCACTGCTGCGTTTATGCCCCTGTACACATGCTTGATTCTCTTTTGGAGACATAGCAATCCATAGGTTTTACGATACTTACTAGTCAGGTACATTCTTAGGCATTTAATATGCGGTGTTGAGTCCATTTCGTTGAGCAAGGAGTAGCTCTTGTCTATTCCATATTTGGCTTAAGGAACTTTATCTGTGCTCATTTCAATCTCTGGTTTTATGCAGCACCCCAACTCACCTTTACCCTTAAGCAAGCATAAGTTGGTTTTCTAAATTTGAGACCCAATTCTGTTCTGTAATTCAGTTCCTGTGTAGCCAAGTTTACATTCCGTGTATTACTGATATCTTATGATTTTTTTTTCTGTGTGACTTATTTCAGTTAGAATCATCATACCTGAATCCACTCATTGTGATGCTAAGGGCCTGATGACATAGATTTCATTGCTGAGTGATATTGCTTTGTAAGTAAATACCACAACTTCTTTATCCATTTTTCACTTTCTGCGATGTTGAACTTGTACTGTAAACGAGGTTCTTGTAAACAGAGGCGTCCCAAACTTTGGGGTGGCTGTGTCTTTTTGATTTTAATTTCCCTAAGCTATAGGACCATAAGTGGCAGTGCCCTAGGCTCTGTTGCTTTGTTTTTTAGATGTTTCAGGAAACACCATACACTTCTCCCAAGTGTCTGTTGGCAATTTACATCCCGCCCATCAGCATAACAAGGCTCCCAGTTCTCCATGGCCTGTCCTGCCTTTCTGGATTTTACACTTTTTTCAGATGGCCCTTTTGACCGGAGGGAAGTGAGACTTCATTGTAGTGCAGATTTCCTTTGCAAGCTTGCTTGGTTGGCCAAAAAGGGCGTATGCATTTTTTCCTGAATATATTCAGGAAAAAACGCATACGCCCTTTTTGGCCAAGTGCATCATTGTGGACGTTCTGCCTCTTTTCCTATGCTTTCAATGCAATTCCAGTCTACCTCCTGAAATCGGTTTCCTGCAATTCTGCCCCGCTTTCAAGTCCTCTTGGCAGCCTTACTTCAGTCTATTTTTGGACGATAGCTGTCATTTATAACTCTGCAGGTTTGTGAATTACAGTGCCCCTGAGCTCCTTTCTTCAACTCGCTTTCTTGTGACCTGGCCGCAACACCGCAGGATGGCTTCAGGCCCTAATCTGGTTCCGGCCCGGCATGCTGAGCCTTTGGTTAATTCCTCTTCCTGGTGGGAAATGAGAGTTAAATTTGCCCGTCCAGACACCTCCAGCTAGCCTCTCATTGGTTCTCGCTATTCCTGTTCATCTTCCGCAGAAATTGCAAACTGGGCCAAACAGGAGGTTAAAGGGACTGACTCTCCAAGTGGGGAGAGTGTTAGTAAAGCGTCTGGAATGTTGCACCCGAGTACCAGGGGAGGAAAACTGAGACATATTTGAACACGTCTCCCGTTCACATGGTTGATCATACTTGGGTTCCACATGCATGTTTTAGCTGAAGGAAGAATACCTTAAACCTGGAGAGTTGAGACCCGTGTAATGGGTACCATGCAATATGACTTCAAAGGGTCTTCATTTGCTCACCGAACCTCTCCAATCCTATCACTGCTGCGTTTATGCCCCTGTACACATGCTTGATTCTCTTTCGGAGACATAGCAATCCATAGGTTTTACGATACTTACTAGTCAGGTACATTCTTAGGCGTTTAATATGCGGTGTTGAGTCCATTTCGTTGAGCAAGGAGTAGCTCTTGTCTATTCCATATTTGACTTAAGGAACTTTATCTGTGCTCATTTCAATCTCTGGTTTTATGCAGCACCCCAACTCACCTTTACCCTTAAGCAAGCATAAGTTGGTTTTCTAAATTTGAGACCCTGTTCTGTTCTGTAATTCAGTTCCTGTGTAGCCAAGTTTACATTCCGTGTATTACTGATATCTTATGATGTTTCTTTTTCTGTGTGACTTATTTCAGTTAGAATCATCATACCTGAATCCACTCATTGTGATGCTAAGGGCCTGATGACACAGATTTCATTGCTGAGTGATATTGCTTTGTAAGTAAATACCACAACTTTTTTATCCATTTTTCACTTTCTGCGATGTTGAACTTGTACTGTAAACGAGGTTCTTGTAAACAGAGGCGTCCCAAACTTTGGGGTGGCTGTGTCTTTTTGATTTTAATTTCCCTAAGCTATAGGACCATAAGTGGCAGTGCCCTAGGCTCTGTTGCTTTGTTTTTTAGATGTTTCAGGAAACACCATACACTTCTCCCGAGTTTCTGTTGGCAATTTACATCCCGCCCATCAGCATAACAAGGCTCCCAGTTCTCCATGGCCTGTCCTGCCTTTCTGGATTTTACACTTTTTTCAGATGGCCCTTTTGACCGGGGGGAAGTGAGACTTCATTGTAGTGCAGATTTCCTTTGCAAGCTTGCTTGGTTGGCCAAAAAGGGCGTATGCGTTTTTTCCTGAATATATTCAGGAAAAAACGCATACGCCCTTTTTGGCCAAGTGCATCATTGTGGACGTTCTGCCTCTTTTCCTATGCTTTCAATGCAATTCCAGTCTACCTCCTGAAATCGGTTTCCTGCAATTCTGGCCCGCTTTCAAGTCCTCTTGGCAGCCTTACTTCAGTCTATTTTTGGACGATAGCTGTCATTTATAACTCTGCAGGTTTGTGAATTACAGTGCCCCTGAGTTCCTTTCTTCAACTCGCTTTCCTGTGACCTGGCCGCAACACCGCAGGATGGCTTCAGGCCCTAATCTGGTTCCGGCCCAGCATGCTGAGCCTTTGGTTAATTCCTCTTCCTGTTGGGAAATGAGAGTTAAATTTGCCCGTCCAGACACCTCCAGCTAGCCTCTCATTGGTTCTCGCTATTCCTGTTCATCTTCCGCAGAAATTGCAAACTGGGCCAAACAGGAGGTTAAAGGCGCTGACTCTCCAAGTGGGGAGAGTGTTAGTAAAGCGTCTGGAATGTTGCACCCGAGTACCAGGGGAGGAAAACTGAGACATATTTGAACACGTCTCCCGATCACATGGTTGATCATACTCTAGGTTCCACATGCATGTTTTAGCTGAAGGAAGAATACCTTAAACCTGGGTAGTTGAAACCCGTGGAATGGGTACCATGCAATATGACTTCAAAGGGTCTTCATTTGCTCACCGAACCTCTCCAATCCTATCACTGCTGCGTTTATGCCCCTGTACACATGCTTGATTCTCTTTCGGAGACATAGCAATCCATAGGTTTTAAGATACTTACAAGTCAGGTACATTCTTAGGCGTTTAATATGCGGTGTTGAGTCCATTTCGTTGAGCAAGGAGTAGCTCTTGTCTATTCCATATTTGGCTTAAGGAACTTTATCTGTGCTCATTTCAATCTCTGGTTTTATGCAGCACCCCAACTAACCTTTACCCTTAAGCAAGCATAAGTTGTTTTTCTAAATTTGAGACACTGTTCTGTTCTGTAATTCAGTTCCTGTGTAGCCAAGTTTCCATTCCGTGTATTACTGATATCTTATGATGTTTCTTTTTCTGTGTGACTTATTTCAGTTAGAATCATCATACCTGAATCCACTCATTGTGCTGCTAAGGGCCTGATGACATAGATTTCATTGCTGAGTGATATTGCTTTGTAAGTGAATACCACAACTTCTTTATCCATTTTTCACTTTCTGCGATGTTGAACTTGTACTGTAAACGAGGTTCTTGTAAACAGAGCCGTTCCAAACTTTGGGGTGGCTGTGTCTTTTTGATTTTAATTTCCCTAAGCTATAGGACCATAAGTGGAAGTGCCCTAGGCTCTGTTGCTTTGTTTTTTAGATGTTTCAGGAAACACCATACACTTCTCCCAAGTGTCTGTTGGCAATTTACATCCCACCCATCAGCATAACAAGGCTCCCAGTTCTCCATGGCCTGTTGCCTTTCTGGATTTTACACTTTTTTCAGATGGCCCTTTTGACCGGGGGGAAGTGAGACTTCATTGTAGTGCAGATTTCCTTTGCAAGCTTGCTTGGTTGGCCAAAAAGGGCGTATGCGTTTTTTCCTGAATATATTCAGGAAAAAACGCATACGCACTTTTTGGCCAAGTGCATCATTGTGGACGTTCTGCCTCTTTTCCTATGCTTTCAATGCAATTCCAGTCTACCTCCTGAAATCGGTTTCCTGCAATTCTGCCCCGCTTTCAAGTCCTCTTGGCAGCCTTACTTCAGTCTATTTTTGGACGATAGCTGCCATTTATAACTCTACAGGTTTGTGAATTACAGTGCCCCTGAGCTCCTTTCTTCAACTCGCTTTCTTGTGACCTGGCCGCAACACCGCAGGATGGCTTCAGGCCCTAATCTGGTTCCGGCCCGGCATGCTGAGCCTTTGGTTAATTCCTCTTCCTGGTGGGAAATGAGAGTTAAATTTGCCCGTCCAGACACCTCCAGCTAGCCTCTCATTGGTTCTCGCTATTCCTGTTCATCTTCCGCAGAAATTGCAAACTGGGCCAAACAGGAGGTTAAAGGCGCTGACTCTCCAAGTGGGGAGAGTGTTAGTAAAGCGTCTGGAATGTTGCACCCGAGTACCAGGGGAGGAAAACTGAGACATATTTGAACACGTCTCCCGTTCACATGGTTGATCATACTTGGGTTCCACATGCATGTTTTAGCTGAAGGAAGAATACCTTAAACCTGGAGAGTTGAGACCCGTGGAATGGGTACCATGCAATATGACTTCAAAGGGTCTTCATTTGCTCACCGAACCTCTCCAATCCTATCACTGCTGCATTTATGCCCCTGTACACATGCTTGATTCTCTTTTGGAGACATAGCAATCCATAGGTTTTCCGATACTTACCAGTCAGGTACATTCTTAGGCGTTTAATATGCGGTGTTGAGTCCATTTCGTTGAGCAAGGAGTAGCTCTTGTCTATTTCATATTTGACTTAAGGAACTTTATCTGTGCTCATTTCAATCTCTGGTTTTATGCAGCACCCCAACTCACCTTTACCCTTAAGCAAGCATAAGTTGGTTTTCTAAATTTGAGACCCTGTTCTGTTCTGTAATTCAGTTCCTGTGTAGCCAAGTTTCCATTCCATGTATTACTGATATCTTATGATGTTTCTTTTTCTGTGTGACTTATTTCAGTTAGAATCATCATACCTGAATCCACTCATTGTGATGCTAAGGGCCTGATGACATAGATTTCATTGCTGAGTGATATTGCTTTGTAAGTAAATACCACAGCTTCTTTATCCATTTTTCACTTTCTGCGATGTTGAACTTGTACTGTAAACGAGGTTCTTGTAAACAGAGGCGTCCCAAACTTTGGGGTGGCTGTGTCTTTTTGATTTTAATTTCCCTAAGCTATAGGACCATAAGTGGCAGTGCCCTAGGCTCTGTTGCTTTGTTTTTTAGATGTTTCAGGAAACACCATACACTTCTCCCGAGTGTCTGTTGGCAATTTACATCCCGCCCATCAGCATAACAAGGCTCCCAGTTCTCCATGGCCTGTCCTGCCTTTCTGGATTTTACACTTTTTTCAGATGGCCCTTTTGACCGGGGGGAAGTGAGACTTCATTGTAGTGCAGATTTCCTTTGCAAGCTTGCTTGGTTGGCCAAAAAGGGCGTATGCGTTTTTTCCTGAATATATTCAGGAAAAAACGCATACGCCCTTTTTGGCCAAGTGCATCATTGTGGACGTTCTGCCTCTTTTCCTATGCTTTCAATGCAATTCCAGTCTACCTCCTGAAATCGGTTTCCTGCAATTCTGCCCCGCTTTCAAGTCCTCTTGGCAGCCTTACTTCAGTCTATTTTTGGACGATAGCTGTCATTTATAACTCTGCAGGTTTGTGAATTACAGTGCCCCTGAGCTCCTTTCTTCAACTCGCTTTCCTGTGACCTGGCCGCAACACCGCAGGATGGCTTCAGGCCCTAGTCTGGTTCCGGCCCGGCATGCTGAGCCTTTGGTTAATTCCTCTTCCTGGTGGGAAATGAGAGTTAAATTTGCCCGTCCAGACACCTCCAGCTAGCCTCTCATTGGTTCTCGCTATTCCTGTTCATCTTCCGCAGAAATTGCAAACTGGGCCAAACAGGAGGTTAAAGGGACTGACTCTCCAAGTGGGGAGAGTGTTAGTAAAGCGTCTGGAATGTTGCACCCGAGTACCAGGGGAGGAAAACTGAGACATATTTGAACACGTCTCCCGATCACATGGTTGATCATACTCTAGGTTCCACATGCATGTTTTAGCTGAAGGAAGAATACCTTAAACCTGGGTAGTTGAAACCCGTGGAATGGGTAGCATGCAATATGACTTCAAAGGGTCTTCATTTGCTCACCGAACCTCTCCAATCCTATCACTGCTGCGTTTATGCCCCTGTACACATGCTTGATTCTCTTTCGGAGACATAGCAATCCATAGGGTTTAAGATACTTACAAGTCAGGTACATTCTTAGGCGTTTAATATGCGGTGTTGAGTCCATTTCGTTGAGCAAGGAGTAGCTCTTGTCTATTCCATATTTGGCTTAAGGAACTTTATCTGTGCTCATTTCAATCTCTGGTTTTATGCAGCACCCCAACTCACCTTTACCCTTAAGCAAGCATAAGTTGTTTTTCTAAATTTGAGACCCTGTTCTGTTCTGTAATTCAGTTGCTGTGTAGCCAAGTTTCCATTCCGTGTATTACTGATATCTTATGATGTTTCTTTTTCTGTGTGACTTATTTCAGTTAGAATCATCATACCTGAATCCACTCATTGTACTGCTAAGGGCCTGATGACATAGATTTCATTGCTGAGTGATATTGCTTTGTAAGTGAATACCACAACTTCTTTATCCATTTTTCACTTTCTGTGATGTTGAACTTGTACTGTAAACGAGGTTCTTGTAAACAGAGCCGTTCCAAACTTTGGGGTGGCTGTGTCTTTTTGATTTTAATTTCCCTAAGCTATAGGACCATAAGTGGAAGTGCCCTAGGCTCTGTTGCTTTGTTTTTTAGATGTTTCAGGAAACACCATACACTTCTCCCGAGTGTCTGTTGGCAATTTACATCCCGCCCATCAGCATAACAAGGCTCCCAGTTCTCCATGGCCTGTCCTGCCTTTCTGGATTTTACACTTTTTTCAGATGGCCCTTTTGACCGGGGGGAAGTGAGACTTCATTGTAGTGCAGATTTCCTTTGCAAGCTTGCTTGGTTGGCCAAAAAGGGCGTATGCGTTTTTTCCTGAATATATTCAGGAAAAAACGCATACGCCCTTTTTGGCCAAGTGCATCATTGTGGACGTTCTGCCTCTTTTCCTATGCTTTCAATGCAATTCCAGTCTACCTCCTGAAATCGGTTTCCTGCAATTCTGCCCCGCTTTCAAGTCCTCTTGGCAGCCTTACTTCAGTCTATATTTGGACGATAGCTGTCATTTATAACTCTGCAGGTTTGTGAATTACAGTGCCCCTGAGCTCCTTTCTTCAACTCGCTTTCTTGTGACCTGGCCGCAACACCGCAGGATGGCTTCAGGCCCTAATCTGGTTCCGGCCCGGCATGCTGAGCCTTTGGTTAATTCCTCTTCCTGGTGGGAAATGAGAGTTAAATTTGCCCGTGCAGACACCTCCAGCTAGCCTCTCATTGGTTCTCGCTATTCCTGTTCATCTTCCGCAGAAATTGCAAACTGGGCCAAACAGGAGGTTAAAGGCGCTGACTCTCCAAGTGGGGAGAGTGTTAGTAAAGCGTCTGGAATGTTGCACCCGAGTACCAGGGGAGGAAAACTGAGACATATTTGAACACGTCTCCCGTTCACATGGTTGATCATACTTGGGTTCCACATGCATGTTTTAGCTGAAGGAAGAATACCTTAAACCTGGGTAGTTGAAACCCGTGGAATGGGTACCATGCAATATGACTTCAAAGGGTCTTCATTTGCTCACCGAACCTCTCCAATCCTATCACTGCTGCGTTTATGCCCCTGTACACATGCTTGATTCTCTTTTGGAGACATAGCAATCCATAGGTTTTCCGATACTTACTAGTCAGGTACATTCTTAGGCGTTTAATATGCGGTGTTGAGTCCATTTCGTTGAGCAAGGAGTAGCTCTTGTCTATTTCATATTTGACTTAAGGAACTTTATCTGTGCTCATTTCAATCTCTGGTTTTATGCAGCACCCCAACTCACCTTTACCCTTAAGCAAGCATAAGTTGGTTTTCTAAATTTGAGACCCTGTTCTGTTCTGTAATTCAGTTCCTGTGTAGCCAAGTTTCCATTCCGTGTATTACTGATATCTTATGATGTTTCTTTTTCTGTGTGACTTATTTCAGTTAGAATCATCATACCTGAATCCACTCATTGTGATGCTAAGGGCCTGATGACATAGATTTCATTGCTGAGTGATATTGCTTTGTAAGTAAATACCACAACTTCTTTATCCATTTTTCACTTTCTGTGATGTTGAACTTGTACTGTAAACGAGGTTCTTGTAAACAGAGGC
Organism: Delphinus delphis; assembly: GCF_949987515.2. NCBI lineage: Eukaryota > Metazoa > Chordata > Mammalia > Artiodactyla > Delphinidae > Delphinus > Delphinus delphis. The sequence continues at coordinate 2,127,115 of NW_027192665.1, read as the reverse complement.
GTCCCAAACTTTGGGGTGGCTGTGTCTTTTTGATTTTAATTTCCATAAGCTATAGCACCATAAGTGGCAGTGCCCTAGGCTCTGTTGCTTTGTTTTTTAGATGTTTCAGGAAACACCATACACTTCTCCCGAGTGTCTGTTGACAATTTACATCCCGCCCATCAGCATAACAAGGCTCCCAGTTCTCCATGGCCTGTCCTGCCTTTCTGGATTTTACACTTTTTTCAGATGGCCCTTTTGACCGGGCGGAAGTGAGACTTCATTGTAGTGCAGATTTCCTTTGCAAGCTTGCTTGGTTGGCCAAAAAGGGCGTATGCGTTTTTTCCTGAATATATTCAGGAAAAAACGCATACGCCCTTTTTGGCCAAGTGCATCATTGTGGACGTTCTGCCTCTTTTCCTATGCTTTCAATGCAATTCCAGTCTACCTCCTGAAATCGGTTTCCTGCAATTCTGCCCCGCTTTCAAGTCCTCTTGGCAGCCTTACTTCAGTCTATTTTTGGACGATAGCTGTCATTTATAACTCTGCAGGTTTGTGAATTACAGTGCCCCTGAGCTCCTTTCTTCAACTCGCTTTCTTGTGACCTGGCCGCAACACCACAGGATGGCTTCAGGCCCTAATCTGGTTCCGGACCGGCATGCTGAGCCTTTGGTTAATTCCTCTTCCTGGTGGGAAATGAGAGTTAAATTTGCCCGTCCAGACACCTCCAGCTAGCCTCTCATTGGTTCTCGCTATTCCTGTTCATCTTCCGCAGAAATTGCAAACTGGGCCAAACAGGAGGTTAAAGGCGCTGACTCTCCAAGTGGGGAGAGTGTTAGTAAAGCGTCTGGAATGTTGCACCCGAGTACCAGGGGAGGAAAACTGAGACATATTTGAACACGTCTCCCGTTCACATGGTTGATCATACTTGGGTTCCACATGCATGTTTTAGCTGAAGGAAGAATACCTTAAACCTGGGTAGTTGAAACCCGTGGAATGGGTACCATGCAATATGACTTCAAAGGGTCTTCATTTGCTCACCGAACCTCTCCAATCCTATCACTGCTGCGTTTATGCCCCTGTACACATGCTTGATTCTCTTTTGGAGACATAGCAATCCATAGGTTTTAAGATACTTACAAGTCAGGTACATTCTTAGGCGTTTAATATGCGGTGTTGAGTCCATTTCGTTGAGCAAGGAGTAGCTCTTGTCTATTCCATATTTGGCTTAAGGAACTTTATCTGTGCTCATTTCAATCTCTGGTTTTATGCAGCACCCCAACTCACCTTTACCCTTAAGCAAGCATAAGTTGTTTTTCTAAATTTGAGACCCTGTTCTGTTCTGTAATTCAGTTCCTGTGTAGCCAAGTTTCCATTCCGTGTATTACTGATATCTTATGAAGTTTCTTTTTCTGTGTGACTTATTTCAGTTAGAATCATCATACCTGAATCCACTCATTGTACTGCTAAGGGCCTGATGACATAGATTTCATTGCTGAGTGATATTGCTTTGTAAGTGAATACCACAACTTCTTTATCTATTTTTCACTTTCTGCGATGTTGAACTTGTACTGTAAACGAGGTTCTTGTAAACAGAGCCGTTCCAAACTTTGGGGTGGCTGTGTCTTTTTGATTTTAATTTCCCTAAGCTATAGGACCATAAGTGGAAGTGCCCTAGGCTCTGTTCCTTTGTTTTTTAGATGTTTCAGGAAACACCATACACTTCTCCCAAGTGTCTGTTGGCAATTTACATCCCGCCCATCAGCATAACAAGGCTCCCAGTTCTCAATGGCCTGTTGCCTTTCTGGATTTTACACTTTTTTCAGATGGCCCTTTTGACCGGGGGGAAGTGAGACTTCATTGTAGTGCAGATTTCCTTTGCAAGCTTGCTTGGTTGGCCAAAAAGGGCGTATGCGTTTTTTCCTGAATATATTCAGGAAAAAACGCATACGCCCTTTTTGGCCAAGTGCATCATTGTGGACGTTCTGCCTCTTTTCCTATGCTTGCAATGCAATTCCAGTCTACCTCCTGAAATCGGGTTCCTGCAATTCTGCCCCGCTTTCAAGTCCTCTTGGCAGCCTTACTTCAGTCTATTTTTGGATGATAGCTGTCATTTATAACTCTGCAGGTTTGTGAATTACAGTGCCCCTGAGCTCCTTTCTTCAACTCGCTTTCTTGTGACCTGGCCGCAACACCGCAGGATGGCTTCAGGCCCTAATCTGGTTCCGGCCCGGCATGCTGAGCCTTTGGTTAATTCCTCTTCCTGGTGGGAAATGAGAGTTAAATTTGCCCGTCCAGACACCTCCAGCTAGCCTCTCATTGGTTCTCGCTATTCCTGTTCATCTTCCGCAGAAATTGCAAACTGGGCCAAACAGGAGGTTAAAGGGACTGACTCTCCAAGTGGGGAGAGTGTTAGTAAAGCGTCTGGAATGTTGCACCCGAGTACCAGGGGAGGAAAACTGAGACATATTTGAACACGTCTCCCGATCACATGGTTGATCATACTCTAGGTTCCACATGCATGTTTTAGCTGAAGGAAGAATACCTTAAACCTGGGTAGTTGAAACCCGTGGAATGGGTACCATGCAATATGACTTCAAAGGGTCTTCATTTGCTCACCGAACCTCTCCAATCCTATCACTGCTGCGTTTATGCCCCTGTACACATGCTTGATTCTCTTTCGGAGACATAGCAATCCATAGGTTTTAAGATACTTACAAGTCAGGTACATTCTTAGGCGTTTAATATGCGGTGTTGAGTCCATTTCGTTGAGCAAGGAGTAGCTCTTGTCTATTCCATATTTGGCTTAAGGAACTTTATCTGTGCTCATTTCAATCTCTGGTTTTATGCAGCACCCCAACTCACCTTTACCCTTAAGCAAGCATAAGTTGTTTTTCTAAATTTGAGACCCTGTTCTGTTCTGTAATTCAGTTCCTGTGTAGCCAAGTTTCCATTCCGTGTATTACTGATATCTTATGATGTTTCTTTTTCTGTGTGACTTATTTCAGTTAGAATCATCATACCTGAATCCACTCATTGTACTGCTAAGGGCCTGATGACATAGATTTCATTGCTGAGTGATATTGCTTTGTAAGTGAATACCACAACTTCTTTATCTATTTTTCACTTTCTGCGATGTTGAACTTGTACTGTAAACGAGGTTCTTGTAAACAGAGCCGTTCCAAACTTTGGGGTGGCTGTGTCTTTTTGATTTTAATTTCCCTAAGCTATAGGACCATAAGTGGAAGTGCCCTAGGCTCTGTTGCTTTGTTTTTTAGATGTTTCAGGAAACACCATACACTTCTCCCAAGTGTCTGTTGGCAATTTACATCCCGCCCATCAGCATAACAAGGCTCCCAGTTCTCAATGGCCTGTTGCCTTTCTGGATTTTACACTTTTTTCAGATGGCCCTTTTGACCGGGGGGAAGTGAGACTTCATTGTAGTGCAGATTTCCTTTGCAAGCTTGCTTGGTTGGCCAAAAAGGGCGTATGCGTTTTTTCCTGAATATATTCAGGAAAAAACGCATACGCCCTTTTTGGCCAAGTGCATCATTGTGGACGTTCTGCCTCTTTTCCTATGCTTTCAATGCAATTCCAGTCTACCTCCTGAAATCGGTTTCCTGCAATTCTGCCCCGCTTTCAAGTCCTCTTGGCAGCCTTACTTCAGTCTATTTTTGGATGATAGCTGTCATTTATAACTCTGCAGGTTTGTGAATTACAGTGCCCCTGAGCTCCTTTCTTCAACTCGCTTTCTTGTGACCTGGCCGCAACACCGCAGGATGGCTTCAGGCCCTAATCTGGTTCCGGCCCGGCATGCTGAGCCTTTGGTTAATTCCTCTTCCTGGTGGGAAATGAGAGTTAAATTTGCCCGTCCAGACACCTCCAGCTAGCCTCTCATTGGTTCTCGCTATTCCTGTTCATCTTCCGCAGAAATTGCAAACTGGGCCAAACAGGAGGTTAAAGGGACTGACTCTCCAAGTGGGGAGAGTGTTAGTAAAGCGTCTGGAATGTTGCACCCGAGTACCAGGGGAGGAAAACTGAGACATATTTGAACACGTCTCCCGATCACATGGTTGATCATACTCTAGGTTCCACATGCATGTTTTAGCTGAAGGAAGAATACCTTAAACCTGGGTAGTTGAAACCCGTGGAATGGGTACCATGCAATATGACTTCAAAGGGTCTTCATTTGCTCACCGAACCTCTCCAATCCTATCACTGCTGCGTTTATGCCCCTGTACACATGCTTGATTCTCTTTCGGAGACATAGCAATCCATAGGTTTTAAGATACTTACAAGTCAGGTACATTCTTAGGCGTTTAATATGCGGTGTTGAGTCCATTTCGTTGAGCAAGGAGTAGCTCTTGTCTATTCCATATTTGGCTTAAGGAACTTTATCTGTGCTCATTTCAATCTCTGGTTTTATGCAGCACCCCAACTCACCTTTACCCTTAAGCAAGCATAAGTTGTTTTTCTAAATTTGAGACCCTGTTCTGTTCTGTAATTCAGTTCCTGTGTAGCCAAGTTTCCATTCCGTGTATTACTGATATCTTATGATGTTTCATTTTCTGTGTGACTTATTTCAGTTAGAATCATCATACCTGAATCCACTCATTGTACTGCTAAGGGCCTGATGACATAGATTTCATTGCTGAGTGATATTGCTTTGTAAGTGAATACCACAACTTCTTTATCCATTTTTCACTTTCTGCGATGTTGAACTTGTACTGTAAACGAGGTTCTTGTAAACAGAGCCGTTCCAAACTTTGGGGTGGCTGTGTCTTTTTGATTTTAATTTCCCTAAGCTATAGGACCATAAGTGGAAGTGCCCTAGGCTCTGTTGCTTTGTTTTTTAGATGTTTCAGGAAACACCATACACTTCTCCCAAGTGTCTGTTGGCAATTTACATCCCGCCCATCAGCATAACAAGGCTCCCAGTTCTCAATGGCCTGTTGCCTTTCTGGATTTTACACTTTTTTCAGATGGCCCTTTTGACCGGGGGGAAGTGAGACTTCATTGTAGTGCAGATTTCCTTTGCAAGCTTGCTTGGTTGGCCAAAAAGGGCGTATGCGTTTTTTCCTGAATATATTCAGGAAAAAACGCATACGCCCTTTTTGGCCAAGTGCATCATTGTGGACGTTCTGCCTCTTTTCCTATGCTTTCAATGCAATTCCAGTCTACCTCCTGAAATCGGTTTCCTGCAATTCTTCCCCGCTTTCAAGTCCTCTTGGCAGCCTTACTTCAGTCTATTTTTGGACGATAGCTGTCATTTATAACTCTGCAGGTTTGTGAATTACAGTGCCCCTGAGCTCCTTTCTTCAACTCGCTTTCTTTTGAGCTGGCCGCAACACCGCAGGATGGCTTCAGGCCCTAATCTGGTTCCGGTACGGCACGCTGAGCCTTTGGTTATTTCCACTTCCTGGTGGGAAATGAGAGTTAAATTTGCCCGTCCAGACACCTCCAGCTAGCCTCTCATTGGTTCTCGCTATTCCTGTTCATCTTCCGCAGAAATTGCAAACTGGGCCAAACAGGAGGTTAAAGGCGCTGACTCTCCAAGTGGGGAGAGTGTTAGTAAAGCGTCTGGAATGTTGCACCCGAGTACCAGGGGAGGAAAACTGAGACATATTTGAACACGTCTCCCGTTCACATGGTTGATCATACTTGGGTTCCACATGCATGTTTTAGCTGAAGGAAGAATACCTTAAACCTGGAGAGTTGAGACCCGTGTAATGGGTACCATGCAATATGACTTCAAAGGGTCTTCATTTGCTCACCAAACCTCTCCAGTCCTATCACTGCTGCGTTTATGCCCCTGTACACATGCTTGATTCTCTTTCGGAGACATAGCAATCCATAGGTTTTAAGATACTTACAAGTCAGGTACATTCTTAGGCGTTTAATATGCGGTGTTGAGTCCATTTCGTTGAGCAAGGAGTAGCTCTTGTCTATTCCATATTTGGCTTAAGGAACTTTATCTGTGCTCATTTCAATCTCTGGTTTTATGCAGCACCCCAACTCACCTTTACCCTTAAGCAAGCATAAGTTGTTTTTCTAAATTTGAGACCCTGTTCTGTTCTGTAATTCAGTTCCTGTGTAGCCAAGTTTCCATTCCATGTATTACTGATATCTTATGATGTTTCTTTTTCTGTGTGACTTATTTCAGTTAGAATCATCATACCTGAATCCACTCATTGTGCTGCTAAGGGCCTGATGACATAGATTTCATTGCTGAGTGATATTGCTTTGTAAGTGAATACCACAACTTCTTTATCCATTTTTCACTTTCTGCGATGTTGAACTTGTACTGTAAACGAGGTTCTTGTAAACAGAGCCGTTCCAAACTTTGGGGTGGCTGTGTCTTTTTGATTTTAATTTCCCTAAGCTATAGGACCATAAGTGGAAGTGCCCTAGGCTCTGTTGCTTTGTTTTTTAGATGTTTCAGGAAACACCATACACTTCTCCCGAGTGTCTGTTGGCAATTTACATCCCGCCCATCAGCATAACAAGGCTCCCAGTTCTCAATGACCTGTTGCCTTTCTGGATTTTACACTTTTTTCAGATGGCCCTTTTGACCGGGGGGAAGTGAGACTTCATTGTAGTGCAGATTTCCTTTGCAAGCTTGCTTGGTTGGCCAAAAAGGGCGTATGCGTTTTTTCCTGAATATATTCAGGAAAAAACGCATACGCCCTTTTTGGCCAAGTGCATCATTGTGGACGTTCTGCCTCTTTTCCTATGCTTTCAATGCAATTCCAGTCTACCTCCTGAAATCGGTTTCCTGCAATTCTTCCCCGCTTTCAAGTCCTCTTGGCAGCCTTACTTCAGTCTATTTTTGGACGATAGCTGTCATTTATAACTCTGCAGGTTTGTGAATTACAGTGCCCCTGAGCTCCTTTCTTCAACTCGCTTTCTTTTGAGCTGGCCGCAACACCGCAGGATGGCTTCAGGCCCTAATCTGGTTCCGGTACGGCACGCTGAGCCTTTGGTTATTTCCACTTCCTGGTGGGAAATGAGAGTTAAATTTGCCCGTCCAGACACCTCCAGCTAGCCTCTCATTGGTTCTCGCTATTCCTGTTCATCTTCCGCAGAAATTGCAAACTGGGCCAAACAGGAGGTTAAAGGCGCTGACTCTCCAAGTGGGGAGAGTGTTAGTAAAGCGTCTGGAATGTTGCACCCGAGTACCAGGGGAGGAAAACTGAGACATATTTGAACACGTCTCCCGTTCACATGGTTGATCATACTTGGGTTCCACATGCATGTTTTAGCTGAAGGAAGAATACCTTAAACCTGGAGAGTTGAGACCCGTGTAATGGGTACCATGCAATATGACTTCAAAGGGTCTTCATTTGCTCACCAAACCTCTCCAGTCCTATCACTGCTGCGTTTATGCCCCTGTACACATGCTTGATTCTCTTTCGGAGACATAGCAATCCATAGGTTTTAAGATACTTACAAGTCAGGTACATTCTTAGGCGTTTAATATGCGGTGTTGAGTCCATTTCGTTGAGCAAGGAGTAGCTCTTGTCTATTCCATATTTGGCTTAAGGAACTTTATCTGTGCTCATTTCAATCTCTGGTTTTATGCAGCACCCCAACTCACCTTTACCCTTAAGCAAGCATAAGTTGTTTTCTAAATTTGAGACCCTGTTCTGTTCTGTAATTCAGTTCCTGTGTAGCCAAGTTTACATTCCGTGTATTACTGATATCTTATGATGTTTCTTTTTCTGTGTGACTTATTTCAGTTAGAATCATCATACCTGAATCCACTCATTGTGATGCTAAGGGCCTGATGACATAGATTTCATTGCTGAGTGATATTGCTTTGTAAGTAAATACCACAACTTCTTTATCCATTTTTCACTTTCTGCGATGTTGAACTTGTACTGTAAACGAGGTTCTTGTAAACAGAGGCGTCCCAAACTTTGGGGTGGCTGTGTCTTTTTGATTTTAATTTCCCTAAGCTATAGGACCATAAGTGGCAGTGCCCTAGGCTCTGTTGCTTTGTTTTTTAGATGTTTCAGGAAACACCATACACTTCTCCCGAGTGTCTGTTGGCAATTTACATCCCGCCCATCAGCATAACAAGGCTCCCAGTTCTCCATGGCCTGTCCTGCCTTTCTGGATTTTACACTTTTTTCAGATGGCCCTTTTGACCGGGAGGAAGTGAGACTTCATTGTAGTGCAGATTTCCTTTCCAAGCTTGCTTGGTTGGCCAAAAAGGGCGTATGCGTTTTTTCCTGAATATATTCAGGAAAAAACGCATACGCCCTTTTTGGCCAAGTGCATCATTGTGGACGTTCTGCCTCTTTTCCTATGCTTTCAATGCAATTCCAGTCTACCTCCTGAAATCGGTTTCCTGCAATTCTGCCCCGCTTTCAAGTCCTCTTGGCAGCCTTACTTCAGTCTATTTTTGGACGATAGCTGTCATTTATAACTCTGCAGGTTTGTGAATTACAGTGCCCCTGAGCTCCTTTCTTCAACTCGCTTTCTTGTGACCTGGCCGCAACACCGCAGGATGGCTTCAGGCCCTAATCTGGTTCCGGCCCGGCACGCTGAGCCTTTGGTTAATTCCTCTTCCTGGTGGGAAATGAGAGTTAAATTTGCCCGTCCAGACACCTCCAGCTAGCCTCTCATTGGTTCTCGCTATTCCTGTTCATCTTCCACAGAAATTGCAAACTGGGCCAAACAGGAGGTTAAAGGGACTGACTCTCCAAGTGGGGAGAGTGTTAGTAAAGCGTCTGGAATGTTGCACCCGAGTACCAGGGGAGGAAAACTGAGACATATTTGAACACGTCTCCTGATCACATGGTTGATCATACTCTAGGTTCCACATGCATGTTTTAGCTGAAGGAAGAATACCTTAAACCTGGGTAGTTGAAACCCGTGGAATGGGTACCATGCAATATGACTTCAAAGGGTCTTCATTTGCTCACCGAACCTCTCCAATCCTATCACTGCTGCGTTTATGCCCCTGTACACATGCTTGATTCTCTTTCAGAGACATAGCAATCCATAGGTTTTAAGATACTTACTAGTCAGGTACATTCTTAGGCGTTTAATATGGGGTGTTGAGTCCATTTCGTTGAGCAAGGAGTAGCTCTTGTCTATTCCATATTTGGCTTAAGGAACTTTATCTGTGCTCATTTCAATCTCTGGTTTTATGCAGCACCCCAACTCACCTTTACCCTTAAGCAAGAATAAGTTGGTTTTCTAAATTTGAGACACTGTTCTGTTCTGTAATTCAGTTCCTGTGTAGCCAAGTTTTCATTCCGTGTATTACTGATATCTTATGATGTTTCTTTTTCTGTGTGACTTATTTCAGTTAGAATCATCATACCTGAATCCACTCATTGTGCTGCTAAGGGCCTGATGACACAGATTTCATTGCTGAGTGATATTGCTTTGTAAGTAAATACCACAACTTCTTTATCCATTTTTCACTTTCTGCGATGTTGAACTTGTACTGTAAACGAGGTTCTTGTAAACAGAGCCGTTCCAAACTTTGGGGTGGCTGTGTCTTTTTGATTTTAATTTCCCTAAGCTATAGGACCATAAGTGGAAGTGCCCTAGGTTCTGTTGCTTTGTTTTTTAGATGTTTCAGGAAACACCATACACTTCTCCCGAGTGTCTGTTGGCAATTTACATCCCGACCATCAGCATAACAAGGCTCCCAGTTCTCCATGGCCTGTCCTGCCTTTCTGGATTTTACACTTTTTTCAGATGGCCCTTTTGACCGGGGGGAAGTGAGATTTCATTGTAGTGCAGATTTCCTTTGCAAGCTTGCTTGGTTGGCCAAAAAGGGCGTATGCGTTTTTTCCTGAATATATTCAGGAAAAAACGCATACGCCCTTTTTGGCCAAGTGCATCATTGTGGACGTTCTGCCTCTTTTCCTATGCTTTCAATGCAATTCCAGTCTACCTCCTGAAATCGGTTTCCTGCAATTCTGCCCCGCTTTCAAGTCCTCTTGGCAGCCTTACTTCAGTCTATTTTTGGACGATAGCTGTCATTTATAACTCTGCAGGTTTGTGAATTACAGTGCCCCTGAGCTCCTTTCTTCAACTTGCTTTCTTGTGACCTGGCCGCAACACCGCAGGATGGCTTCAGGCCCTAATCTGGTTCCGGCACGGCACGCTGAGCCTTTGGTTATTTCCTCTTCCTGGTGGGAAATGAGAGTTAAATTTGCCCGTCCAGACACCTTCAGCTAGCCTCTCATTGGTTCTCGCTATTCCTGTTCATCTTCCGCAGAAATTGCAAACTGGGCCAAACAGGAGGTTAAAGGCGCTGACTCTCCAAGTGGGGAGAGTGTTAGTAAAGCGTCTGGAATGATGCACCCGAGTACCAGGGGAGGAAAACTGAGACATATTTGAACACGTCTCCCGTTCACATGGTTGATCATACTTGGGTTCCACATGCATGTTTTAGCTGAAGGAAGAATACCTTAAACCTGGAGAGTTGAGACCCGTGGAATGGGTACCATGCAATATGACTTCAAAGGGTCTTCATTTGCTCACCAAACCTCTCCAATCCTATCACTGCTGCGTTTATGCCCCTGTACACATGCTTGATTCTCTTTCGGAGACATAGCAATCCATAGGTTTTAAGATACTTACAAGTCAGGTACATTCTTAGGCGTTTAATATGCGGTGTTGAGTCCATTTCGTTGAGCAAGGAGTAGCTCTTGTCTATTCCATATTTGGCTTAAGGAACTTTATCTGTGCTCATTTCAATCTCTGGTTTTATGCAGCACCCCAACTCACCTTTCCCCTTAAGCAAGCATAAGTTGTTTTTCTAAATTTGAGACCCTGTTCTGTTCTGTAATTCAGTTCCTGTGTAGCCAAGTTTCCATTCCGTGTATTACTGATATCTTATGATGTTTCTTTTTCTGTGTGACTTATTTCAGTTAGAATCATCATACCTGAATCCACTCATTGTGCTGCTAAGGGCCTGATGACATAGATTTCATTGCTGAGTGATATTGCTTTGTAAGTGAATACCACAACTTCTTTATCCATTTTTCACTTTCTGCGATGTTGAACTTGTACTGTAAACGAGGTTCTTGTAAACAGAGCCGTTCCAAACTTTGGGGTGGCTGTGTCTTTTTGATTTTAATTTCCCTAAGCTATAGGACCATAAGTGGAAGTGCCCTAGGCTCTGTTGCTTTGTTTTTTAGATGTTTCAGGAAACACCATAAACTTCTCCCAAGTGTCTGTTGGCAATTTACATCCCGCCCATCAGTATAACAAGGCTCCCAGTTCTCAATGGCCTGTTGCCTTTCTGGATTTTACACTTTTTTCAGATGGCCCTTTTGACCGGGGGGAAGTGAGACTTCATTGTAGTGCAGATTTCCTTTGCAAGCTTGCTTGGTTGGCCAAAAAGGGCGTATGCGTTTTTTCCTGAATATATTCAGGAAAAAACGCATACGCCCCTTTTGGCCAAGTGCATCATTGTGGACATTCTGCCTCTTTTCCTATGCTTTCAATGCAATTCCAGTCTACCTTCTGAAATTGGTTTCCTGCAATTCTGCCCCGCTTTCAAGTCCTCTTGGCAGCCTTACTTCAGTCTATTTTTGGACGATAGCTGTCATTTATAACTCTGCAGGTTTGTGAGTTACAGTGCCCCTGAGCTCCTTTCTTCAACTCGATTTCTTGTGACCTGGCCGCAACACCACAGGATGGATTCAGGCCCTAATCTGGTTCCGGCCCGGCACGCTGAGCCTTTGGTTAATTCCTCTTCCTGGTGGGAAATGAGAGTTAAATTTGCCCGTCCAGACACCTCCAGCTAGCCTCTCATTGGTTCTCGCTATTCCTGTTCATCTTCCGCAGAAATTGCAAACTGGGCCAAACAGGAGGTTAAAGGGACTGACTCTCCAAGTGGGGAGAGTGTTAGTAAAGCGTCTGGAATGTTGCACCCGAGTACCAGGGGAGGAAAACTGAGACATATTTGAACACGTCTCCCGATCACATGGTTGATCATACTCTAGGTTCCACATGCATGTTTTAGCTGAAGGAAGAATACCTTAAACCTGGGTAGTTGAAACCCGTGGAATGGGTACCATGCAATATGACTTCAAAGGGTCTTCATTTGCTCACCGAACCTCTCCAATCCTATCACTGCTGCGTTTATGCCCCTGTACACATGCTTGATTCTCTTTCGGAGACATAGCAATCCATAGGTTTTAAGACACTTACTAGTCAGGTACATTCTTAGGCGTTTAATATGGGGTGTTGAGTCCATTTCGTTGAGCAAGGAGTAGCTCTTGTCTATTCCATATTTGGCTTAAGGAACTTTATCTGTGCTCATTTCAATCTCTGGTTTTATGCAGCACCCCAACTCACCTTTACCCTTAAGCAAGCATAAGTTGGTTTTCTAAATTTGAGACCCTGTTCTGTTCTGTAATTCAGTTCCTGTGTAGCCAAGTTTCCATTCCGTGTATTACTGATATCTTATGATATTTCTTTTTCTGTGTGACTTATTTCAGTTAGAATCATCATACCTGAATCCACTCATTGTGCTGCTAAGGGCCTGATGACACAGATTTCATTGCTGAGTGATATTGCTTTGTAAGTAAATACCACAACTTCTTTATACATTTTTCACTTTCTGCGATGTTGAACTTGTACTGTAAACGAGGTTCTTGTAAACAGAGCCGTTCCAAACTTTGGGGTGGCTGTGTCTTTTTGATTTTAATTTCCCTAAGCTATAGGACCATAAGTGGAAGTGCCCTAGGTTCTGTTGCTTTGTTTTTTAGATGTTTCAGGAAACACCATACACTTCTCCCGAGTGGTTGTTGGCAATTTACATCCCGCCCATCAGCATAACAAGGCTCCCAGTTCTCCATGGCCTGTCCTGCCTTTCTGGATTTTACACTTTTTTCAGATGGCCCTTTTGACCGGGTGGAAGTGAGACTTCATTGTAGTGCAGATTTCCTTTGCAAGCTTGCTTGGTTGGCCAAAAAGGGCATATGCGTTTTTTCCTGAATATATTCAGGAAAAAACGCATATGCCCTTTTTGGCCAAGTGCATCATTGTGGACGTTCTGCCTCTTTTCCTATGCTTTCAATGCAATTCCAGTCTACCTCCTGAAATCGGTTTCCTGCAATTCTGCCCTGCTGTCAAGTCCTCTTGGCAGCCTTACTTCAGTCTATTTTTGGACGATAGCTGTCATTTATAACTCTGCAGGTTTGTGAATTACAGTGCCCCTGAGCTCCTTTCTTCAACTCGATTTCTTGTGACCTGGCCGCAACACCGCAGGATGGCTTCAGGCCCTAATCTGGTTCCGGCCCGGCACGCTGAGCCTTTGGTTAATTCCTCTTCCTGGTGGGAAATGAGAGTTAAATTTGCCCGTCCAGACACCTCCAGCTAGCCTCTCATTGGTTCTCGCTATTCCTGTTCATCTTCCACAGAAATTGCAAACTGGGCCAAACAGGAGGTTAAAGGGACTGACTCTCCAAGTGGGGAGAGTGTTAGTAAAGCGTCTGGAATGTTGCACCCGAGTACCAGGGGAGGAAAACTGAGACATATTTGAACACGTCTCCCGATCACATGGTTGATCATACTCTAGGTTCCACATGCATGTTTTAGCTGAAGGAAGAATACCTTAAACCTGGGTAGTTGAAACCCGTGGAATGGGTACCATGCAATATGACTTCAAAGGGTCTTCATTTGCTCACCGAACCTCTCCAATCCTATCACTGCTGCGTTTATGCCCCTGTACACATGCTTGATTCTCTTTCGGAGACATAGCAATCATTAGGTTTTACGATACTTACTAGTCAGGTACATTCTTAGGCGTTTAATATGCGGTGTTGAGTCAATTTCGTTGAGCAAGGAGTAGCTCTTGTCTATTCCATATTTGACTTAAGGAACTTTATCTGTGCTCATTTCAATCTCTGGTTTTATGCAGCACCCCAACTCACCTTTACCCTTAAGCAAGCATAAGTTGGTTTTCTAAATTTGAGACCCTGTTCTGTTCTGTAATTCAGTTCCTGTGTAGCCAAGTTTACATTCCGTGTATTACTGATATCTTATGATGTTTCTTTTTCTGTGTGACTTATTTCAGTTAGAATCATCATACCTGAATCCACTCATTGTGATGCTAAGGGCCTGATGACATAGATTTCATTGCTGAGTGATATTGCTTTGTAAGTAAATACCACAACTTCTTTATCCATTTTTCACTTTCTGCGATGTTGAATTTGTACTGTAAACGAGGTTCTTGTAAACAGAGGCGTCCCAAACTTTGGGGTGGCTGTGTCTTTTTGATTTTAATTTCCCTAAGCTATAGGACCATAAGTGGCAGTGCCCTAGGCTCTGTTGCTTTGTTTTTTAGATGTTTCAGGAAACACCATACACTTCTCCCGAGTGTCTGTTGGCAATTTACATCCCGCCCATCAGCATAACAAGGCTCCCAGTTCTCCATGGCCTGTCCTGCCTTTCTGGATTTTACACTTTTTTCAGATGGCCCTTTTGACCGGGAGGAAGTGAGACTTCATTGTAGTGCAGATTTCCTTTGCAAGCTTGCTTGGTTGGCCAAAAAGGGCGTATGCGTTTTTTCCTGAATATATTCAGGAAAAAACGCATACGCCCTTTTTGGCCAAGTGCATCATTGTGGACGTTCTGCCTCTTTTCCTATGCTTTCAATGCAATTCCAGTCTACCTCCTGAAATCGGTTTCCTGCAATTCTGCCCCGCTTTCAAGTCCTCTTGGCAGCCTTTCTTCAGTCTATTTTTGGACGATAGCTGTCATTTATAACTCTGCAAGTTTGTGAATTACAGTGTCCCTGAGCTCCTTTCTTCAACTCGCTTTCTTGTGACCTGGCCGCAACACCGCAGGATGGCTTCAGGCCCTAATCTGGTTCCGCCCCGGCACGCTGAGCCTTTGGTTAATTCCTCTTCCTGGTGGGAAATGAGAGTTAAATTTGCCCGTCCAGACACCTCCAGCTAGCCTCTCATTGGTTCTCGCTATTCCTGTTCATCTTCCACAGAAATTGCAAACTGGGCCAAACAGGAGGTTAAAGGGACTGACTCTCCAAGTGGGGAGAGTGTTAGTAAAGCGTCTGGAATGTTGCACCCGAGTACCAGGGGAGGAAAACTGAGACATATTTGAACACGTCTCCCGATCACATGGTTGATCATACTCTAGGTTCCACATGCATGTTTTAGCTGAAGGAAGAATACCTTAAACCTGGGTAGTTGAAACCCGTGGAATGGGTACCATGCAATATGACTTCAAAGGGTCTTCATTTGCTCACCGAACCTCTCCAATCCTATCACTGCTGCGTTTATGCCCCTGTACACATGCTTGATTCTCTTTCGGAGACATAGCAATCATTAGGTTTTACGATACTTACTAGTCAGGTACATTCTTAGGCGTTTAATATGCGGTGTTGAGTCAATTTCGTTGAGCAAGGAGTAGCTCTTGTCTATTCCATATTTGACTTAAGGAACTTTATCTGTGCTCATTTCAATCTCTGGTTTTATGCAGCACCCCAACTCACCTTTACCCTTAAGCAAGCATAAGTTGGTTTTCTAAATTTGAGACCCTGTTCTGTTCTGTAATTCAGTTCCTGTGTAGCCAAGTTTACATTCCGTGTATTACTGATATCTTATGATGTTTCTTTTTCTGTGTGACTTATTTCAGTTAGAATCATCATACCTGAATCCACTCATTGTGATGCTAAGGGCCTGATGACATAGATTTCATTGCTGAGTGATATTGCTTTGTAAGTAAATACCACAACTTCTTTATCCATTTTTCACTTTCTGCGATGTTGAATTTGTACTGTAAACGAGGTTCTTGTAAACAGAGGCGTCCCAAACTTTGGGGTGGCTGTGTCTTTTTGATTTTAATTTCCCTAAGCTATAGGACCATAAGTGGCAGTGCCCTAGGCTCTGTTGCTTTGTTTTTTAGATGTTTCAGGAAACACCATACACTTCTCCCGAGTGTCTGTTGGCAATTTACATCCCGCCCATCAGCATAACAAGGCTCCCAGTTCTCCATGGCCTGTCCTGCCTTTCTGGATTTTACACTTTTTTCAGATGGCCCTTTTGACCGGGAGGAAGTGAGACTTCATTGTAGTGCAGATTTCCTTTGCAAGCTTGCTTGGTTGGCCAAAAAGGGCGTATGCGTTTTTTCCTGAATATATTCAGGAAAAAACGCATACGCCCTTTTTGGCCAAGTGCATCATTGTGGACGTTCTGCCTCTTTTCCTATGCTTTCAATGCAATTCCAGTCTACCTCCTGAAATCGGTTTCCTGCAATTCTGCCCCGCTTTCAAGTCCTCTTGGCAGCCTTTCTTCAGTCTATTTTTGGACGATAGCTGTCATTTATAACTCTGCAAGTTTGTGAATTACAGTGTCCCTGAGCTCCTTTCTTCAACTCGCTTTCTTGTGACCTGGCCGCAACACCGCAGGATGGCTTCAGGCCCTAATCTGGTTCCGCCCCGGCACGCTGAGCCTTTGGTTAATTCCTCTTCCTGGTGGGAAATGAGAGTTAAATTTGCCCGTCCAGACACCTCCAACTAGTCTCTCATTGGTTCTCGCTATTCCTGTTCATCTTCCGCAGAAATTGCAAACTGGGCCAAACAGGAGGCTAAAGGGACTGACTCTCCAAGTGGGGAGAGTGTTAGTAAAGCGTCTGGAATGTTGCACCCGAGTACCAGGGGAGGAAAACTGAGACATATTTGAACACGTCTCCCGATCACATGGTTGATCATACTCTAGGTTCCACATGCATGTTTTAGCTGAAGGAAGAATACCTTAAACCTGGGTAGTTGAAACCCGTGGAATGGGTACCATGCAATATGACTTCAAAGGGTCTTCATTTGCTCACCGAACCTCTCCAATCCTATCACTGCTGCGTTTATGCCCCTGTACACATGCTTGATTCTCTTTCGGAGACATAGCAATCCATAGGTTTTAAGATACTTACTAGTCAGGTACATTCTTAGGCGTTTAATATGGGGTGTTGAGTCCATTTCGTTGAGCAAGGAGTAGCTCTTGTCTATTCCATATTTGGCTTAAGGAACTTTATCTGTGCTCATTTCAATCTCTGGTTTTATGCAGCACCCCAACTCACCTTTACCCTTAAGCAAGAATAAGTTGGTTTTCTAAATTTGAGACCCTGTTCTGTTCTGTAATTCAGTTCCTGTGTAGCCAAGTTTACATTCCGTGTATTACTGATATCTTATGATGTTTCTTTTTCTGTGTGACTTATTTCAGTTAGAATCATCATACCTGAATCCACTCATTGTGCTGCTAAGGGCCTGATGACACAGATTTCATTGCTGAGTGATATTGCTTTGTAAGTAAATACCACAACTTCTTTATCCATTTTTCACTTTCTGCGATGTTGAACTTGTACTGTAAACGAGGTTCTTGTAAACAGAGCCGTTCCAAACTTTGGGGTGGCTGTGTCTTTTTGATTTTAATTTCCCTAAACTATAGGACCATAAGTGGAAGTGCCCTAGGTTCTGTTGCTTTGTTTTTTAGATGTTTCAGGAAACACCATACACTTCTCCCGAGTGGTTGTTGGCAATTTACATCCCGCCCATCAGCATAACAAGGCTCCCAGTTCTCCATGGCCTGTCCTGCCTTTCTGGATTTTACACTTTTTTCAGATGGCCCATTTGACCGGGGGGAATTGAGACTACATTGTAGTGCAGATTTCCTTTGCAAGCTTGCTTGGTTGGCCAAAAAGGGCGTATGCGTTTTTTCCTGAATATATTCAGGAAAAAACGCATATGCCCTTTTTGGCCAAGTGCATCATTGTGGACGTTCTGCCTCTTTTCCTATGCTTTCAATGCAATTCCAGTCTACCTCCTGAAATCGGTTTCCTGCAATTCTGCCCCGCTTTCAAGTCCTCTTGGCAGCCTTACTTCAGTCTATTTTTGGACGATAGCTGTCATTTATAACTCTGCAGGTTTGTGAATTACAGTGCCCCTGAGCTCCTTTCTTCAACTCGCTTTCTTTTGAGCTGGCCGCAACACCGCAGGATGGCTTCAGGCCCTAATCTGGTTCCGGTACGGCACGCTGAGCCTTTGGTTATTTCCACTTCCTGGTGGGAAATGAGAGTTAAATTTGCCCGTGCAGACACCTCCAGCTAGCCTCTCATTGGTTCTCGCTATTCCTGTTCATCTTCCGCAGAAATTGCAAACTGGGCCAAACAGGAGGTTAAAGGCGCTGACTCTCCAAGTGGGGAGAGTGTTAGTAAAGCGTCTGGAATGTTGCACCCGAGTACCAGGGGAGGAAAACTGAGACATATTTGAACACGTCTCCCGTTCACATGGTTGATCATACTTGGGTTCCACATGCATGTTTTAGCTGAAGGAAGAATACCTTAAACCTGGAGAGTTGAGACCCGTGTAATGGGTACCATGCAATATGACTTCAAAGGGTCTTCATTTGCTCACCAAACCTCTCCAGTCCTATCACTGCTGCGTTTATGCCCCTGTACACATGCTTGATTCTCTTTCGGAGACATAGCAATCCATAGGTTTTAAGATACTTACAAGTCAGGTACATTCTTAGGCGTTTAATATGCGGTGTTGAGTCCATTTCGTTGAGCAAGGAGTAGCTCTTGTCTATTCCATATTTGGCTTAAGGAACTTTATCTGTGCTCATTTCAATCTCTGGTTTTATGCAGCACCCCAACTCACCTTTACCCTTAAGCAAGCATAAGTTGTTTTTCTAAATTTGAGACCCTGTTCTGTTCTGTAATTCAGTTCCTGTGTAGCCAAGTTTCCATTCCATGTATTACTGATATCTTATGATGTTTCTTTTTCTGTGTGACTTATTTCAGTTAGAATCATCATACCTGAATCCACTCATTGTGCTGCTAAGGGCCTGATGACATAGATTTCATTGCTGAGTGATATTGCTTTGTAAGTGAATACCACAACTTCTTTATCCATTTTTCACTTTCTGCGATGTTGAACTTGTACTGTAAACGAGGTTCTTGTAAACAGAGCCGTTCCAAACTTTGGGGTGGCTGTGTCTTTTTGATTTTAATTTCCCTAAGCTATAGGACCATAAGTGGAAGTGCCCTAGGCTCTGTTGCTTTGTTTTTTAGATGTTTCAGGAAACACCATACACTTCTCCCAAGTGTCTGTTGGCAATTTACATCCCGCCCATCAGCATAACAAGGCTCCCAGTTCTCCATGGCCTGTCCTGCCTTTCTGGATTTTACACTTTTTTCAGATGGCCCTTTTGACCGGGGGGAAGTGAGACTTCATTGTAGTGCAGATTTCCTTTGCAAGCTTGCTTGGTTGGCCAAAAACGGCGTATGCGTTTTTTCCTGAATATATTCAGGAAAAAACGCATACGCCCTTTTTGGCCAAGTGCATCATTGTGGACGTTCTGCCTCTTTTCCTATGCTTTCAATGCAATTCCAGTCTACCTCCTGAAATCGGTTTCCTGCAATTCTGCCCCGCTTTCAAGTCCTCTTGGCAGCCTTACTTCAGTCTATTTTTGGACGATAGCTGTCATTTATAACTCTGCAGGTTTGTGAATTACAGTGCCCCTGAGCTCCTTTCTTCAACTCGCTTTCTTTTGAGCTGGCCGCAACAGCGCAGCATGGCTTCAGGCCCTAATCTGGTTCCGGTACGGCACGCTGAGCCTTTGGTTATTTCCTCTTCCTGGTGGGAAATGAGAGTTAAATTGGCCCGTCCAGACACCTCCAGCTAGCCTCTCATTGGTTCTTGCTATTCCTGTTCATCTTCCGCAGAAATTGCAAACTGGGCCAAACAGGAGGTTAAAGGGACTGACTCTCCAAGTCGGGAGAGTGTTAGTAAAGCGTCTGGAATGTTGCAGCTGAGTACCAGGGTACGAAAACTGACATATTTGAACACGTCTCCCGATCACATGGTTGATCATACTCTAGGTTCCACATGCATGTTTTAGCTGAAGGAAGAATACCTTAAACCTGGGTAGTTGAAACCCGTGGAATGGGTACCATGCAATATGACTTCAAAGGGTCTTCATTTGCTCACCGAACCTCTCCAATCCTATCACTGCTGCGTTTATGCCCCTGTACACATGCTTGATTCTCTTTCGGAGACATAGCAATCCATAGGTTTTAAGATACTTACTAGTCAGGTACATTCTTAGGCGTTTAATATGCGGTGTTGAGTCCATTTCGTTGAGCAAGGAGTAGCTCTTGTCTATTCCATATTTGACTTAAGGAACTTTATCTGTGCTCATTTCAATCTCTGGTTTTATGCAGCACCCCAACTCACCTTTACCCTTAAGCAAGCATAAGTTGGTTTTCTAAATTTGAGGCCCTGTTCTGTTCTGTAATTCAGTTCCTGTGTAGCCAAGTTTACATTCCGTGTATTACTGATATCTTATGATGTTTCTTTTTCTGTGTGACTTACTTCAGTTAGAATCATCATACCTGAATCCACTCATTGTGCTGCTAAGGGCCTGATGACACAGATTTCATTGCTGAGTGATATTGCTTTGTAAGTAAATACCACAACTTCTTTATCCATTTTTCACTTTCTGCGATGTTGAACTTGTACTGTAAACGAGGTTCTTGTAAACAGAGCCATTCCAAACTTTGGGGTGGCTGTGTCTTTTTGATTTTAATTTGCCTAAGCTATAGGACCATAAGTGGAAGTGCCCTAGGTTCTGTTGCTTTGTTTTTTAGATGTTTCAGGAAACACCATACACTTCTCCCGAGTGGTTGTTGGCAATTTACATCCCGCCCATCAGCATAACAAGGCTCCCAGTTCTCCATGGCCTGTCCTGCCTTTCTGGATTTTACACTTTTTTCAGATGGCCCTTTTGACCGGGGGGAAGTGAGACTTCATTGTAGTGCAGATTTCCTTTGCAAGCTTGCTTGGTTGGCCAAAAAGGGCGTATGCGTTTTTTCCTGAATATATTCAGGAAAAAACGCATACGCCCTTTTTGGCCAAGTGCATCATTGTGGACGTTCTGCCTCTTTTCCTATGCTTTCAATGCAATTCCAGTCTACCTCCTGAAATCGGTTTCCTGCAATTCTGCCCCGCTTTCAAGTCCTCTTGGCAGCCTTACTTCAGTCTATTTTTGGACGATAGCTGTCATTTATAACTCTGCAGGTTTGTGAATTACAGTGCCCCTGAGCTCCTTTCTTCAACTCGCTTTCTTGTGACCTGGCCGCAACACCGCAGGATGGCTTCAGGCCCTAATCTGGTTCCGGTACGGCACGCTGAGCCTTTGGTTAATTCCTCTTCCTGGTGGGAAATGAGAGTTAAATTTGCCCGTCCAGACACCTCCAGCTAGCCTCTCATTGGTTCTCGCTATTCCTGTTCATCTTCCGCAGAAATTGCAAACTGGGCCAAACAGGAGGTTAAAGGCGCTGACTCTCCAAGTGGGAGAGTGTTAGTAAAGCGTCTGGAATGTTGCACCCGAGTACCAGGGGAGGAAAACTGAGCCATATTTGTACACGTCTCCCGTTCACATGGTTGATCATACTTGGGTTCCACATGCATGTTTTAGCTGAAGGAAGAATACCTTAAACCTGGAGAGTTGAGACCCGTGGAATGGGTACCATGCAATATGACTTCAAAGGGTCTTCATTTGCTCACCGAACCTCTCCAATCCTATCACTGCTGCGTTTATGCCCCTGTACACATGCTTGATTCTCTTTCGGAGACATAGCAATCCATAGGTTTTAAGATACTTACTAGTCAGGTACATTCTTAGGCGTTTAATATGCGGTGTTGAGTCCATTTCGTTGAGCAAGGAGTAACTCTTGTCTATTCCATATTTGGCTTAAGGAACTTTATCTGTGCTCATTTCAATCTCTGGTTTTATGCAGCACCCCAACTCACCTTTACCCTTAAGCAAGCATAAGTTGGTTTTCTAAATTTGAGTCCCTGTTCTGTTCTGTAATTCAGTTCCTGTGTAGCCAAGTTTACATTCCGTGTATTACTGATATCTTATGATGTTTCTTTTTCTGTGTGACTTACTTCAGTTAGAATCATCATACCTGAATCCACTCATTGTGCTGCTAAGGGCCTGATGACACAGATTTCATTGCTGAGTGATATTGCTTTGTAAGTAAATACCACAACTTCTTTATCCATTTTTCACTTTCTGCGATGTTGAACTTGTACTGTAAACGAGGTTCTTGTAAACAGAGCCGTTCGAAAGTTTGGGGTGGCTGTGTCTTTTTGATTTTAATTTCCCTAAGCTATAGGACCATAAGTGGAAGTGCCCTGGGCTCTGTTGCTTTGTTTTTTAGATGTTTCAGGAAACACCATACACTTCTCCCGAGTGTCTGTTGGCAATTTACATCCCGCCCATCAGCATAACAAGGCTCCCAGTTCTCCATGGCCTGTCCTGCCTTTCTGGATTTTACACTTTTTTCAGATGGCCCTTTTGACCGGGGGGAAGTGAGACTTCATTGTAGTGCAGATTTCGTTTGCAAGCTTGCTTGGTTGGCCAAAAAGGGCGTATGCGTTTTTTCCTGAACATATTCAGGAAAAAACGCATACGCCCTTTTTGGCCAAGTGCATCATTGTGGACGTTCTGCCTCTTTTCCTATGCTTTCAATGCAATTCCAGTCTACCTCCTGAAATCGGTTTCCTGCAATTCTGCCCCGCTTTCAAGTCCTCTTGGCAGCCTTACTTCAGTCTATTTTTGGACGATAGCTGTCATTTATAACTCTGCAGGTTTGTGAATTACAGTGCCCCTGAGCTCCTTTCTTCAACTCGCTTTCTTGTGACATGGCCGCAACACCGCAGGATGTCTTCAGGCCCTAATCTGGTTCCGGTACGGCACGCTGAGCCTTTGGTTATTTCCTCTTCCTGGTGGGAAATGAGAGTTAAATTTGCCCGTCCAGACACCTCCAGCTAGCCTCTCATTGGTTCTCGCTATTCCTGTTCATCTTCCGCAGAAATTGCAAACTGGGCCAAACAGGAGGTTAAAGGCGCTGACTCTCCAAGTGGGGAGAGTGTTAGTAAAGCGTCTGGAATGTTGCACCCGAGTACCAGGGGAGGAAAACTGAGACATATTTGAACAGGTCTCCCGTTCACATGGTTGATCATACTTGGGTTCCACATGCATGTTTTAGCTGAAGGAAGAATACCTTAAACCTGGAGAGTTGAGACCCGTGTAATGGGTACCATGCAATATGACTTCAAAGGGTCTTCATTTGCTCACCGAACCTCTCCAATCCTATCACTGCTGCGTTTATGCCCCTGTACACATGCTTGATTCTCTTTCGGAGACATAGCAATCCATAGGTTTTAAGATAATTACTAGTCAGGTACATTCTTAGGCGTTTAATATGCGGTGTTGAGTCCATTTCGTTGAGCAAGGAGTAGCTCTTGTCTATTCCATATTTGGCTTAAGGAACTTTATCTGTGCTCATTTCAATCTCTGGTTTTATGCAGCACCCCAACTCACCTTTACCCTTAAGCAAGCATAAGTTGTTTTCTAAATTTGAGACCCTGTTCTGTTCTGTAATTCAGTTCCTGTGTAGCCAAGTTTACATTCCGTGTATTACTGATATCTTATGATGTTTCTTTTTCTGTGTGACTTATTTCAGTTAGAATCATCATACCTGAATCCACTCATTGTGATGCTAAGGGCCTGATGACATAGATTTCATTGCTGAGTGATATTGCTTTGTAAGTAAATACCACAACTTCTTTATCCATTTTTCACTTTCTGCGATGTTGAACTTGTACTGTAAACGAGGTTCTTGTAAACAGAGGCGTCCCAAACTTTGGGGTGGCTGTGTCTTTTTGATTTTAATTTCCCTAAGCTATAGGACCATAAGTGGCAGTGCCCTAGGCTCTGTTGCTTTGTTTTTTAGATGTTTCAGGAAACACCATACACTTCTCCCGAGTGTCTGTTGGCAATTTACATCCCGCCCATCAGCATAACAAGGCTCCCAGTTCTCCATGGCCTGTCCTGCCTTTCTGGATTTTACACTTTTTTCAGATGGCCCTTTTGACGGGGAGGAAGTGAGACTTCATTGTAGTGCAGATTTCCTTTCCAAGCTTGCTTGGTTGGCCAAAAAGGGCGTATGCGTTTTTTCCTGAATATATTCAGGAAAAAACGCATACGCCCTTTTTGGCCAAGTGCATCATTGTGGACGTTCTGCCTCTTTTCCTATGCTTTCAATGCAATTCCAGTCTACCTCCTGAAATCGGTTTCCTGCAATTCTGCCCCGCTTTCAAGTCCTCTTGGCAGCCTTACTTCAGTCTATTTTTGGACGATAGCTGTCATTTATAACTCTGCAGGTTTGTGAATTACAGTGCCCCTGAGCTCCTTTCTTCAACTCGCTTTCTTGTGACCTGGCCGCAACACCGCAGGATGGCTTCAGGCCCTAATCTGGTTCCGGCCCGGCACGCTGAGCCTTTGGTTAATTCCTCTTCCTGGTGGGAAATGAGAGTTAAATTTGCCCGTCCAGACACCTCCAGCTAGCCTCTCATTGGTTCTCGCTATTCCTGTTCATCTTCCACAGAAATTGCAAACTGGGCCAAACAGGAGGTTAAAGGGACTGACTCTCCAAGTGGGGAGAGTGTTAGTAAAGCATCTGGAATGTTGCACCCGAGTACCAGGGGAGGAAAACTGAGACATATTTGAACACGTCTCCTGATCACATGGTTGATCATACTCTAGGTTCCACATGCATGTTTTAGCTGAAGGAAGAATACCTTAAACCTGGGTAGTTGAAACCCGTGGAATGGGTACCATGCAATATGACTTCAAAGGGTCTTCATTTGCTCACCGAACCTCTCCAATCCTATCACTGCTGCGTTTATGCCCCTGTACACATGCTTGATTCTCTTTCAGAGACATAGCAATCCATAGGTTTTAAGATACTTACTAGTCAGGTACATTCTTAGGCGTTTAATATGGGGTGTTGAGTCCATTTCGTTGAGCAAGGAGTAGCTCTTGTCTATTCCATATTTGGCTTAAGGAACTTTATCTGTGCTCATTTCAATCTCTGGTTTTATGCAGCACCCCAACTCACCTTTACCCTTAAGCAAGAATAAGTTGGTTTTCTAAATTTGAGACACTGTTCTGTTCTGTAATTCAGTTCCTGTGTAGCCAAGTTTTCATTCCGTGTATTACTGATATCTTATGATGTTTCTTTTTCTGTGTGACTTATTTCAGTTAGAATCATCATACCTGAATCCACTCATTGTGCTGCTAAGGGCCTGATGACACAGATTTCATTGCTGAGTGATATTGCTTTGTAAGTAAATACCACAACTTCTTTATCCATTTTTCACTTTCTGCGATGTTGAACTTGTACTGTAAACGAGGTTCTTGTAAACAGAGCCGTTCCAAACTTTGGGGTGGCTGTGTCTTTTTGATTTTAATTTCCCTAAGCTATAGGACCATAAGTGGAAGTGCCCTAGGTTCTGTTGCTTTGTTTTTTAGATGTTTCAGGAAACACCATACACTTCTCCCGAGTGTCTGTTGGCAATTTACATCCCGACCATCAGCATAACAAGGCTCCCAGTTCTCCATGGCCTGTCCTGCCTTTCTGGATTTTACACTTTTTTCAGATGGCCCTTTTGACCGGGGGGAAGTGAGATTTCATTGTAGTGCAGATTTCCTTTGCAAGCTTGCTTGGTTGGCCAAAAAGGGCGTATGCGTTTTTTCCTGAATATATTCAGGAAAAAACGCATACGCCCTTTTTGGCCAAGTGCATCATTGTGGACGTTCTGCCTCTTTTCCTATGCTTTCAATGCAATTCCAGTCTACCTCCTGAAATCGGTTTCCTGCAATTCTGCCCCGCTTTCAAGTCCTCTTGGCAGCCTTACTTCAGTCTATTTTTGGACGATAGCTGTCATTTATAACTCTGCAGGTTTGTGAATTACAGTGCCCCTGAGCTCCTTTCTTCAACTTGCTTTCTTGTGACCTGGCCGCAACACCGCAGGATGGCTTCAGGCCCTAATCTGGTTCCGGCACGGCACGCTGAGCCTTTGGTTATTTCCTCTTCCTGGTGGGAAATGAGAGTTAAATTTGCCCGTCCAGACACCTTCAGCTAGCCTCTCATTGGTTCTCGCTATTCCTGTTCATCTTCCGCAGAAATTGCAAACTGGGCCAAACAGGAGGTTAAAGGCGCTGACTCTCCAAGTGGGGAGAGTGTTAGTAAAGCGTCTGGAATGATGCACCCGAGTACCAGGGGAGGAAAACTGAGACATATTTGAACACGTCTCCCGTTCACATGGTTGATCATACTTGGGTTCCACATGCATGTTTTAGCTGAAGGAAGAATACCTTAAACCTGGAGAGTTGAGACCCGTGGAATGGGTACCATGCAATATGACTTCAAAGGGTCTTCATTTGCTCACCAAACCTCTCCAATCCTATCACTGCTGCGTTTATGCCCCTGTACACATGCTTGATTCTCTTTCGGAGACATAGCAATCCATAGGTTTTAAGATACTTACAAGTCAGGTACATTCTTAGGCGTTTAATATGCGGTGTTGAGTCCATTTCGTTGAGCAAGGAGTAGCTCTTGTCTATTCCATATTTGGCTTAAGGAACTTTATCTGTGCTCATTTCAATCTCTGGTTTTATGC